>NC_044382.1:18541022-18841993 GCF_006542625.1 Nomascus leucogenys | reverse complement strand
CCTGACAGCACATATCCAATCACCGATAAAGGCTCAGTCTTTTCAGCTCACTGAGGACAACTCTAATAAACATCACAGTTCAACTTCTGCCTCTCTCCAATCCTGTTTCCTCTCCCTTCCCCAAGTGCCGATCCCTAACAACAAACCCTGACTATGACAGCCTATGACAGGCCATGTTGTTGTTATTGTGCTTGTCTCAGAGCCCCCTCAGTCTACACATATACTGGATGATGGTGGTAACAGGAGTGAAAGCCATGGCAATGACCATCGTGGAGGTGGTTTCACCTCCTTCCATCTCTAGACAGTGTGCCGGCCTGTCTTCAGTGGAATTTTTCTGGTTAATTTAGACAGACAAACAAGTGGAGATACCATGAAATGGTGAGGCACTCCATCATTTTTTTTATGATGATCCATTGCTTCACTCCCCTAGAATGAATCACCAAAATAGTATTTGATTGGAAGGCCAGTGGAAGCACAACCATCAGCTTTTTAACCCCACCCCTTTGGTTTTTATTCAGAGGGCAGAAAATATCTTCTGAACTACTTACTGTCTTGATAGTGTCTTCCTACTGGAACTGAAACACAACCTAACATTCTGTAGCCCTTCTAGGCTATTGGGGTCTTCTCTCTAGAGGTAACCTAGATTGGTTTCTGCCTTTCTGTAAAATATTCCCTCTGAAGATTCTCAGGATGCTTGGAGAAGTGCTCAGACCCACTGATTTCTAATACCAGCCCCTGGAGCCACAATAAAGGCCTGAAGCTTGATGGGGCTTCCAAAAGCCATCAAGTCCACCTCTCTGCCCTTAGGAAGAACTTCCCACCACCAACAACACACAATTTTCTTTCTTCAAAATGAAATAAATCCCTTATTTTCTTGGCTATCCCAGATCACCACTATCCTGATCAGATGACACAAGCTACTGAAGCTCTGTAGAGCTGTGGGTGGCCTCCTTCACAATTTTCTTCCCTGCCAACTAATTCCTGACCTTAACCTTCTTAGGTGTCAGTGCAGCACCTATTATTCATGACTTCATTGACATTTCTTCCAAATCCCTGAAGCTGGTGGTGACTCATCCTCTCTTGTCATCAAGTGGCATCATTGCGCTGTATACAGTACATGGCATGAAGTTCATGTTAGCTGTTCTCTGAAGCCTTGCAACAAAGGAGCTCTGAAAATTTTTTATTTGATGACCTGGAGGCAAACATGAAGATTTCCAATTTAACAGCCTGAAGAATTAAATTAAACAACCTGTGTGGGTCATGCAGGGACAAGGAGCCTGGACTTGCCCCCTTGAGGGTCAGAGTCCTCAGGTCCACGGAAAGTTGGTTTAACAAAGGTCTAAAATGTCCACAGCAGTCCAGGCCTTCCCCAGAGGGCCCCGTTTGAATTTATTCATGTACCCAAATGCAGTTTGCATGAAAAGGGTATGTCCTTATATTTTCCGTGGGATATTTTCTTTAGCTGAAGAGAACTGAACATTTATTGGGCTAAATGAGAACTGAGAATTCGTGCTCCTAGACAAAACTGCTGTCTTCACAGCACTAATTAAGTCAAACAGGATGGCAATTTCCTGGGAAATTGCATCAAAACTCCTAGCTTCACGGTTGTTTGGTGGTATAGGTCCCCTCCACCCCGATTCTTAGAGCCTGAGCCACACTGGCATTTAGATAAGAGAAGGGGGCTTTGGTAACATAATTCATGGTGGAGAAAACAACAGTGGACTTTTCAGTAAAATCACGCACAGGACTTATGCTAAGAGAAGGTTTATCCTGCAGGATAAAGGCTTGTTGGCTTGCAGATGTCCTACCTTAATGTCAGGACACGGTTATATCCTTTTATTCTCTTTTCTCCCCTCCTCTATTCCCCACTCCCATATAACTCAAGCCCACAACTGCAGCTCCTACCCAACAGCAAAATATGAAATAAGTCACCGACAGCCTTAAGGGCCAAGCTCAAGGAAAAATGAAACTCTGGGGTTAAACCCAAATCACAAATATATGACCCTGAGACCATACATAGTGCACAGATATGTCAGTTTGGTTCATATACAGTATCTTACTTTAAAATTTCAACATGCATTTCTAAATTGAGAGAGTCCACTAAAAATCCAGTTTCCCAGTTTCTCCTGAAAAATAAAAATATCCAGCCACAGCTAGGTAGGATTCCTGCACAGCCAGAACCAGCTGGGGCTCAATAACCAGCATCAGCCCCTTCACAAGGGGCACACCCTCTCTAATTCACCTTCCTTGTGCCACACAAGTTCCAGTTTTGCATAGTTCTGCTCTGGTCCGTGCAGGCATCCAGGTTTGGGTCCCCTGAATTAAAGCAGGGAAATGAGAAGAAAGAGGGAGAGTCAACTGAGAAGAGGTTTCCCTGATAGATTTGTTCAGATGCTTTGGTATAGATGGAACAGCATACGTGACTAAAAGTTGCTTAAACAACAAGGGGCCGGGCACGGTGGCTCACGCCTGTAATCCCAACACTTTGGGAGGCTGAGGTGGGCGGATATCACTTGAGGTCAGGAGTTCGTGACCAGCCTGGCCAACATGGTAAAACCCCATCTCTACCAAAAATACAAAAATTAAGCAGACATGGTGGTGCATACCTGTAATCCCAGCTACTCAGGAGGCTGAGGCAGGAGAATCGCTTGAACTCAGGAGACAGAGGTTACAGTGAACTGAGATGACACCACCGCACCCCAGCTGGGGGACAGAGCGAGACTCTGTCTCAAAAAAAAAAAAAAACAACAATAAGGACTTTTATTACTTCATTTAACAAAAGTCTACAAGTTGGCAGGGTTAGATTGTGGCTCAACAATGTCAAGGCTCTGAATCAGCTTCTGTGCCACGTTTTTGGCTTTCTCCTCACAGTGGCAGGATGGCTGCCAAGCACCACATCCTCATGACATGCAAAAGAAGAAAGAGGGAGAATGGGATTTCTCCTCCTAAGTCTCTTTCTTATCCAGGAGCAAAATATTTTCAGAAGATTCCAGGGGACTTTGACTCAGATCCCATTGGCCAGAACTAAACCACATGACCATCCCTAACCCAATCACTGGCGAATGGGAATGAAATGGTCATGTCTGAGTGAGACCAAACATGGCTCATTCCCTAGATTCAGCAGAGGGGGGTCCATCTTAGCATACTGCTGCAGATACAGTTCTGTGAAAAAGAAGATGGGGAGAATGGTAAGTATGGGTGACACATACCGTTTGTGAAGGTGGCATCCTGAGATTCTGTTAGAGTGGCTCCGTGTTGGAATGCTGGGGAAGAAATGAACATGTGGCTGAGTGGAATCCGCCTCTGTGGGGTCTGTTGGTGCTATAAGTAAAAAGTAAAGGACCATGTGTCCCTTCTGGACTCTATGTATGACCAGCTGACAGTAAAGTCATTTTGTTATGAACTCTACCACTCCTCGCTTTCACTGTTAGGGGCCTGGCGCTTGTGTTTCAGGTACTTGCCTGGCCATCAGAGAGCGGGTTCCCATCCCTACCAAGGGCCCAGAATTTGTTCTCCAGATTTTCTTCCCCTAAGGGGTGCATAAAAAGGAGTTGCCTTTGAGAGCAGTCCTGGGACTCAGGCCTGCAGTCAGAAGGGCAGCCCCTCTGGTTGAAGCTCTTTACTAAAACGACTGATGATGTGTTTTCTGGAATGGGAGCCTCAGTTCATAAATCAAGGCTTGTTGCCTGCCCCTTGTCACCTTCTCAGAGCCGTGCGCTCTAAAAAACACTTAGGAAATAAAGTTTCAGCTCCCGGTCCCCTGTGTCTCCCCTCCACCCTTTGTAAACCACTCCGCTAAGCTAGAAGAACTGAGCAAAGCTGATGACCTCAGAAGACCCAGGGACAATAGCAGAACTCTGTCCAAGCCTCTTCCCTCCCACTGCACCAGATGGGAAGGTCATGCCGGGAGCCAGCTCTGGAGAAGTCCTTCATGCCCTCTGGCTGCCGTGCACCCAATCTTTGGATGCAACAGCACATCAGTTGGCAAATGTCAAAAACTGAGAAAATAATAATTTCAGTACTCCATGTTGGCGTCATGCTCTCCAGCCTCCTTCTAAACACATTCAAATCTCTTATCTCATTGGGTCCGTCTGATGACTCTGAGCAGCCACTAGGGCAGTGGTCACAAAAATCATCAAATCACAGTCATCATAGCCACTATTTTATGGACTCCCTACTGGGCACCAGGCATTGTGCTCAGCACTTTGCACCCATTATGTCTCACTGCTCTCAGCCCCATGAGGTAGGTACTGCCCCTAACCCCACTTTATAAGTAAGGAATCCAAAGCTCAGAAAGAAGGTGCAGCGTACCCAGGGCTGCTCAGTTCACAAACGACAGAGGCAGGCTTTAAGCTCAGATCTCTTTAGTTGAAAAGCCTGGGCTTTTAATAACTACTACTTTATTCTCTCAGTCTAGGAAGTGATGTTTTGATGGCAGCTGGAGTGAATGCTCTTGAAATCCACTTCCTGATTCTTCCTTCTCTCCCGAGCCTTACTTCCTGTTTTCTGACCTCTTCTGGGAACAACCCGAGTTTCAAGGGCTGGATTAGGTGCTCTGTAACCTAGAAAAGCAGGTTCAGGTCTCTCCAGCTTGGTCTTGTCAGGACCCCAGGGCTGAACGAGGCACAAGAATCAGAGGACCAAATGCTGAGGCAGTCTCAGGCAGCTCCGACAGTCCGGGACGCCAGGCCCAGCAGTCCTAGAGTTGCCCTCTTAAATCAGTCGGGTCCCAAGATGAGCAGCAGCTGTTACCTAAGCTATGTCAGGGCCAGGAGCCAAGGTAAGGGTCAAGGACTAAGAGGAAGAGCACATGAGGGCTGAGCACAGGATTTGCACTGGGCAGCTGGGATCCAGTTCAAGGGGCCTCCTGCCCCAGATGGGAACAAAGTTCCAGGAACACACTTGAGCCAACTGAGAAGAGAACTCCCACTCAGAGTAGGGCTCCAGTCCAAGGAGGGAGGCTGGGAAATAAGGAGCCAATAAACCAGACCATCTCAGGCAGTTCTGGATTCCCTGTTTTCCGCGTGCAATCTGTCTGATTAATTCAGCTAATGTGTTATTGGCTGATAACAATACATCATTTCCCCCAGGTAGCACATATAATAAAGTGAAGTAACCTATTTCACCATCTTTAATCCTTACCATGGTTCCCAAAATATAGCAGGTATTAGGGAGTCTCCATTTTGTAAGTAAGCAAACTGAGGCTTGGAGAGATTAGGTGACCTATGCAAGGTCTTCTACAGGAAATGACAGGATTGGAGTCCTAGTCTGCTTAGCTCCCTAAAAAATGTTCTTTCTTTTCTATCATGTATCATGTATCACACTCAAGAACCAGAACTGTGGGGTCTTCACACACTGAGATATTGCATAGATCATGCATGTATACATTTATCAACTAACATCTTCTCTGTGCTTGGTGCCAGCAGTGCCAGAGTGGATAAGACAGACAGCCTGTACCCAAGGAACTTACTGCTCATGCCCCCTAGACTTTTCTAATGTCTCTCAAAACCCAGCAAAGAGCCAGCCGCCTCCTCCCGTCCTCACCCCAGCCCTGGGTGAGGCAGGTCAGGTCTGCTATTGCATATTCCTCACGCCACTTTCTCTGCTCATTACAGAAACCACGCTGTT
Organism: Nomascus leucogenys; assembly: GCF_006542625.1. Taxonomy (NCBI): domain Eukaryota; kingdom Metazoa; phylum Chordata; class Mammalia; order Primates; family Hylobatidae; genus Nomascus; species Nomascus leucogenys. The sequence goes on along the minus strand of NC_044382.1, from coordinate 18,836,365 downwards.
GACAGAGGCAGGGCTGTGGGACCAACGGATTAGACTGTATCATTTTGAATCTAAGCTGCATCCTCCGCAATCAGTGGTTTGCTGTCCCAGAGGTTTCTGTTTGTTTGGGGTTGGGAGGATTTGCTCGGATTAGCATAGGGATTGTCTGTTCACCAGGGAAAGGGGCCCAGTGACTGCCGATGGACCAGCTGGAATGCAGTCAGCTCGGCTCCTCCCATGAACCACAGCTCTGGAGTGACACAGCGCTTCTGCTGGTTCCAGCAGCAACAGGCGCCTGCCTGTAAGCACGACGGTGGGAATGACATCTTTTGGTTATCACTCCATCACTGAAACTCTTCAGGAATAATTCCAGCCCCCTCTCCAGCAGCCAGGGCTATAAATAAAGAATCCCTGGGGATGCTGAATCCTGCCCTTCATCCTGGCTGCCTCTGTGACTCATTCCACAAGCCAATTCTTCTTCTATCTTCTTAATTATGGGGAGGGGAAGTGAAAGTCTGTGCATATCTACCTCCAGGCTGTGTGCATTGTCTTAGTTGCAGTCCATACGCATACGCGTGTGTGTGTGTGTGTGTGTAGATGTGTGTTTACCTGTGACTCAGTGTTTAAGCTTAAAATGTAGAGAAGTGGCTGGGCATAGTGACTCACGCATATAATCCCAGCACTTTAGGAGGCCGAGGCGGGCGGATCACTGGAGCTCAGAAGGTCAAGACCAACCCGGCCAACATGGTAAGACCCTGTCTCTACTAAAAATACAAAAATTAGCTGGGTGTGGTGGCAAGCGCCTGTAATCCCACCTACTCATGAGGCTGAGGCAGAAGAATCGCATGAACCTGGGAGGCGGAGGTTGCAGTGAACTGAGATCGCACCACTGCACTCCAGCTTGAGACACAGAGTGAGACCCTGTCTCAAAAATAAATAAATAAATAAATTAAATTTAAATTTAAAAATTTAAAAAGTAAAGGGTAGAGAAGAGATGCATTCCTCATACATACTTCAGTGTGGTGATTGTTAGCTAAGGCTCCATAGTAAATTAAGGCTTCATAAATATCTCCATTTACGAAGGCTCTTTTTGGGCACTACCCTATGCTAAGTAAGGTGAATAACACACAAACTCTATCATCTTCATAGACTACAATTGCTTAAAGCAAATAAAATCCCTGAAGCGGTGGCAGCAGTTGAGAGCAGCATTTCATAAAAAGAAAACCCTCACCTATAACAGAGAAGAGTAAAGGAAACATTCATTTACTGAATTCCTTTTTCCCCACACCAGGCACTTACTAAGTGCCACATAATTCATTCCTTAAAACAGTGCAAGAGTTTCCCATCCCAGTTTTCAAAGGTGATAAAACAGGCCTAGAGAAGTTAAATAATTGGCCTAAAATTACAGAGACCATGTGGACCCAAGGTAAAATGTGAGTTCAAGGGTTTGGGGCAGAATCTTAAAGGTCATCCCATCTAAACCTTCATCTAATGCTTGCATTTACCCTACAAAGCTCATGAAAACTGGTCATTCAGCACCGTGGTAGGAGAAACTCAACTCTCAAGACAAGTGGTTCCATCTTCAGACAGTGCCAAACTGCTAGCAAGCTCTCTTCTATGTTGAGGCCAAATCTGCCCCCTTTTTATTTCTACCCACCCAAGTTTTCTTATGCCCTCTGGGGCTAACAAAGCAGATCTAATTCCTCCTCCTTATCACTGCCTTTTAAATAAGTCACCTTCCATTTCCTTACCCAGCCAGGCCATTCCACACTTGAAATTATTTCAAATCCCTAAATATTTGTTCATTACTATATCCTTCATGCTGGTACCCACAGTGCTGCCACATCTAGGTTAGGTAAATATCAGTTGAGTAAATGAAGAGATACATGAGCTTTTTCAGGGTAGATGGTGCCATGACTTGTTTCATTAAATCTTTGGTCTTAATTAAAGATTGCCTGGTTGCCAGGAACAGTCTATTCTGGCTACTTTAATAAAAATTCTGGCATGATGGAGGGTTTCAGGTGACTCTAAAGACAGGTAAATGTAGAAGATTACAGGGTCTTGTGGAATGAGAACAATATCAGAAAGTTCTCTCTGTCTCTCTCTCTCTCTCTCTGCCCTTTTCTCCTCTGCCCCTACCCACTCCCATGTTCTCTATATCTACCTTCATTTTGTGTATCTACTACATTCTCTTCTTGGTGTGCCAATTTTCTCTATTGCACATGGCTCAACATGGCAGCTATCCCAAAGACATACCCCCTCACAGCTTCATGTCTGTCAGCATCTAAATGACAGAGGATCTGTGTCCCAATAGAGAGGAATCGATTGGTCAAGTGGTCACTCCTAGACCTATCAGCAGTGGCTGTCAGGCAGTGGGGAGGAATCTACTAGTACAAAACGTGGCTGCATTAGGCATCTCTTTAGCAAGGATTCGAAGGCTGTCTTAGGAAGGAAGAATCTTTGGGAAGGAGTATGAGTGAACAGAATAGAAATGCTGACATCTCTTGTACACCTTTAAATACCAATATTATAAATAGATCTGAGAGGTCAGGATGCTCTCAGAGAAGTTTACTATCCTAGGATTTCTGGACATGGGCTGTAGGGACTGGAGGCTTTCAGAACTTCTTGCACCTCTGAAATTCTGATTCAGGGCCATGAAGTCCTGGAAAGCCTGACTAGTGGCATGGGTGGCCTGAAAAGGGCTCAGGCTTCGCTTTTGCAGGAGAACATTGCACTGGACCTATTTGTGGCTCCTTAGCATCTTGTCAATGATCCTGGCCATCTCTGGAAACACAGAAGGTCCCATCCGCAAGCACTGAACACAAAAAAAAAGCTCATTTTCTTCCTCCCTGTGTGCATAAAGTTTGTATGTGTGCAGTGCTGAGGCTTATACAGTAGGGAGCGGATGAAGAGGAGGGACTATGGAAATGTGACTGTTTTGTAAAATAAATGAATAGACTCGTAGGCTAGAAAGTCCCTTACAGATCATCTAGCCATGTAGTCATCAATGGGTGTGCCTCAGACCTCGAGGGTTCCCTAGAAGAACCTCAAGGACCAAAAGAAGAGGTAGCAGGAAAGTATACAGGAATCCTTCCTGAGTAGACAGGATTCCACCCACCAGCATCCTCTGGCAGCAGTGCAATCCTGCTGCTCTTAGCTTTGTATGTTGGGTTGTTATGTGTTGTTTCACTGGTTTATAGGTGAGGAAACTGACTGCAGAGAGGTAGAGCAACTTGTCCAGGATCAGATAGTGCTGGTTCCCAGCTGTGCTGACTCCCAGAGCCCTCTTTCTGCTGGCACAGGTCATATTGAGACAAAAAAGAGAACAATGATTTCTGACAAGGAAAACTGTCATAAGAGCTAACCATCTGTGTCTTCCATCCACAGCAAAGCATCAGGCATTCACTATTGACATGTTTCCATCACCCAATAGCCTGATCATACAGCTGTGCTTGGTAGTATCCAAGCTGCAGAACAGGGATGAACTCGTGGCTTCAGGGCTCAAGCTCTCTAAATTGCCAAACTTGCTCCTTGGGTGTCTGTTCATTTTGCAATTAGCTAATTGGCAAAGGGACCCTGTAACTGTTAGGGCAATTTAAATGCAATCAACAGAACTCAACTCTAACCAAAGAGAGAGAGAGGGAGAGAGAGAGAATGTTGAGAAGCTCTCCAAACTGACAATATCAAGACGCCATGGCTGGAATAAACGAAGGCCAACCAATCTTCCCAAGATTCAAGATCCTAGGAGAGGGAGACAGACTGTATAAGCTCAGTTCACATGATTACCTCTTTACTGGCCACTGACATTCTCTTGTACCAGTTGCTGGTTCTAGGCTTTCCAAGCCACCATATTTACTGTTACCCTTGAGGCAAGTCTTAACTTGTCATTCAAGCAAGCTCTCTATCTCACAAGTGGCCCTTGCTCCTTCTCTTTTTCCCCCTTCCAACTTGGTTTTTGTCATGCCTCCACTCCTATAATCAAAAAACCCACCTCTTTTCAAACTCCCAAGAAGCGTTTCCTTGTATTCTCAATGTCTTGCAGTCTGATACGATGATTGTTTTATTTGACTCACACATGTAATTTTTTACCATGTTCTCTCTTCTAGGAACTTCAGAGAGATTTCTTTGGGATTGAAACAGAGGGCAAGATGCAGAAAGTGTTGAATCCAAAATTAACCCTTCTCTAACAGACTATCCAAGAATTAGACTCAAACTTAGGGTCAGTTCAGTACAAGACTTAAAGGACAACTCTTGTTGTCCACCTTGGTTGAAGAAATTTAGCCTAGAGCAACAGTCAGTGCCAACATGTTCCCCACTGGTTCTCCTAGAAGGCCTACAGGGACTTCATATAAACAGAACTTCTGTGTCAGAGTCCCTGCAGCAGGACACAAATTAGGCCTTCCCCATGGACTTGGCTGCAAAAATATTTAAACACATAATGTCCAAAGTTACTTCGAGCTCTAAGAGTCTATGACTCCCTGAAGATGCAAATGGAATTTATTTCTAAGAAGAGGGTGATGAACATCTTACTCAATGAACCATAATTCACTTCGTCAGATTCCAGAGACTTCCTGACTGGTTCTTGAGAGAACTCCCATGGTGCTGAATATCTGCCACTTGCCTGGGAGTTTATGACATCAGACAGCAGGGTCTAACATGACTGTTGGAAGAAATTGTTATCTACACTATGAGGCAATAAGCTCGTATATACCCTCAATACCAAACACATCACTTTTTAGTTGACCCAGGCCAATTGACCAGTGGATAAGGGGTTGCCAGTGGTTGAATGAGCTGACTACTTGCAACAGAGAGAAGTGGTCTGTGCCATCTTCTCCACAAGCAGCATTTGTTATGGCCTAAAGCCAAAAATAAATTAAAAAGAAAAAAATCAAATCAATTATGGATGTAGAATTAAGCTATGCTTCAGGATTGGGATGCAAAAAATAATTGATTGTCCCATGTAAGTGAGGAATATTTTCCCGATCCCTAAATGGCATGCTATTATGTTTGGGGTTGTGTTATGGCTTGAAAGTTCATATGCTGGAAATTTGAAAACTTAATTCCTCATGCAACAGTGTTGAGAGGTGGGACTTTTAAGAGGTGATTAGGTCATGTGGGCTCTGCCCTCATGCAAGGATTAATGCCATTATCCAGGAAGTGGGTTTGTTATTATGGAAGCGGGTTCCTGATAATTGGATGAGTTTGTCCCCCTTCCCCTCTCTTGTGTATGTTCTCTTGCCCTTTCCACTTCCACCATGGGATAATACAACAAGGAGGGCATCACCAGATTCAGGCCCCTTAATCTTGGACTTCCCAGCCTCCAAAACCGTAAAAAATAAATCTTTGTTCTTTATAAATTACCCAGTCTGTGATATTCTGTTATAGCAGTGCAAAACAGACTAAGACAGGTTGTTTCTCCAAAAATGGGAGTGGTTTTTCACCAATCTATCCACACTGGTTTTCTTTGAAAAAAATATATTAACTATGTAATCTGTGACCATAAAACACAGAGGAATTGGCCAAATGAACTAGAAATGTTCAGATCGACCACCCTGCAATGCAAAACACTATTTGAGAGGGACTTGCCATCTTGAATAGAGAAAGGCTTCCCATATATATAACTGAAAAGGAAGATGCTTTGGCACATAATCAACTGTATCCTCCACTCAGTTACACAACTCACTGTTGTGAGTGACAGGCTGGAATCTTGAAATTAATTTCCTTTGGCTGGTTCTTAGTAGCTCAGCACACCTGGGAATGTTTGGCTCTTCCACCTGAAGTGTTTGTAAGAGGGGAAAGAAAGTTGGAAGCAGAAATGGTACATTTCAGCTGCCCTCTCATCAGAAGATGCAGGGACCAAATTAGCCCAGCCCACACTAAGAATGCTGAGTAAAATCAGAGTCACAGACTATCATAACAGGAAAGAGACTGGAAGAGCAAGCAGTCCAAACAAGAAAGTGATGAGAATAACAGTAATAATAAAAATAATAATAGTGAAATTTATTTATTTTTCTGGAGATTTTTGTCAGATGCCTAGCCAGCATCCACATCAGCCTTATTCTTTCCTAATAGAACCTCAATCAACTTCCCTCCATGTAGCCTCAGGTGAAACTGACTGCAGCCTCCACCTCCAAGGTGAGTTCCATTGGTCAAATGCTGCCTACCAGTGATTGGTCACAACAGGCATGTGACCCAATTCTGGCCAATGAGACATAAGCAGGTATTTGCTAATGGGATTCTACAAAAAAAAGTTTCATTTCAAATAGAGAGTCTCAGGAAAGACATCATTCTTCTTCCTCTGGACACTAACACTAACACATCTAGATGTGATGCCTGGAAGTGATGTAGTCATCCTGCTATCAGCCTAAGGTTGGAGCCAATGCACAGGATCACAAAACAGAAATATGGGGAATCCCAGGTCCTTGATGACACCACTGAGGCACTTATTTAACCAACCTTGAAGACATCCTCTTCCAGCACTTCTTTCTAAATAAAGCTATTACACTTTTATTTTTATGCCACTTTGAGCTGGAGGTTTGATGAGCTGCAACAAAAAATATCCCAAGTTAGACAGTGTTTACCATGAGCCAGCCTTTGTACTTGTAACTCTGCAAGCATTGTTGCACTTAACCCTTGTGACAACCCTCTGAGAACAATATTATTATTATCCTCACGATACAGTTGAAAAAGACTAAGTCTTAGAGAGATTAAATGACTTTCTCAGAATCTATTCATAGATGGTAGAGACTCGATTGAAAATTTAAGCAGTCTGACTCCAGGGTCTGTGCCTTTAATCTCCATGCTATGCAATCCAGAAAAGGGAAAAACTTGCTCCAAAAAGCACAATAAGTTAGTATCATTCAGGGATTAAAACTGACATCCAGTTGTCTTTCAATGCTTAAGTAATGGTGATGATTTTGGAGAGCAGGAGCTAGTGTAGCCAGTGCCATCACCTTTAACCAAGGCATCCTTTCTCATGGGACCCATAGTCTGCCTTAAATGTCTGGCTCTTTTTTCTAATCATTGACCACATTCTCTGGCTCTCTATGCTCATCTCCCTTCCACCTTCTTCTTCATTTCTGCCTTTTCAGCTCATTAATTGACTTTCTGTAGCCATTAAAGAGAGACATGTGAATCTCCTGGAAAATCCCCCATGACAGGAGCAAGATCCTTGCCAATGAGGAGTTCTCACCAGCAAGGAAATTAAGCTGTCTGCTGGGGGCATGGAGGATGAGTTGGCAGGTCTCCCATGCTAATTGCTTTCATCTTGATTCAGTAAGTCTCTCAAGCCAGGTCACAGCTCAGCAGTGCCCAGCAGTTCCAGGCCTAGGAAGAAAGCAAATACTTGAAGCTGCCTCTTGCTAAGGATGAGTCAAAGGAGGCTCTGCCATAGGGACCTCATAGGCCTTGGATTGTCCATGAGCAAGGTGACATATTGATTATGGCAATGTCATCATGCTAATATAACAAACAGGAATGGAAAGCCCACTCTTACATTGTGGGGCATTGTGGTTATGAGCATGGTCTTATAATTAAGCAGATACGGATCTGAATCTCAGTTCAGTTACTTGCCAGCTGATGAAAAAAAGAGAGTAATGGAACTTTCCCTGAATTTAGCTTCTTCCTCTGTAAATATATATATATATATACACACACACATATATATATACACACACATACATATATATACATGGTTGTGAGGAGTAGATATGATGAGTATAGTATCTAGCACCTAGTAATGCTCAATGCCTTCAAAGACAGTGATATTGACTTCAAAGATGATGACGACGATCATGATCATGATGAAAAATTGAGTGGACAGATAACGGGTTAATTCTCATGGTCAAGGATTCTCCTTAGTAACAACTCAAGACAGGTGTCAGACTCATTCAAAGAAACTCTCTGCCTCAATTTTGCCACATGTTACCATGTTTCTTCCCTCCTAACAAAGACTAGACTACGTACAATTCAGTACACTTGAGCTTTAACCAAACCATTAAGTGGCTCTTCTGTGGTTGGCTACAAAGATGATTTCCCATTATATCAAGCTATGTTAATGGCAAACATCCAGGTCAACTAAATAGAGCCAATTAGTCAGGCTACATGTGGAGTTGGAAAATATAAACCAACACAGATATGGTTAATTTCAATAGGGAATGTCAGTTACAGGACAACTAAGCTTTAGTGTTCAAAGCTATTATAATCATCTTATCAGACTGATGTTGAAAAGACTTCAACTATCCTTATTCAAATATCTCCCCAGGATTTCATCTCTGTCTACCATTAAGTGTGGTGTGGCTATCCAGTTGACCAAAATATACATGCCTTGTTTGACATGATTTTGAGGAAGATCAGCACCCAGACTTCTAAATCAAGTGGTATAAGTAAGGCCATGTTTAGACTACCATTTGAGCAATGCATGGGCATCATATTTGGTTGGTTTTGGAAACCTACTTGTTTACCTGAACTTCAGTTTACATGAAGCTATTACACTTCCTTTTTTAAGCCACTTTGAGCTGGAAGTTTTATTAGTTGCAGCCAAAAACATCCCACATCCCCTCATGTGCCAGCCTCTCTGTGTAGAGGTGGAATATATAGACGTCATCTAGTGCAGAGTTATAACTCTGCTCCATGGAGCCCTAGCATTTCAGTGGAAGTGCTAACAAGGGTTTGGGGATGAGAGAGGAGTAGAGTACACAGAATTCTAGAATGCCCACCCCTCACTTCAAGCAGTGTACCTATTTCTGTTTTCCATATTGAGCTTTCAAATAATATTACTCATAACGTTTAAAAGAGGTTTGTAAATCACACTCCTGATTGAACCCATTGATTTTTCAGGAGAAAAGCATGCAGCCCAGAGAAGTCAAGACTTGCCCAAGGTTGCACAGCTAGCTACCAATAAAATCTGGACTAGAATTCCAGGCTTAGAGATCAGCACACTTGCCTAAAAAGAGCTATCGGAAACATTTTTTTTGCAAACATACACTTCAAATATTCATGACCATCACTGTAAACATCAACAAACACTACTGTCATATACCTACTATGAGTACGTGGTACTGTATTTGGCACCTTAGAGCTTGGGAGGACAGAGTGTGGGGGTGATATCAGAGAAGACGTCATGGAAGAACTAATGCCTGAACAAAGTTTTGAATAGTGCATACGAGTTCCCCAGGTGGAAAGGGGAAGTAATGGAGCCTATTTGGAATAGGCTCCTTCAAACATGAAACCTATTTGGAATTGACAACTATGTTATAAATGTAAAGTATATTATTCTTACCAAATTACCATGTATATCAGTAGAGTCTAGTCAGGAAGCAAGAAGCATATTAGGTATTTCAAATAGAGGGAATTTAATCCTGAAACCTAGTTATATACTGTTGGAAATAATAGGGAAAAAAAAAAAACGGGAAAGGAGAGGAAACCCAGAGAATAGGAACTGCAGAAAGCACCTACCCCTCCTAGGGCTGGAACAAAGATGAGACTATGTTATTATCTAAGCCCAGGAATGCACTTATGACTGCACCACTGGGGGTGCCAGGAAGGGTGATGGAACCACCAAGGAGAGGCCACCAAGCCAGTACTAGTGGAAACCTGGTTGTTTACCTGAACTTCGGTTTACATGAAGCTATTACACTTCCTTTTGGAAACCTACTTGTTTACCTGAACTTCGGCTTACATGAAGCTATTACACTTCCTTTTTTAAGCCACTTTGAGCTGGAAGTTTGATTAGTTGCAGCCAAAAACATCCCACATCCCAAAACGGATGGCTCATCCAAGCTCCAAGCTAGTACTGAGCTTTCATGACTGAAGTCGAAATTGTAAGATATACAGTCACTCCCAAAGATCACATGAGAAACAGTGAAAGAGAAAGAACATTGCTTCCTGCCTTCTCTCAACTTCCAACCTCCTGCCAGTGCTTCACACTGACTGAACCTACCAAGGGAGCCTGGGGTCGGTGGTTTGCAGTGGTCCAGGACCTGTGATGCACTGCATGGAAGGGCAAGAATGGTGCTGAGAATAAACAAGGAAGTAGCCGCCACACTATATTTTCTAAATGTAATAATCCTTCTAGCAATTTCTCCATAGTTCTCCAATTCAAGGTCTATCCTCCCTCTCCCCATCACAAATACACATCCACACACTGATATACCCTTATAGCAACAAGTCCCCAACAGCACAGTAGTGGGCATTTTTAATTTTTTCTACCCAGTACTTGAAGGCTCTTCCTATTTGGAGGGAATTCCCCATTGTCCAAAGACAAAACTCTAGATCCCTGACTTGCCAGCTTCCCTTGTAGCTAGGAAGTAGCACATGACATAGACTCCATCAATCAGAGGAGCTAGTGATATGAAGAAGTAGAGACAGAGAGGTTCCATCCTGATGGCGAGTAGCCACTTACATCCAGGTTCGAAGGACCATAATGGGGGTCATGCCAGTGGCTGCATCTGGGGTTCAATGACATTCAGGTTCCAATGGCTGTGGCATCCATGTCCTTACTAAACAGGTTCTGTCATGTGATTTGGCCCTTATCCTCTAGACTTCCCAGTGATTTTGAGATCTACCCAAATCTTTTCAATAATCTCATTATCTGGTTAAATCATCTAGAATAACTGTCTGTTGCTTGCAACCAAGAACATGGCTACTATAAATTCCTTCCTTGTTTTATAACCAGAGATCTTCCGTCTTGAACCTAACACTTATGACTGTCTAAAGGCTTTAGGGAACTTCATCTCCTATGATATCCAAAAGAAATGAACAATGGCAGATAAATAGACTCTGGCACAGAAGCCTCCAGAAGGTGCTAAGATATGCTGCCAGCCTCCAGCATCCAGAGGTGTAAGAGCATGTGATCTCCAGACATGACCATGGGCAAGGGGTGCTTGCCTTGAGGGTCAGGCTCCAAACCTAGTAGTAGACACCGAGTTGTTTTTCTGCCTCTCCCTCAAGGATTCACCCTGTCCGGGAAGCTCTTGGTTCTGTTGCATTTCCTGCCATCTCCCAGACCATAGATGGCCCCAGGAAGCACTGTCAGAAATTATTGATCTCTACATCCTTGCAAATTCAGAACCCACAACTTCCTTCCATTATCAGCCAAGAATTTTCCCAGGTGTAGGATATTTGCTCTGCTCCTCCTATTCTAAATCATCATCTATTAAATTAGTCATCTATTGCTGCATAATAAATCACCTCAAAATGTAGAGGCTTAAAACAACAATAGTCATTTATTACCTCTCATCATTTCTGGGGATCGGCATTCAGACAGGGTAGGGTTCAGATAAGTTGTTTCCATGATCCACAATGTTCAGGGATCTCAGTAAGAAGATTCAAAGGCAGAAGGCTGCACTCAGTTACAGGCTCATTCATTCATATGTCTGGCTGTCGATGCTTGCTCTTGGCTGGGGGCCTGGCAGGGACCATCAAGTCAAACACCCGCACATGTGCCTGGTCTTCCTTACACATGACACCTGGGCTCTAAGAGCCAGACAGAAGCTGTATTGCCTTCTACAATCTAACCTAGGAATCCACATGGCATCACTTCTACCACATTCTATTGGTCAAGACGGCTACAGAGACTTGCCCCATTTCAAGGGAAGGGAACAGAAACAATCCACCACCACCCTAAAGGTGATGTGTCAATTTCTTATTGTAAAACAAACCTGTGAGATGGGAAATACACTGATGTGGCTATCTTGGGGAAATATTTCCTGCCACAGTCACCTTCAATAATTCCCAGGTTTAAAAGACTTCCTTGGACTCATTCCTCCTTGGATCATATGGCAACTCATGCTGCACCTGCCATTCTAACTATATCCCCTCAGTGAGTCCAGAATATCCTACACCTACCCACCCTCTAAGAGGGTAGCTATGTTCAGTGAGTTCCAGATGGTCTTCTGTCTCCTTCTTCTGAAGAAAAACAAATAAACAAATGCAAATGTCAACTCAAAAGGGCTCCCTGCTACAAACGTTAACCCAATGATACTAATTTCAATAACCCCTCAGAGCTATGCACTGCTTTATAGTACTTTTGCTTGCACAGGCTTATTAAATCAATAAACTCCAAGATGACTTTTCTGATGAAAAACGTAAATAAATAAAACTACACTGTGTTAAGTACAAACATGGCTTGAAAATCACTTACACCACTCTTCCCCATCTCAATTCCCACCTACTTCAATGCCATTGGTTAAGACCCAGCCCCTCAGGGACTGACACCTCAGCAAGAAGTAGGGTTCCACATGAGCAATCTGGTTGATGGAGGAGGGAAAAGCAGGTAAGAAGGTGGCTTACAGAGTAGGAAGGGGAGACTCTGGCACATTTGAGTCAATGTTCCCAAGCTAACGATCCTGCAGGAGCTGGACAACTTGGAGATGGAAAGGCACAAAATAAATTGACTGTGCTTTTAACCCTCAGGCAAAGCATCAGTGATTCATTGTTGAGAATTTTCTTAACACCCTCCTGCAGCCCTACTCCCTCAGGTCTTCAGCTGCAGGCCAGGCCTGACTCTGCATGCAACAAGGGCAAAGTGGTAGCGGAGAAACAGAATTGGGCACAAACTAGACTGCTCAATCTAGGCCCTGATTTTGGTAGGGGAGAGCCACCTTAGGATTCAACCATGGCCACAGAAGAGGAGTAACTTGCACCTGTCAAAAAGCTTGAGTTATCAATGCTGAAATTTGAAGGGGGTTCCTCGTGATAAATGAAAGTAACAGCTATCTGGCCAGGCACGGTGGCTCATGCCTGTAATCCCAGCGCTTTGGGAGGCCGAGGCGGGCAGATCACGAGGTCAGGAGTTGGACACCAGCCTGGCCAACATGGTGAAACCCCATCTCTACTAAAAATACAAAAATTAGCTGGGCGTGGTGGCACACGCCTGTAATCCTAGCTACTCAGGAGGCTGAGGCAAAAGAATTGCTTGAACCCGGGAGGTGGAGGTTGTGGTGAGCTGAGATCACGCCACTGCACTCCAGCCTCAGCAACAGAGTGAGACTCTCCTTCAGAAAAAGAAAATAACAGCTATCCTTTGAAGATGCTTGGTTTGTGCCAGTCACTGAACTAACAGCTTTATGAGCATTATATATTTTTTAAGGTTCCGGGGTACATGTGCAAGATGTGCAGGTCTGTTACAGAGGTAAACATGTGCCATGGTGGTTTGCTACACAGATCATCCCATCACCTAGGTATTAAGCCCAGTATCCACTAGCTATTCTTCCTGATGCTCTCCCTTCTCCCCCTCAACACTCTGACAGGCCCCAGTGTGTGTTGTTACCCACCATGTGTCCATGTGTTCTCATCATTCAGCTCCTACTTGTAAGTGAGAACATGTGGTATTTGGCTTTCTGTTCCTGTGTTAGTTTGCTGAGGATAATGGCCTCCAGCTCCATCCATGTCCCTGCAAAAGACATGATCTCATTCTCTTTTATGGCTGCATAGTATTCCATGGTGAATATGTACCATATTTTCTTTACTCAGTCTATCATTGATGGACATTTAGGTTGGTTCCACGTCTTTGCTATTGTGAATAGTGTTTCAGTGAACGTATGCATGCATGTATGTTTACAATAGAATGATTTCTATTCCTTTGGGCAGATACCCAGTAATGGGATTGTTGGGTCAAATGGTATTTCTACCTCTAGGTTGCTGAGGAATCGCCACACTGTCTTGCACAATAGTTGAACTAATTTACACTCCCACCAACTGTGTAAAATCATTCCTTTTTCTCCACAACCTCTCCAGCATCTGTTGTTTTTTGACTTTTTAATAATAGACATTCTGACTGGTATGAGATGGTGTTTCATTGTGATTTTGATTTGTATTTTATGAGCATTATTTAACTTAATTAATTAATGGAATTTATTAATCAAACATGTGTCATTGAGTACCTATCATGGTTTCCTGGAGCTTATATTCTTTGAAGCAGATGCTGTTAGAACTGGGACTGAAAAACGTCTCTGTGGAATTCCAGAGCCTGACATATTAGGCACAAAGCTGTAGAATCCATTTCTGGTAACTCTCATGCCTTTGGTGACTTGAGCAGTTGATGCCAGGCGTCCAAGGGTTTGCCTCGGGCTGCAGTGCTAAGCAAGCTGAACTAAAAGTTGAGTATATCTTGATAATCTGTGGAGACAACTCAACGGAGGAAAATGGAGAGGCTCTAACAGACCCAGGCTATGTAGAAAGATTGTCAGAAGAACCAGTCAAGCCTGGGGTTGAATCCCAGCTCTGCCAGATGTTGGGTGAGTTACTTCACCTCTCTCTAAAGCGGGAATAAAACAATTAAATGATATAATGAGCTTATGCCCAGCGCCTTATCCATAGGAAGTGATGGAGCGATGCTTAATGGGGAGAGGCATTAATATGAGAATGGAGAGGCAGCTTGGAAGGAGGGGCTCCAAGTGGCAACCACGGCCTGGGAGCCAAGACTCATAGCTGAGTGTGTTGCAAAACAAAGTGGAAAACAAGACATGCATGCCGGGACCTCAAAGGCAAAGACTAGGGGTTGTACTAAGCCAGGAAGAAGGGAAAAGGTCAAATGTCAAGAAAGATGCAATTCTTTCTTTCTTTCATTTGTTCAGTCATTCAGTAAGTATTTCCTAGTTTCCTGCTGTATGCAAGATGCTCTGTTGTGCCAAAAGGAGCAGAGAACTGGTTGCTGTCTGTGGAAGGCGGGCAGACAGGCAGTCAGGGGCTCAACTGTCATCAAAAGGCTTTTGAAAATACCAGTCCAGAGATTTAGGAGCTGCCGTGATGGGTCAGGAAGCAAGCAGAAACTTGCAAGTTTTTCCCACAGTTCAAATAGCTTCACAGGCCCTGAATCTGCACCAGTTTCTGGGAGTTTGAGAGGCCACAGGGGCTCGGATTGGAAAGGCCTCTCTGGATAGTGTGTCCAGTCTGGACCATCCCAAGTAAACCTAATCACTCTTGGAACCAAACACTAAGGTAGACCCAGTTTCATGGGACTCAGGCTGGCCCCTCACATGGCCAGAATGTCCACCTACCTGGCAAGGGGCCAGGCGGTCAACAGCTACACCTTGCTGAAGTGTTAGAAACCCCCTCCCCACAGACAGGCTGTGGTGTCCCGCAGGGAGACACCCATTCAGTGCCTTCCTTCACATCTACTAAGTGCCTACTATGTGCCAGTTCTGGTCTAGGCCTGAGGCTATGGCCTTAAATAAAACAAATGTGATCCCTGCCCTCTTGGGATTTATGTGCTGGTTGGGAAAACAAACAACTAAGAGTCTGCAATCCTTTATCTAAAACGCTTGTCACCAGATGTTTTAGGGGATAGAGAATTTTTCACATTTTAGAGAGGTTATGCAGTTCAAATACCATATAACATGCTATACTCCGTAGAATCCAGGCCAGCACATCAGAGTCAATCATATTCACAGTTCTGTCTCCACACATGTAAATATTTACACTTAGAGGGATAAATTAAGGAGGCAGATAGCTTCCCATCGGTTTAGGTCAAATTTTGCTACAAAAACTGTAAATTTGTATCAAAAATAAACTGATGTGTGCCGAACTTGTTTTTTTTTAACATTCAGTTTTCAGAATGTTTGGAATTTCAGTGTTACGGAGAGGAATTGTAAACAAATTAATTTTAGTTTGTGATACAATAAAAGAGGGTAATGTAGTCATGCATGAGGTAGGGATAAAGCAACGTCAGGGGAGAGGGCCACTCACTACGCAGGGCCCCTCACACGCATTCTCTCGTGTCAGCTCTACTAGCCCCAGGAAGGCGATGTTGTCCTGTCATTTTACAGACAAGGAAAAGGAGAACTGGTACCATTAAGAACCTCATTCTAAGCCAGCATTCCCTATGCTCCTTTTAGCACAACAGAGCATCAGACAAGCACCATCATGATTTTACCACGTTCACATACCTCTGCTAGTTCTTAAGTTTCTCCTTTAAATCAAATCATGTTTTAATGTATATAAATTTATCTTTAAAGGATGCATTATAGAACTACTGTAAATGGAAAGATGGTATCTTTGTAATGCACAGAAAAATACACAGCTCTTCAATTTGTTCAACACTTGCCTCTGTACCACTTCAGCGCTATCTACGCAGCCCACACACTCTGAGAAAGGTTGACCTAGGCCGACAAGTGGAGCCAGCCGGAGCCTGATGCTCTTCCTCTCACAAGACACTGCCCTTCTAGACCAAGATGGCAGCAAGGATCACATGGACCCATTTCACCAGCTTACCACATCCCAGGCCCAGTGGAATCGTCACCTTCCAAGGATCTTGTCCTCATCAGAATTAACTCTGAAAGCAGAAGAGCAGCCACCAGGAACTATGCTACATGCTTTCTTTACAAACAATGCCTCATTGAAGCTTCACCACTTGGAACCAGATGCTACTGCTACCTTCTTAGAAAACAGGAAATTAAGACAAGGAGACACCAAAGTCACACAGCTACTAGAGACAGAGCCAGGATTCAAACCCAGGTCTCAGGTTTACAAGCTTGCACTCAGTATTTACAGTCCCACGCTTTCTTAAGATCATTCCCATCCTCTCTGCGCAGGAAACCACTATGGCACACATTTACCTATGTAACAAACCTGCACATCCTGCACGTGTACTCCTGGACTTAAAGTAAAAATTGAAGAAAAAAAAAAAGATCATTCCCATCCTCCCTTTGGCATTCCAAAGCTCTCTGCAGTCCAAATGTATTCAAGGCCTTACATACTATTTTGCATTTCTTGTGCTATGTCTGCCCCATACACCAAGCTGTGAACTCCTGGAAGGCATGGTCCAATTTCAGTGCTCCCAGGCCAGGTAAGGTGGCTCATGCCTGTAATCCCAGCATTTTGAGATGCCGAGGTGGGTGGATCACCTGAGGTCAGGAGTTCAATGCTCCCAGCGGACTATAGGGGCTATGAAAGCAAGGATCTCTTCTGTTTCATTCACCTGTGTCGCCTTCACATAGTGCTGTGCCTGACAACTATAGTAGGTGCTCAATAAATACTTGCTGGTGAATGGATGGATGAAAAGCTATATTGGTATCTACCCAGAAATCTGGTATTCCCAGTACCTAGCACAGTGCCTGGCACATAGAAGGATCTCAGTAAATATTTGTTGAATCAGTAAATGACAGTCCTGTTACTTGAAGATGAAGCAGAACTAAGATTTTGAAATTCTACTTTCTAGAATTCAAAAGAAGATGAATTTTAAATGGGACCTCCTTCAGTTAAAAATAAATAAACAAGCTAAAGGAAGGAAGGTAAAGGAAGAAGTTACTCAAGATCAATTTAGATAAACTTAAATTTTTAAAAGCTTTGGATGTGAAATCACACCTGAGCCCAAATGGAGCCATCTTCTGGGGAACATGCTTCCATGAGTGTGCTTGCTATAATTCCCAGTTCTTGTATCAATTCTCCTGAGACTGATGGCACAACTAATTTTAAGTGATTAAATGTGTTCCTGGAATTCTCATGTTCCTCCTGAGTCAGATGAAAGGTGTGTGCTCAGAGAAGAAACATTTAAAAAACAATTGTTTAGTGAATGTGGGCACAGGTATCCCGTATTTCTCAGGGTTTGGAAACGAAATATGATGTGAAACGAATTGCATGTTGAAGAGCATATTAGGTCCTCTGTCAAATCCATTCTTGTTTTATGATGTGATCATCTCAGGGTAACATACTCATCAGCCGCGCTCCACCAAAATCACAAATGTAACAACCCCCTTGACAAAATTCTCAAGGACAGAGAGTACTGCCCAGCACAGGGGGAAAACAAATTCTATTTCTCCAAGTCACCAAGTCAGAAACATGCAGGATTGTTGCATATTATTTAATGAATTCACATGGAAAAGCACCTAACTCTATGCTCAGCACATCAAAACAAGTAAAACAGCTCCATGTAACCAAATTCTGCCCAGGTCTCAAATAATTATTCATATAATATGAGACCATGGAAAAATTGCCTGCATATCTTTTATTCTTTTCTCCCAGCAATCCTTTGGGGCCTATTGGCAATGGCTAGAAAGTCAAGGCTCAGACAACCAAGCAACTGATCCAAAGTCACACAGCAAGGAGATGACAGAGCTGGGAGGAAAATGCAGCTTTTTAAACTCCAGCAACTATTTTCCTCATTTCCTCTGCTTCTCTCACTAACTGACCTGGCTATGCTTAGGACTGGTCCTGGCCAGGCGTGGTGGCTCACGCCTGTAATCCCAGAACTTTGGGAGGCCGAGGTGGGTGGATCATGAGGTCACGAGTTCAAGACCAGCCTGACCAATAAGGTGAAACCCCGTCTCTACTACAAATACAAAAATTAGCTGGGCGTGGTGGCACTCACCTGTAATCCCAGCTACTTGGGAGGCTGAGGCAGGAGAATCGCTGGAACCTGGGCAGCAGAGGTTGCAGTGAGCCGAGATCACACCACTGCATGCAAGCCTGGGTGACAGAGCGAGACTCTGTCTAAAAAAAAAAAAAAAAAGGACTGGTCCCTCAAAGCAGGTAGCCATTTAGGTGGAGTGATTTTTAAAATTTCCCCACTTCCAAAAATGTTTCCTCCAATGGCCTTCCAAGGTTCCTAAAATCCCTGCCCGTTTCTCCTCAAGATCAGGCGCAACTACTAACCTCCCACAGAGCTGTCCTGTATGGGTCTTTAAAAGAGCCCAGGCCTGTCCTTGTTGGTAAACATGTGAATCAAGATGGTGCTTCCAGAATCCCAGTGCCCTCATCTGTAAAATTAAGAGTCTGGGCCACATGATCCTGAAAGTCCCTTCCTGCTGGGACATTCTCTGTCATTCTGACCTAAGGGGACATCTAAGGGTTTTGGCCACCTTTTCCTTGTCCACTTATAAAAGGCCCAATGGCAGGGTAAGGACAAGGGCACTGGCGCCTGAACAGAAATGTTCCTGCCAGAGGCTGGGATGACAGAGGGCTCGGGGCTGGCACAGCTCCTCTATCTTATGTCATAGCTCATAGGGCTCCCTGCCACTTCCTGCTCCCATCCCCTTCCCTCTCTTCCTCTCTTCTCATCCTGCCCAGCCAGGCAGGCAAACCACAGGCAGAGAAGCCCTGGCGAGGCTGATCTATGGTGTCTCTGCTGGCTCTGTTGATGATTCCACTTAAAGGAACCAGTTGTGCTGGCATCTGGGTCCAGCAAATGTGTTTGGTTGCTTCTAGAATGCCAAAGGGAGCCACTGAAGCTGCTCTTAACTCCTGCTGCCCCCACAACCCTGCATATCACTGGTTCCCTGTGAACACAGACAGCAGGAAGAGTGGGAGAGAGACTGACTCAGGAGACAGCTGTAAGACAGGAGGGCAGAGAAAACTATCACCCATAGATTTTAGTAGCTTCTGGATCACAAAAACTGATTCCTAGAAGTGGGGTGTGTGTGTGTGTTTGATGACTGAAACTCTGATCAAACATCTGATTCTCAACAATACTCAGCAGTTTTTATCTCTAATGTATGTTCGGAAACTAGGGGTTAGATTGAGAATACATTAGAGGCTGTTAGCAAAACAAACACATGTTTATAGATTTCAACAAGGTGATTTTTAAATAGTTCATTGTTATTTGAAAAAACTAATTATTGGCAGTCACTATCTAAAGATTTTATCTACATTTTTGCATTTAATCCTTAAAGCATCCTATAATGTTACCATGGCAGTATTGATTGTTTTGTTTGTCAGTTTTATCACATCTATGTTGGTATCAATGAATAGAAGCTGAGAAGAGACTTGGAAGGGGGATCCTTCTGAGGACAAATTTGAGCTGCTCACTTAAAACAGTTAAAGCAAATGGATTTTATTTAGTTCAAGGGCCAGCTACAATTGAAAACTAGTGGAGGCCAGGAGCAATGGTTCATGCCTGTAATCCCATATTTGAGAGGCAGAGGCAGGAGGATAACTTGAGCCTAGAAATTTAAGACCTGCCTGAACAACATAGTGGGACCCCATCTCTACAAAAAAAAAGTTTTTTAATTAGCCAAGTGTGGTGGTGCACACCTGTAGTCCCAGCTACGTGGGAGGCTGAAGCAGTAAGATTGCTTGAGTCTGGGAGGCTGAGGTTGCAGTGAGCCTTGATCATGCCACTGTACTCCAGCCTGAGTGACAAAGTGAGACCCTGTCAGGAACGAAGGAAGGAAGAAAGAAAAGAAAAAAGAAAAGAAAAGAAAAGAAAAGGAAAAAGAAAAAGGAAAAAGAAAGGAAAAAGAAAAGAAAAAGAAAAGAAAAGAATGGAAGAAAGAAATAAAAGAAAGGAGGGAGGGAGGGAAGGAGGGAGGGAGGGGGGAAGGAAGGAAGGAAGGAAGGAAGGAAGGAAGGAAGGAAGGAAGGAAGGAAGGAAGGAAGGAAAGGCAACTAGTGGAAGAACTGGGTTGAGATATCTTAGAGGATTGGGTTGGGAAAGATTCTGAGATTAAGTCTGGGCTCAGTGGGAAAGACTAACATGATTGACAGCCAATGCCTGGAGAATTGATTGACAGCCAGGTGTACTGCAGAAAGAAGCTTCACCGTATGTCATAAGTATTTGTCATCCTTGCTGAAGAATGAATTCCAGATCCATCCTCCTGAGCAGGACTCCTAAATATGCCCATACTGACAGTGCTCTGCACAGCTCCAAAAGGGTACCATTCATATAGATTTTGAGGTAAATGGACCCCCCTGAAATGGTACAGTCATAACCTGCACAACGGCACCTGGCAGCCCTGCTCCTGTGATGCCTTATGGAAATGAAAACTGTGGTAGGAGGCAATGAACTGGACTGTAAAGATGGGTCCTTAAAGGGTAGACAGCTCCAAATCGGAAGTAAAGAATCCTTGGCCCTGCTATTAATGTGTTGTGTGTCCTCAGGCAAGATCTTTCTCCTTTCTGTATCTGTTTTATAGCCTGTGAAATGACTGTTTTAGACCACAGGATCCCTAAAATCTCTGCCAAGAGATTTATCTGGAATGTATAGTGGATGTAAGATGAGAAGTAAGGCTGTAACTTTATTTTTTCCAAATACCCAATTAATGTATTGATAAAGGTGATATTTCCTTTCCTCACAAATGCCTTTATCAACACAGTAATTCTCATACGTTGCTGAATCTAGTTTAAATAGTCTATTCTATTCCAATAATCTGCCAGCCTGACCCCCTGCCAATAGCACTGTTTCAACTACAGTTACATTATCAAGCCTTTTAATCTGGTAGGGAAATTCCCTCCACCTAACCTTTTTTTCTGGAAGTTTGTGGTTATTCTTAAGCATTTATTCTTCCAGAAGCACTGTGGAATCATTTTATTAAATTCCCTCCAAATTCCAGGGATATTTTCGATGGAATAACATTAAATTAATAGGTTAAATTGAGAAGCATTGACATCCTTACAGTACTCCCAGAAGTGGAATACATCTTTCCATTTATTCAAGGCCTCTTTAATTCCCCTCAGTAAAGTTTTGTCACTTTCTTCATATAGGTCTTGTACATTCCTTGTTAAAGTTATTCCTGGGCATTGCATATTTGGTTGTTATGGTGAGTAGAATCTCTTTTCTTTTATATTTTATAGCAAGTTCATGCTGGTATGTAGCAAGCCATTGATTTTATTTTTATAGATGTATTTGTACTACTAGATCTGTCTGGTGTAGTGAGAGCCATCAAAGTGATGAACCTTAATCAGAAATAGCCCTGAGGGAGAGAGAGAGTCAGCAAAGGGGAGAAATGTCCTCACTTCTCTTCTCTCTCACCCTTCTGCCATCCCCCCCGACTGACCAAGCCCAGCTGGCAGCCACATGACAGGGAGCCTGGATGGGGGGTGGGCAGCCCCCTAGCCATGCAGAGCAGTGCAAGACAGGCCATGGAATGGACTTGGGACAGACAGGCTAAGGACCAGCTCAGAGTGTCTTCATAAGGACTATGGATTGCTTCTGAAAATTATATCTGCTCTCAAAGAATGAGTACTTAATTCCACCATGGTGGTCAGAAGAATGTGCAAACTGGTTTGAGAAGAATAATGAAAGAGGAGAGAAAATAGTTGTAATTGGATTATGAAAACAAGCTCATGGCCTCCTGAGGTGACTACTCTGAAGGGGAAAATCTGCCTATGGATATACTTATTATTATATATTCATTCTATTATGTATTACTATTATACATGTTATAGATATTAGATATATAATATATGTACTATTTTTAAGTAGGTACATTAACATAATTATTTATTTTGTAAATTCCAACAAGCTCCCAAAGAGTCAGAGATCAAAGATAATCCACTCTCTTGAAGAACCCAGAGAAATCTCATTTTCCTCCCTCCTGCCTTCCTCAGAGGATAAAGGCAGAGGGAGAAGTGAGGGGACTTCTCGCAGGTGCACCCTTCACCCTTCGCTCTTCCAGCACAGCCAAAAAAGTCAAATAGAACCTCACTAGGACCAATACAAGAAGAGGAAGGAGGAAGGGGAGGAGGAGGGGGAGGGAAAGGGAGAGGGAGAGGGAGAGGGGGAGGAGAGGGAGAAGGGGAGGGGAGGGGGAGGGGAGCGGGAGGGGATGGGGAGGGGAAGGAGAATTTCTGAATACCAGTATAAACTGATGAACCTGTTATATGTTATAATTTTAATTTCTGTATAGTTCAAATTTCTTATAATTAATCAGATATGTTGCTTTGAGAAAAATCTCAAAAGCCTTCCTGAAAGCTTCTTGAGGGGCTTCTTGTTCATCTGAGCTCTTCTCAGCATGTAGAAGTAGATGCTCAAAGGATGTTTGCAGTGACAAATAGCCCAATTCAAAAGTAGACAAAGAATAGACATTTCTCCAGAGGAGTTATGCAAATGGCCAACAAGCATAAGAAAAGATACTCAACATTAATAATCACCAGAAAAACTCAGATCAAAACCACAAGATATCACCTCACACCCATTAGGATGGTCACTATTAAAAAACAATAACAACTGTTAGTGAGGTTAGGGAGAAATTGGAAGCCTTGCACACTGTTGGTGGGATTGTAAAGTGGAACAGCTGCTATGGAAAATAATATAAAGGTTCCACAAAAAATTAAAAATGGAACTACCATATGATGCAATAATCCCACTTCTCAGTATATATTAAAGGAATTGAAAACAGTATCTCCAAAAGATATTTATGCACCCATGTTTGCTGCAGCATTATCCTCAATGTTGTTGAAGCAACCTAAATGTCAGATGAGTGATAAAGAAAATGTGATATATACACAATATATACACAATGGAATATTACTCAGCCTTAAAAAGGAAGGAAATTCTGATGCATGCTACAACATGGATGAACCTTGAGGACATTATGCTAAGTTAAATAAGTGAGTCACAAAAAGGCAAATATAATATGATTTCACTTACATGAGATAAGTAGTTGAATTCATAGAAACAGAGAGTAGAATGGGGCTGGGGGAGGCGGAATGGGGAGTTGTTGTTCAATGGGTCTGCAGTTTCAGTCATGTAAGATGAACAAGTTCTAGAGATCTGCTGTACAAAGATGTCCATAGAGTTAACAATGCTGTAATGTATACTTAAAAACTGTTAAAGGGGTAAATAGATGTTATGTATTTTTTAACCACCATTTTAAAAAAAAAAGGAATGTTTGACATGAGGTGAAGCTGAACCTATTCAAAGACAAATGACTGACATGCTAACTCCTGGGGCCCTCCCACTCTTCAAGGCCCCACCCTGGGTGACATTTCCTGTTGTCACATCTTAGTCAACAGCCCAGTTGATGGTAGAGTCAGTGTTTTTCCCAAGTTTGTGTCTCCCACACAATCCAACATGATGCCTGGAACAAAGCCCTTGCTCAACCGATGTCCATGGAACAAATGAAAGAGTGGATGTAATGGATCCTCACTTTCCCCGTCTATAAAATGTGGAAAACACCTGCCTTTTAAGCAGTGTGTGCAGTGGAGAAATTCCTCTTCTTCCCTTTGCTGGTGGGAGGTGAGAATGTGGGGGTTTTCCTTCCTCCTATGCCTCCGGCGTGTGTCTATTCCCCTCCTGATGAGTCATACAGGAATCAGACACTGTCGCTCTTGGACAGAACATGTCAGGTACTTGCTTGGGAGCAGCAGGCCCATGAATCTGTGCTGCATCCCCCGCGGTTACCTAGGGAACTCTGGGGCACAGCCAGGAAGGGGGACTCTGCGGACAGAGAGGGCTCTGGCCAGTGTCCCCACCTCTCCTTCAACAGCCCGGCAGGACCTTACTATTCTCTAGTTTGGAACTAGCATCCTGTCCCTCTAGAGGACCCAGGCAGTCCCCAGCCAAGAGGCCCTGAAAAGCATCAAGGTCCCCACCCCAAATGTTCAAATAGGCAGAAGCAATCAGTTAGCAAATGACTGCACCAGGAATCAGGGCAGCTGGGACCTGGCCCTGCGTCTTAGTCCTTCCCCGTACACAGTCAATAATAAGCAAATCCCTCTTCCTTCCACTCTCTGTCCATGTGAAGCCTAAATGATGCAATATATTAAACTGCTTAGCATAGCCCTGATATCTAGCAAACAATTAATAAAAGCAGCTGTAAATTTAACTACTATTTTTGTTATTAGTAGGAGTAGTGGTATATTATCCTCACTGTGATCCTCCAAGTGTTATCCCATTTTACAGATGAGGAAACTGGACTCAGTGGTTAAGTGACTTGCTCAAAGTCCTTCAGCTAAGAATTGGATCCACTGGTAATGGCCAAGTAGCTACTTTAAAGGGTAGAAATTATTCTGGCAACTCCCGTGGGAGTGTGTGGGAAGGGTGGCCACATTCACTCAGCTCCATTCACACCCAGACAGGCTCTCTCACTGTGGCTGCATAGCAACCACAACACCTCCAGACCTGGCTCCAAACCTCACATCCCCTCATCTTCAAATCCCACATCTTAAGAGCACCTGGGTACTCCTTGGCTCTGATTGGGTCAGAAGTCCACCCCTAGAGCTGGAGGGGAGGGTCTGCCTGGGCCTGACAGGTGGAAGACTCAGGGCACAGCTTCCGTTACGAAGGGAGGCTAAAAGTAGGCTGGGGTCCAAACAAAGGCACCTGACCTATACACACACACACATGTGTATGTGTGTGTGCACGTGCATGTATGCGTGTGTGTGTGTAAATACTAGAAAGCATTTGCCAAAATGTTAACAATGATGTTCTCTTGATAGTGAAATGAGGGTGATTTTCTTTTTGTTTTCTATGTCTTTCCATAGTTTTGCAATGAGAACAATTTACCTTGATAATTTTTTAAAAGCTGCTTGCATTTGTTTAGTATTTAAATAATGAAAATAGCATGCAGTTATTTTTAAGACCATGGGGCTGGACATTAGAGTCTTCAGTTCTGGTTCTGGCTCTGAGTGACCATGGTCAAGTAACTTGTCTGGCCTCAGTTTCCCCACCTGGGAAATGAGAAAAGGGCTACACGACTTCTACAGTCCCTTCCAGCTCTGATTCTAAATGCCTCTCTCCTATGTACACACAGCACATGAAAAAGTGTGGATAAGCTAGGTTCTAGGAGACCTGCTTTAATGCACAGAGAGTAGTTGTTCCCAAATAGAAATTAATCCTGAATGCAAATGGGTATATTTGTGGAGCTGAAAAAATTTCCTCACAAATTGCATGGGCTTCCCAGAGCCTTACTGGAAGGCCCCTCCTCAGTGGAGACCAGCTGACCTACTCTAGCCCAGAAAAATCTCTCCCTCCCTTAGACAGAAGAAGGATTAGCATTACCAAGTGAGCCTACTATGTGTCAGGCCCACTCCAAAGTGCATTATACACACAGTCTAATTTAAATTCATAGCACTTGTGATCATCAGTTGTTTGGCAAGTAACAAGATACTGAAGTCTCCTAAAGTGTTGTTTAACTGCCACACCATTATTGAATGGGAGTCCATGACTGTCTTCCCATAAAGGGCCTTGGGAGAAAGAAATACTTTTAATTCATCCTTGTATGAACTTCAGACCCTAACACAGTGCTCAATAAATATTTGCTAATCACTAGAATCTTCCTCCTATCATCAGTGTTTGATGGGCTCCATAGAGTCAAGGATTTGACCAGCTCATTGGAACACACAGCTTTAGTTAAGAAAGTGATGATCTTAGTTAAAACTGAAAGGAGAGAAAGAGGAACCAACAGATCAAGTCACTATCCAGTGTTAGCAGGAACCTACCTCTTTGAAGAGTTCCTAACATGCACCAGGCCTGCAGGAAATAGGACATTGGACTGGTAGACTTTGGGAACAAAAGGTTAGAAAAGGTCAGATTTGGGGGTTGCTGGAAGCAACAGGAGACCATTGGGATCTTGGGAAGAGGTTATAGTTGAAAGGAAGAGAGGGTTGCAGAGAGGAGAATAGGTTTCTAACATAAAATTCACTACAGAAATAGAAAAATTGTGATAGACACATAGACAATCAAACAAAGCAACCTCCTCCTACACAGTTTTGCATGCTGGAAGCTGAGGTTTCAGGAATGCAATGGGCATTTGGAATCAAAAAGCCTGGGCCAGAAACAAGAATGATAACTTTAAAATGTCTAAAAAGAGAATGCCATTGAAAGACAAAAGCTTCACAAATATTGCTTTATTTTGACTTTCAGTTAAGGCTGAGATCAAACTGTCCTTTTCATTCATTCATTCATTCATTCATTCACTCACTCATCTAATAAATATTTACTGAGCACTTACTAACCATTAGACAATGCACTAGGCCCTTGGAGGAACAAAAAGAAACACTGCCCTGCTCTCATTGAGCCTGAAGCCTAGGGAGAGACATAGAGTGTGATCAAAGAGTCATATGCAGAAGTATGTAACCACAAACCATGGCAAATGCTATAAAAGAGAGAGAGGTGATTTTCTGGGCGTGGAAAACAAAGGAAACTTGCCTAGACTGAGTGGGGAGGGGCAGGACAGTCTTCCCTGAGGAAACAACCCTGAGCTGAGGTGTGATGAATGGAAACACTAGGCAAGAATAAACTACAGCAAGTGAAAGTCAATGCCATTTGTTTTTTGGTTTTTTTTTTGAGTCAGAGTCTTGCTCTGTCACCCAGACTGGAGTGCAGAGGTGCAATCTTGGCTCACTGCAACTTCTGCCACCCTGGTTCAAGCAGTTCTCCTGTCAGCCTCCCAAATAGCTAGGATTACAGGCAGACACCACCACACCTGGCTAATTTTTGTATTTTTAGTAGAGATAGGGTTTCGCCACGTTGGCTAGGCTGGTCTTGAACTCCCGACCTCAGGTGATCTGCCCGCCTCAGCCTTACAAAATGGTGGGATTACAGGGGTGAGCCACCACACCAGCCACAATGCCATTTTTAATGAGCCCAGTGGAGGCAAGATGGCCAGACTGGCAATCAGAAAACCTGGGTTTAAGACCTGCATCCTGTTAAGAATCCTCTCTATGAGACATTCAACCAAATTAAGAACCCTCTCTATGAGACATTCAACCAAGTTATGTGTATAAGAACCCTCTCTATGAGACATTCAACCAAGTTATGTGTATAAGAACCCTCTATATGAAACATTCAACCATTTTACAGATAACCTCCATTGGATCATCTGTAAAAATGGCGATGTTGCACTAAAATAATGTTTCTCAAAATGTAGTCTTCTACAATCAAATAATTGGGTTACTTACAAAAATTTAAATTCCTGAACCCCATTTCAAACCTACTGAATCAGGATATCTAGGGCCGGGGCCCAGGAATCTGCATCTTAAGGCTTGCTCTAGGTGACTTTTATTCCCTGTAAAGTTTGAGCATAGCTGGCTATGTGGACAAACCTTTGCCTACTCAACACTCTACATTCCTTCCTTTCTAAATTCCAGGCTCTTGATGGAGCAGGACCAAGAAGGGGAAAAGTGAGCAGTTCCCTAGACGGAACAAAGGAAAATTCTAAAGTTTTTGGGTGACAACAAAGGGCCAAACTTTCACACCTGGAGATGATCCAACTGTTTTAGGGAGAAGTTCCCCGGCTTGACTTCAGAGCTCCAGACTGAATACTTTTTTTGCTTTTCCACTTTGTCCCTGGGACTTAATTGAAAATACAAATTCACTGGCATTCGCTCCCTGCCCTTTGCTTCCTTCTCTTCATCCCCTTCCCAGAGGACCTGGAAGATGGAGGTTCACATGAGTCCCCCTGCCTTCCCTGCCCTTCTAGGGTATGAATGGCCAGCCTCCAATGAGACGATTTATAGCCTTTGAACCTCTTTGGTCTGATACACAAGGAAAATTCCTGTTGACACTAATTGTACCAATGGCCATGAATTATAGTCCAAGGACCTGCCACTCTGCCTGCTGAACTGAGCTGGGTTTCTCTCCCACTGCACAGCAAGCTTACTGGCCAACTGCCTGCCACACCCCATTCCCCAAGCTCACCAACACCCACACCAGCTTGATCTCCAACCTCACTGTGGATAGAAATATTTCCAACAAGCCCCGGCTCTCTGGATATGGCAATTTCAGAAGTTGCCTCTCAAAGGCCAGATATATTATTTCTGCCTACCTGATAAGATTCTTGTATTAGAATGAGACAATTCATGTAAAGTATATAACAGATGCCTAGTACACAGAAGTTCTCAACAAATGTTAGCTGTTATTATTTGTATTGTTGTTCTTTTACCAGCCGCTGTTTGTTCAGGGCAATTTATGTCAGAAAAAAAAAATGCATCGGTGACATCATTTGGCAAGTAAAGCTCTGTAAGGATAGCTGAGAGATTAACAGAGAAAATCTGTACCTAAATACTCCAGATACTGAGAAATCTTTTGTGTGTTTTTACGATTATACAAAAATATCCATAATAACTAACATTTATTGAGAGCTTTCTAGGTGCCAGGCACAGTTCCATTTAATCTTCACAACAACTCCATGTGGTAAATACTATTAAAATCCCCATTTTACAGATAAACAGATGGAAGCTTAAATAAATAAAGTAACTTGCCCAAGGTCACAAAGCCAGGAAGTGGCTGGAGCTAGAATTTTATCTGTCTGGATAAAGCCAGTTTGGTGTTTAATAAGCTACTTCCTTAGGGCTAACTGGCATTTCTCATGCTGTCTTTGTCTTTGACATCCATAGCTGTGCGTTCTCTCTCTCTCTCTCTCTCTCTCTCTCTCTCTCTCACACACACACACACACACAGTTCATTGCCATCATGGGACCAATAATTTTTGCCCTCCTTAAAGACAATTATTGAATCAGGTCTCCCACCCTTCTTGGAAGAGTTAAGGCAGGATCCTGATATAAACTCACTTAAGGTTCCCCAGGAAGTGTTAGGAGGAGAGATTCAATCCTCAGACCTCACCATGGAGAAGGGCACAGATTTGTGCTGTGCACACAGCCCAGCACAACTTCTGCCTCTCTGGACTCTGCCTGCGCTCTAATCCCATCTCTGCATAATTTTGGACAAGTTAATGAATCTCTCTTATCTTCAGTTTTCTCACCTGTAAATTGGAGCTAATGACATGAATCATGCTATGGTTTGAATATGGTTTATTTGGCCCCATCAAGTCTCATGTCGAAATTCGATCCCCCAGTGTTGAAAGTGGGGCCTGGCGGGAGGTGTTCGGATTGTGAGGGAGGATCCCTTATGAATGGCTTGGTGCCATTCTTGCAGGAGTGAGTGAGAGCTGGTTGTTCAAAAGAGCTTGGCACGTCCTCCTCTTTCTTCCTCTTTCCCCACGTGATGCCGGCTTCCCTTCCCCTTCCACCATGGAGTGGAAGTAGCCTGAGTCCCTCACCAGAAGCAGATGCCTGCACCATGCTTCTTGTACAGCCCCCATAAACCTTCCTTCTTTATAGATTATCCATCTTCAGATACTCCTTTACAGCAGTGCAAGAGATTAAGACATACCACAGAAGTGTTGTTCAGGGAATTAAATGAGATTGTGCATATGGATTCACTTGGCACAATGCTGCATGCATAACTGCACTCAGTAAGTCATAGTTAATTCAAATGGGGCCAAAGAAAGCAGGCAATGCTTGCCTGTAAGTGGGTAGCACTCCAAAGGGCAGGGGAAATATTTGGGGCCCTCCCAGGCACTTGCAATTCACACCTCATAGCTAATTGCCATTATACCAGGCTGCTCCTGTCTAAAAGTCTCCACAAAATCTTCCCCATTCCCCAAGCACTCACTCAAGAAGTGCCACAAGAAGCCAAAAAAACAAAATACTGCCTCTTTCTCCCCTCACCTTTTCAGGACTCCCAAGGCAACCTTCCAAATCTTTTGGTTTGGTGTCCAGTAAACAGCAGAGACAAGCTGGGCATTTCCTGTCCCAGCATTCCTCAATGCACGATGAAGATGGGCAAAGGAAACTGCCTCTTTCTCACCCTGCTCCCGCCTTCACTATGCTCCCCGTTCCCAAGTCATGCCATATGCTATTTCCCAAGCAAGCCTACACTCATTCCAAGACCCTACACAGCCACCTCTGCCAGACAATGGAGATGAGAAGGCAGAAACCGCCTTCTGACATCACTTCCTTGCCTTGCCCCCCTGGGGCCTGGTCTGTCCTCTCCAAAGCTGGACTCTAACACTTTGTCCAGATACAATTTTTAGATGACCCCAAGGAAAAAGTTCCCACCACTTCCTTTAGACTTTTCTGAACTTGGTACTACAAGTGAAAATCCCCCAAAAGGGTTGGATGGTTTGGTTCAGAGAGCACAGAAAAAGGAAGAAGAGAAAGGATGGAGAAATTTGAGATTTGTGTCATGTGTTTATTTATTTGCTTATTTAACTCACATCCCTGTTCAATGTCAGACACAATTCTCTATGCATCCGCCATTGCACATTCCCGTTATTCATCTTAGACTGTAAACTATGGGAGGACAAGGAAGGCCAGCATCAATTCACTACATTCAGTTCAAGTTCTGTTCCGTAATAAATGGTGAAACACTGAATTAGTTCTATTGCCCGAAAGTGAAAGAGGTTACGCCTAGACAAAGAGAGTTACAACAGAGAAGCTCCTCCAACAAAAATAAAAGTAACAAAATGGAAATCAATTGATCAAGCGTCCCTGCCAAGGACTTGGCACTTAGGAAGCCCCTATAAGGAATTCAGGAAAAGTGTAGGGTAAAGAACGTATCCACAGCTGCATCCACAGCTTGCAGCAAATTCTCAGTAAGGTCTAGAACCCAAAAAGTTTAAGAACCACAGGTAAGAGACAGCCTTTTCCCTTCAGAAATTTGGAGTGGGAGAGATACAACTTATATATATATATATATACATACATACACACACACATATATATCCTACACACATACAAACACGTATAAATTATAGAGAACATCAATATAATAATAGTAGAGTTCTTTTGTTGAGTGTTTTTACAAGCCAGCTCCCAGCCTGAGCAACACAGACTATATACAGTTCATTTAATTTTCACAACCACCTAGAATGTGCATTATCTCAAGAAATAGAAAGCATTATCCTCTGGGCACAGATGAAAATAAAGAGGCTGAAAGAGTTTATGTAGCTTGCCCAAGGTCACACATCTGGGTCAACTAAAGCCGGGATTCAAACTCAGAGTCTGTGCCGTGCTGCCGAAACAGATGAAAGTGGTGGCAAAAACAAGTTGTGGGAATGGAGTCAAATCTCCCGGCTAGTGACCCTGGCTCTACCTCAGAAAAATTTCTCCCTCTCTCTGGGCCTCTGTGTTCTCATATGCAAATTAAGAGCGTTAGACTAGATGAAACATTAACAAATTTTTTCTGCAAAGGTCCAGGGAGTAAATATTTTAGGCTTTAAAGGACAGAAGGTCTCTGTTGCAGCTACTCAACTCTGCCATCATAACCGGAAAGCAGCCATAGACAACATGCAAACAAATCGGCAAGCTGTGTTCCAGTAAAACTTTATTTGCAAAAATAGGCACAAGGCTGGATTTGATCCATGAATTGTAGTTTGCAGACTCTGAACTAGATGATCTCTAGAGTTTTCTAGTTCTGACACTTCTGTAGTCTCTGATCCTGACTTATGGCAGTGCAGCCCAGAGGGACCAAGGCCCTGAAATGTCAGCTGTAAGGAACCTATTGCCATAGGTATTTTTTGCTGTTTTTTTTTGTTTGTTTGTTTTTCGTGTTTTTTTTTGTTTTTTACCTTTGATGACTTTAGGACGTGTGGTTGGGAAATAGATCCTGGCAGTAGCAATACCAAGAAAGCTTGGGAGGACTTTTGCCCCAGTAAAATCTCTATCAGCTCCCTGACCTGGATCTGTGATGTGGACAGTGACATCTATCTTGAGAAGGTCATGGGGCAAACAGCTGCATGCCCACCTTCAAACCAGACTGCAACTTAAAAGATCTTTTCCAGAGAAATTCTGGAGGCACCATAGATTTTTGGGCAAAGTGATAATGGCAAGCCCATGGCCAGCAAGGGTCAGCCAGAGCCATTCAAGAAAGCAGCACATGGTCCCCTTCACCCTCGATTCTGTAGCAGCATGGGTGGGTTTTGGCAGCCTGTTTCCACTGTCCCACCAGAATAGCACGAAAGCATAAGAGAGAATGGATCTGCTCTCTAGTTCAGAGACACCAGGCCTTTCGGATTTTCCTTCTGGCACCCTGTGCCTGCACACCCCAGCCCCCGCCTCACTCCCCAGCTCCTGGGCTCTCCCCAAACATGTGATGTGCATTCAGCCCCTGGGTGACTTTCAACCCCTGGGTGACTTGCCAATTAATCTTTACCAGCCTGCTGCAAAGGGCTGCCACTGAGCTCTCTCTGCCTTACCAGGGAGTGCTGTATGACTGGAAGTTCTGGGTTGGGGGAATGCATGCTCACCAGAGAGTGACAAGTTGTAATTACCAGACAGAAAACGCAGTCCTTCCCAGAGGGAGCTGAAATTCCTCACTCTTGGGAGCCTCTGAACCTGCTGCCTTTGGAGGTAGAAGAGAAGGCTTTGCTGTAGTTAGTGTACCCCACCCAGGAGAAAGAATGCATTTCATCCTCCCACCAGGGTACAGGTGGGGCAAAAATTCTTCTTCGAGTCCCCACAGACCCTAGTGTACCTCCTAAAGCAGATGCCTCACTCCTCCAATTCCTTTTTTGTGTTTAGCCTCATTTACTGGGTGTTGTGTATTTCAGCTGTGCCACTTGTTAGTCCTGTGGCCTCGGGCAAATCATTTAACCACTCTGGGCCTCAGATTCCTCATCTATCAAATGTCAGTAATAATAGTACCTACCTCATAATGTTATCATTAGGATTAAATGAGATAATGTACAGAAGGCACTTTGGGCCCAACGCCTGGCACCTAGTAAGTGCTGACTCCTGGCAGATAGTATTACTATCACTCTTTGCTGAGCACTTTCCACACATTTTCACATGTCATCCTCACCATAGCCCTGTAGAGCTAGAAACTATTCTGATCTTCATTTCACAGGTGAGGAAACGGGGCCCAGAGTGGTTAAGTGACTTGCCCAAGAACACACAGCTAATAAATTAGTGGAACTGGGACATAAACCCAGGTGTGTCTGATCCAGGCTCTTCATCACTTCACTCTCCTGCCCAGGGTCATAGTAAATATTAAATGACAGAAGTGCAGTTAGAATCCAAGTTAGCTCTCAACTCCCTGAGCAGATCAAGTGCTGGCCTGCAAGGCAAGGAAGAGTAACCTAAGGTGCTCCACTGGCGAACTTTTTTCCCAGACAGCTCTCCCTTGCCCTCCCCTCCCTGACCTCTGCCTTACTCAGGACCCTGGTCACATTCTGTTTTCTGCTGTTATTTCCTTCAGGCTAACATTGAACCTTCTGCTGCCTTTTTCTTTTTTTAATCTCTGTCTGGTGCAGAGAGAAGGATGCAAGCTTTGGAGCCAGACAACAATGCTTTGAATACCAATGCTACTTACTCACTGAATGGCCTCGGCCATGTCACAGAACCTCTCTGAACCTCAGTTTCCTCATTTGTAAAATGGAGAGAATTCCTCCCTTGCATTGTTGTGAATATTTGAGTAAATGCACATAGATTGCCTAACACAGTGCCTGGCACATAGTAGGTACTCTCTGAAAGGTGCTTTAGCGTTATCATCATCTCCCACAGCACCTAGCTCAGTGTTAGGTTATTGTTTGCTTGGTTTCATTCATCTTTGATTCACCCACGGTACTTAGCATGCTGCTTACACAGAGTACATGCATCTCTATATGCCTGGTCGAATTGAAAGCTAGAGAGAGCACCATGAAAAATTGCATGATCACAGGTGACAGATCTCCTCCCATAGATGTCTTAAGCAGATCTTTGAATCTCCCATAGCTTCAGTTTCTCTACAGGTCAACTTCAGTGGCAGCTTCCCCTGGAGGGTTCACAGAAATGGGAGTTCTGCAACATCAGAGGTTTCTAATGCAATAAGATGGATAATGAAAAGATTCTTCTTCCACAACCGTCGAGTGAGTCAGAGCTCTGTGCTTGGCTTTGCCCCAGGGAGTACCGAGAAAATGAAATATCCTCTGTATTCTCATGACACCTAAACAAATGGTCAAGTCCATGGGTCAAAAATCAGCCAGAGGGGTTAAGAGGCATGTCCAGCAAAGGGAGGGGAGGAGCAGCAAGGAAAGCACCATTAGCAAAGGTTGCTGAGTAGGGTCCTGCTACATGGCTGTTATTAAGGCTAATACCTGTTCCCCTTACAGTGAGATCTTTGTTTTGCCTTCATGAAAGACACTGGTAAATGACAACAAGTCTGAAATCTGCAAGGATTTTGAACTTGTCAATCTGGCTCAATAATTTCTTCCACATCCTGACACCTGAATCAAGACATAAGTTCTCATCTAGGTAACATACTATTTTCTTTCACAACGAGGATAAACCATCTCTAAATCTCAGATTTGCTCTTTTTTTTTCCTCCTGGCCTTTTGCCACCATTGAAAAATGTCTGATAGGCTGAGTTTTCACATTACAGCTGGTTACTGTGATTATGTAGACACAGCCTCAGTAAATTCAATGGTGTGTTGCTGGCTGTTCAATAGCTGGTGAAATTAGTGCCCAGGGAAGTGGGAAATGGGCCACCACAATCAAAATGTGGATTTGGAACTTGCTTTTTGTTCTATCCCACCCTTACCCTCCCCTACACCCCTGTCTTTGTGCTAATGCCAGCTACATGTCAGGTTACTGGTATTCTCTTCCTCCTCCCTCTCCCCTTGTAAGTAAACCAGCTCAAGAGAAGCCCCATTATCTTAGACTTAAAGATACATTGGGAATGGTGGGAACTGAGTTCATGATACCTCACTCTCACCCCTACCCTGGAAGATGCATGACAGAAAGGATAGCAGGTGCCTTCAGGGGCCACTTTATCCAGCAAGAGAAGCTGACCACCTGGAGCTATGGGATCTCAAAGATCATCTAAGCCAGCTCCTATCTGCAGACAGATTAGTCTGAGCCACCCAGGACCAAGGACAGCCTCTCCTTTCAATAAAGACCCCTGACAGAGGGCTGCCAAGTTCTTCCAGTCTCACATCCCACTGTAGGTCATGAGCAGCTGCAGGAGCAGAAGGAGCACTGTCCTGTAGGCCAGGGAAACAGAGTTTGCTAACCAGCTCTGCACCTGACCATCTTGCCAAGTCTCTTTCCCTAGTGCACCACCTCCAACACGGGAAGATAAGCAAACCAAGGTTCTGAGAGCTTCTGAAGATCTAAATCACTATAAACTTGTGAATCTCTTATTATCAAATCTTCAAATACAGCTTAGGGCAATTTAATTATAATAGAAAATAATCCATTTTCAGGGCTGTCTCTGCCACAGATTTCTTAACCCGAGGGAAACCCCCTGAAATTGTGTATTTTGCACATTTGTGGAGTCTGTGCATTTTGCTGGGAGTAAATTAAAACCTTCGATACGTGTGTGATAACCACCTGCCTCCCTTC
Organism: Nomascus leucogenys; assembly: GCF_006542625.1. Classification (NCBI taxonomy): domain Eukaryota; kingdom Metazoa; phylum Chordata; class Mammalia; order Primates; family Hylobatidae; genus Nomascus; species Nomascus leucogenys. Next base: position 18,800,626 of record NC_044382.1, on the reverse strand, counting down.
TCAAAAAAACAAAAATAAAAAGGGGTTAAGAACTTACCTCTAGGTTGAGAAGCTTAGATATAAGTCATCCTGAGTGACTTCTGTTTTCCCCACCTGTGAAGATCAAGTTATAACAAGTATCAAGAGCAGAAGATGAGAAACCCAAGATGCAGGCTTGCGAACTGGAGTAAAAGAAGGTATCAGGCTTTACATTTCAATCTCCAGCTGCCACTGCCCATTGCTCTGCCGTGTATCTGCTAGCCTGTGACCCCAGGAATCAACTGACTCTCTCTGGACCACTGTTTCTCATCTGTCAATGAACAATGGTTATGCTTCTCTCAAAGAATTATAAAGTGTCAAAGAAAATGAGTAAATGCATGGCTATCAGTAAGCGCTCAGTTCATGGGAGTCCCTGCCCAGCACCAGTGGCTCAGGCCCCAAAATTAACTACTCGAAAGGCAGCTCCATCTATAACAGTGGTTCCATCCCCTGCCTTGCCCCAAGGGGAAAAGTGTGACACAGTAGCTGAGTACCCAACTTTGGGAGAGACCCCACAGTTGGGTTCAGTTCCCAGCAGCTCTCCTCCACGCCTTTGTGAACTTGGGCAAACCGCTAAACTTCCCCGTAATTTGGTGTCTCATCCATGAAATAGAAATGGTGAAGAGTGTATTCTTTCTCTCATGAGAGTCATGAGAAAATGCAAAAAGAACTCAGCACACTATCTAGGACAAAATAAATGTTGGATAAATGTGAACTAACATAAAGTTCTTTGGCTTTTTCTTTCTTTCTTTCTTTCTTGGCCCATACTTTCTCTTCTAAGTACCATTCACCCACTTTTGGGAGTGCGTCCTTGTGACTGAATGTTCAAGATGGATATCAGACAGAAAGGAAAAAACTCAACAAATAACCAAGATCCTCTACGTCCCTTCCCCAGGTCTCTGACCTCCCTCACCCCCACTCCCAGATAGCCAGCTAGCTTCCTCCCTCAATTCCCTTCATGTTTCCTCAAATATCACTTCAGTGACATCCCAAGCACCCACTTAACATTCAAATCCACCCCATAAACACGCCACTGCATTTCCCCCTCCTTACTTTATTTTCAGCCTAACACCTGTCACCACATTACACACCTCATTATCTGCTTATTTAGTTTACTGTCTGTCTTCTGTCGGGAGAAGCTACGCTCCTAGAGGGCAGGAGTCCGTCTATTTTGTTCATTTGCTGTGTTCACAGCCCCCAGAGCCAGGGCAGAGAGTGGAGACTCAGTAACAATCGGTTGAATAAATGAGTGAATGCCTGAGCGAATGAAAGGATGAAGAGAAGCCGGATTTTACTGGGGCCAAAGAGTTTGCACGGGGCGAGGGGAGCGAGATGAAGGATGAGGGCTGGCCTCAGATCCGACTCAAGTCCCTCCTACCTGCCTAATCCTAGAATTCTCTTTCCCTCTTTCAGGTGCCGGACAAGTTGCATATCCCGTTAAATTCGGGGCCCACTCTGGGAGCCCCCTATTAGAGGTAAGCAGCCCCCAACCCACCTTTGACGCGGAAGAGTGACTAGCGGGGAAAATAACGCCAGCGGGCCGCCTAGGGGTGAGTGACCCGCCATCTCCACGCCCAGGTCCCGCCCTCCCGGCCCCTGCCCCCGCCCCGCCCCCCGCAGAGGGCGCGCCCTGGGAGCGGCGGGGGACGCGGCTGGCCTGCCGGCTTGCCGGGGTGGCGGCGTCGGGGCTGCGGGAGCCTTGGCTGGACCCGCATTGCCCCCTAGTGCCGCGCGGAGTCAGGGCGCCGGGCTCCCCCGCCTGATGTCACCGCCGTGCAGTCAACCCAGAGGCGGCTCATTGAAAGCAGACCCTCCTCGGCGCTCTCTGGGCGGAGGACGCGCCGCGGTCCGCAGACCCGCGAGAGCTGGGCACCTACGGGCGCCCCCGGCCCTGCCGCCCCCTCCTCCCCGCCGCTCCCCCGCAAGCCCGGCCCGGCGCGCCTGACGTGGACCATTAAACTTGGAGCTGCCGCCTCGTCCCCTCTCTCCTCCTCCTCGCTCTGACAGGCGAGCGAGCGGCTCGGTGCAGGCAGGAGACGTGCTGCCGGGCTGGGCTGCCCGGGGGAGATGACTCCCCGCCAGGAGGGCGCCTCTGGGAAGAAGACCACGGGGGAAGCAAAGTTTCAGGGCAGCTGAGGAGCCTTCGCCGCAGCCCTTCCGAGCCCAATCATCCCCCTGGCTATGGAGGGCGGACTCTAAGATGAATCCCGATCTGGACACCGGCCACAACACATCAGCACCTGCCCGCTGGGGAGAGTTGAAAAATGCCAACTTCACTGGCCCCAACCAGACCTCGAGCAACTCCACACTGCCCCAGCTGGACATCACCAGGGCCATCTCTGTGGGCCTGGTGCTGGGCGCCTTCATCCTGTTTGCCATCGTGGGCAACATCCTAGTCATCTTGTCTGTGGCCTGCAACCGGCACCTGCGGACGCCCACCAACTACTTCATCGTCAACCTGGCCATGGCCGACCTGCTGTTGAGCTTTACCGTCCTGCCCTTCTCAGCGGCCCTGGAGGTGCTCGGCTACTGGGTGCTGGGGCGGATCTTCTGTGACATCTGGGCAGCCGTGGATGTCCTGTGCTGCACAGCGTCCATTCTGAGCCTGTGCGCCATCTCCATCGATCGCTACATCGGGGTGCGCTACTCTCTGCAGTACCCCACGCTGGTCACCCGGAGGAAGGCCATCTTGGCGCTGCTCAGTGTCTGGGTCTTGTCCACCGTCATCTCCATCGGGCCTCTCCTTGGGTGGAAGGAGCCGGCACCCAATGATGACAAGGAGTGCGGGGTCACCGAAGAACCCTTCTATGCCCTCTTCTCTTCCCTGGGCTCCTTCTACATCCCTCTGGCGGTCATTCTAGTCATGTACTGCCGTGTCTATATAGTGGCCAAGAGAACCACCAAGAACCTAGAGGCAGGAGTCATGAAGGAGATGTCCAACTCCAAGGAGCTGACCCTGAGGATCCACTCCAAGAACTTTCACGAGGACACCCTTAGCAGTACCAAGGCCAAGGGCCACAACCCCAGGAGTTCCATAGCTGTCAAACTTTTTAAGTTCTCCAGGGAAAAGAAAGCAGCTAAGACGTTGGGCATTGTGGTCGGTATGTTCATCTTGTGCTGGCTACCCTTCTTCATCGCTCTACCGCTTGGTAAGTTGGGGACTAGCAGGAGGGGGACTGGGCATTTTTGGACCTTGGGTTTACTGATGAACTTACTCTAAAGTTTTTTGTGGGTTTTGTTTCTTATGCAGTCTGTGCGTGTTTGGAGATTGAATAATATTTTTTGTTCTGCAAAGGATTTGCAGATTGGGGAGCTGGCTAAAAACCAACTCAGGTGTTAGTAGAACATGCTAAGGTACTAGCTTCTAGAAATAGAACCAAGGAAGGAAAATCTGGTATGGGGAATGACTCACTCAACAGCCTCAGTTTAATTAAAAAGGACACTGGGCTTGAATATCACACCAGCGTTATTTCAGTAGTAATGATGTGTCGGCTAAGGCAGCGTCACTAATGCAGCATACAAAATAGTTTGTAGTTACTGCAGACGCGGCATTTGGGAAGCAGGGAGGCAGCTCGTACACAGAAAGGCAGCATTCATTCAGCATTTCCAGGGCTAGAGCAGAAGCCACGCTTCTCAAGAGCTTTGCAGAGGCTGCATTCTCTCCCTCCCCTCTTCACTGACAGCTATCACCCAGATATACTACATTCATTATCCGTTAGTAAAAGCATTTTACAGCCACGTAGCCCCAACCAGCCTTTAAGTTATTGGAAGCTTGAGATATGAAAAAGATGACTAGGGGGTCACACATTTTTAGTTTTTCCCCAGAAATATTTCTAACTCTGTTCATTTATGGAATGCCCAGAATCAAATTATAGTTGTTCCTCATCTCAGCTGACAGACGCCAAATCCTGGTAAGATGGAATTCAGTGCGTCCTCCCCCTCTTATGAAAACGTGTTCATCTTCTTTTTGTTTGGTGGTCCTACTAACTGAATTGTTCAAAAGGCTACCTGATGTTTTCTAAGGAAGAAGCCAAGGTCTGGTTAGCAGGTAAACCTAAAGGGGGGCATCTGTCACATGCTGTCCACATGGCCTGGGGAACCCTTGTCCTTCCTCTGAGGCACTGATCTGCTTTGATTCCTTCTCCTATCCCTGGGGGACACTACAGAAAATGAATGGAGAGAGGTTATCATGACAGTCATGTGCCATGATATCAGGAGAGGTAACAGCTGCTACACGCCACGGACTACATAAGCCTGCAATCACACCGGAGTCTTAGGTCAGACCCAAATATAACCAAATCCCTCAAGCAGCTATAAATTCTGAAGACACACTGCTTTCAAGAGAAAAAGGCAAATGGAAAGGAAGCAAACGGATATCAAGTTTCCATTTAAAAAGAAAGAAAAAGATTTTCAAAAGCCGTCTAACCTTTTCTCCATGTCATCTTTTCTAAAGCAGGCCTGCAGGCTAATGCCTTTCTAAATATTTTCAATGGTTAGTGTTAAGCAGAAAGGGTTTGAAAAAGTTCTACTCCCCAGGCGTGATCACATACCATTGCAGGGAAGCTTGCTTTTCTTTACCAAGGTCTCGGGGTTCTTGTGCAGTCTTGTTCGGTTTACGATGGATGACAGTTCACACTGCATTGGGCCATTACAAAGATCATGGTTGTACATGGAGCTGATGGAGGTGATTTGGCCTCTTATTAGCCATATGACCTTGGCCAAGTGACCACTCCTGTATGAGCCTCACTTTCTTCATCTACAAAACAGGGCTGATTAATATTTGCTCCATGGAGTTTGCACTAATGTATAGGAAGGACTTAGCACAGTATTTGGTATATAGCAGATGCTCAATGAAAGTTAGCTATGAGCAGTACAAACCAAACCCCAATCTCCCCTTCGGTATAACTGTGTCTTTTCTCCTTCTCTACACATTTGCCAATCCCACACCTGTTACTAAAGTCTTGGAAGAGAACTGAGTCTTTCCTTCTTTGCCCCTGCCCTCCAGCCTGCAGAGGCTGTGACCAGAGCATGCTCAGGAAGGAGAAGTCCTCAGCAGGATGCAGGAATGGATGAAAGGTGCAGGCTTTGGCTTTTAGGGGCAGGGGAAATAGCTCCAAACAGGTAAGGAGGCTTCCAGCATATTGAAATGGGAAGAACACGGCTCTGGTGATCAGGAGCAACAGAGTTCCCATTTGAGCTTTGCCATCAGTTAGCTCTGTGGCCCTAGGCCTGTTGCTTTGCTTCTCTGGGCTTCAGGCCTCACATCTGGAGAACGAGGAGGTTGAATTAGATTAAGGGATCTCAGACTTTGAGAACTATCAAAATCACTTGTGAAACTTAATAAACAATGGTAGCTGCCTGGGCTGAACCCCCAGCAAATAGGATTCAGTAAGACAGAAGGATCCCAGGAATCTGCAGGTGTAATCAGCCCACCAGGTGATTCTGTAGAGGTGGTCCAGAGACCAGGCTTTGAGAATCACTGGCCAGAAAATTTCTCAGTTTCCTTCAGGCCCCAGCACCTTGGAAGCCAGGGTTTTAAATGCTGCCAATCTCAGACCTTTCCCAGCCACATCTTAGTGTGAGATGATGTGGCTTCTCTCCGGGTCTTGCTCTTCAAGTCATCAAGCCCACCCTCAGTTTCTTCTCATTCATATTACCCCCATCGTCTCTCTCCTTTCTGTCTGTGCCTTTCTGAGACCTTGCCCCCCTAGCATCTCAGGTACTGAGCTTCCACACAATAGAAAGTGAGAAGTTCTTGCCACCCTGATACTATCTTGTTTCTCTTCTCCTTGCAATGAAAACTTTCCAACTATCATGCAACAATCTCCCAGAGATCTTCCAGTGATTTGTCCCTGAGCCGATCCCATCAACATCCTTCTTCCCTGATAAGGTGGGGAATGTGGACTCTAGGACTTGGGTTTGGGATGGGCTTCAAAAAGTACTCAAGAGCTTCAAACAAAGAAGGTACTTAATTACTGTTTTCTTAATGATTCAGGAAGAGCATTCCAGCAAAATAGAGATGTGAGTTTCTACTGCCTCTGAGTTGAAATAACACCCAAGCAGAAGTGGCATGATATAGAACAATAACTTCTTTGGAATCTGAAGAAGATTCCAAATTCTAAATTTTCCTGGGAGGAAGCAGATGTCGGGGAGGACTGTGTTTGGCAAAGGGAGAAGTGCAGGTAGGAGCAACTTCCAATTGGTGATAGACTTTCAGGTGCCAGGATGGCACAAGATTTCCATAGCTGTGTTTGTTTTCTCCGTGGGAAAGAAGGGTTGGGATCTCTCCTGGGAAGGAGGGAAAATAGCTGTGACCCCTACAGGATCCTGTTTAGGGCCCCCATTTGTTTTCCTTCATCTCTTATTTTTATTTCTGGAGCAGGGTTGGGCTGCCTGCAGAGCAGGGCCTCTTGTCTCCTCCTAAGCTCTCCCCACCTGGGACTTCCTCCCCAACATCCTCCCACCCCTTCCCTGTGGCCTCAGACCAAGTTGGACCAGGGACCAGTGCTCACTTACTCAGGAGCAGGGATGGACTCCACCAAACAAGGGCCTCTTTATTTGGCCCCTGGAATCAGGCCAGGGAGGGACAGGAAATAACTGGAATAGAATATAGCAGTATTTCTTACTCCATGAGCCATTTGCAAGATTTCAGAGAATCTTCAGCTGCCCAGCATTAGAATGAAGACTAACTTCCAGCCCACCTGGGGAAGGCCTGGTCAGGGTCTCAAGAAGTGGCTGAGCTATTGAGGATGTGCATTGCAGCAGTGGGGGAAATTGGGGGATGCAGGGCCGGTAGCAGGAAGTGCTCGGCAGCCAACCAGTAGCTGGGCTTAGTGAGTTGTTTAGAAAACGCTGGAACCTTGCCTTGCTCCAAATCTTTCTTCTGTCTTTTAAAATGCTGGAAGGCACCAGGAAGTCATTATTGAACTAACTGCTTTCCCCTCCAAATAAATGAAGGTCAATTTCAAAGAAACAGTTTTGCTCTCTATAGTATTGGAACAAAATAGAAATCCCTCTCTCCATTGATTTGATCCTCCAGCCCTTTCATTCAAATGGGGGCTGACGAATTTCCACCTTCCACAAGCACAAGGGTCTCAGAGATGACTCAAGACAGAGCCACCCCCACAAACACACATTAATCTTCCAGCTCTGAGATTTCAAAACACAGGGATTTGAGTTGCCCACAAATAAATCAATTGGTTTGAGTACTTGGCAAGGGGGACGTTTTTACACACGGGAATCCTTCCTGGAAGAGGGAAATCCTACTAAAGTAAAACCCATTTATTAAATCACGAATAAGGACTTCCTGAAGCATCTACTACATGCAAGGCACTGTACCAGACACTGGGTTATCAAGCCAAAAACAAACATGGCCCCTGATTGAAGAAGGCTTACAGCCTGGTGAGATTGTATTTATTATTGGATACATACTATGTACCAGACATTCTGCTAGGCCTCCTACAGACGTTATCTCATTAGTCCTCACAGCTACTCTAACAGGCAAAAGTGACTGCTCCCTTTTTATGGATGAATGAATATACTGAAGCTCAGAGAGGTAAAACTTCTTGTCCAAGGTCACACATCAAGTAAGTGATAGGGCCAAAAGTTGAATCCAAATCTGTCAGAACAGACCCATACCTGCTCCACCACACCAAGGAAATGTCTGGCCCTTTTGCTGTCTGGTAGCAACCTGTTTTCATAGCACATGTTCTCCAGGAAACCCAGAACCACCCTGTCAAGAACTAGTAACGATGCTTCTGTTGCAAAACCTGCCTTTCTTCCACTGCCTGCTCACTTCTGAAAAAATAATCAACGCATGACATATCAGGGCGGGTCATCCATGTTCTAGCTCAGGGCTCAATGTTCTCCTGTGCTGTGTATGACAAGGGTCTCTCAGGATTGGGCATTTTGTCAGTCACCCCAACCAAAAGAGAAAGTGGGAGGGATCTTGCCCTTCTAGTGATGTGGGTTCACATCTTTAATCATTCATCCAGTCACCGAATATCTATTCAGTGGGTATCTATTCAGTGGGTACTGTGTCCAAGCATTATACTGATGATATAATGGTGAGCAAAATAGTTATATCTCATAGAATTTGGCTCTAGTAGGGAACACAGATATATTGAAAAACACACATGCACAAACAAACATGAACATAAATTGCAAGAAGTGACTTGAAGAAAAGGAGTGTGATGCTGCTAGAATTCTAAAACAGGGGTTAGTACATCACAGGTCCCTGAGGCAGTGACATTTAAGTAGAACCCTTAACGGTATGGAGAAGCTAATTCAGTGAAGGCGGCTGATAGAGGAAGAAAGGTGTGGGCAGGAGGAGGGCACACTTGAAAGTCCTGAGGCCAGAGAGAGTGGAGAACTAACAGAGGCCAGAGAATTAGAAGGGAGGCAGGTGCGTGTCAAGGCCAGAGGCGTGGGCAGAGGCCGGGTCATGCAGGGGCTTTTAGGCCACATTAAGGACTTTAGATTTTTATCTTAAGTGCGTTGGCCACTGCGGCAGGGTTCGAAGCAGATGAAAGATACTGTCTGAATCATGTCTTTTAAAAGTGACTGCAGCCACTGTGTGGAGCATACACTTCAGACGAGACAGGTAGGAGGCTTTGCAGTGGCAGTGAGAGATGCTAATGACCTAGACTAGGCTGGGGCAGTGGAGGTGGAGAAGCAGACAGCTTCAAGGACCTGGGGATGGGTTGGTGATGGCATAAGAGAGTCCGCGAGAGAGGAAATGTGTTCAGAATAACCCTGGGGTTTCTAAGTAGATGGAGGTACCATTTGTTGAGAAGGGGAACAGAGTGGGAGGGGGGAGACTTAACACAGAAAACAAGATACCTCCCAAGATTTTCCTCTGAACACACCATGCTAGGAACAATCTGCCAGACACATAAGTCGAGCAGACAGAATGTCCAACCCAAAAGCCAGGGGCTGTGAGCAACAGCAAACCTAGCTGCTCATCAGAAACATCTGGAGGAGGGGGCTGTTTTTAAAAGCATAGATCCTTGGACCCCACTGTAGATCTCTTGCATCAGATTCTCTCCTTGTAGTGCCAAGAATCTTAATTTTAACAAGTTTCCCAGGCGACTCTTATGCAGCCAGCACCGCACAAGTCCTCCCCGTGCCTAGAAACCCCTGGAAAGCTTTGCAGAGCAAGCATTGTCATCCCTGTCTTTACAGGTGAGGGAACTAGAGTTCAGAGAGGTTCAGTACCTTGCCCAAGATCACACAGTTAGTAAATGGTAGAGTCTATCAAATACCACATTTGGCACTCAATAAACATTCATTATATTATTCCTGTTGTTAGTACACTTCTTCTCCAACATTTATCTGAGACCTGGCACCCAGAGATTTTACTGGGTTATGATGGATCAGAAAAAAAGTTAGGAAAATGCTGTGTTTTTTTAAAAAAACTAAATATATTTCATATAAATTATTGTCTTTTTCTTCTAAAGACTGTGTCTTTTCTATTTGGGAACACTGAAATAGCACTTCTTTGATGGAACAATGGTAATTAGTGGCAATAGTGTGTGTATGTCTGTGTGTGTGTGTGTATGTGTGTGTGTGTGTGTGTGTGTGTGTGTTGATATCCTACTTGGTAAAATTAAAAGTTAGTACCCTATGTCAGTCCCTTTCAGAAATTTCTTTCAAACTTTACTGAGTCTCCTAAAGTCTTGGAATCATAGAAGACACCATGGCAGCTAGACACAACAAATATTTGTGAGGAAAACGGGAGGGAGGAAGGAAAGAAGTGAGGGCAAAAAAGAAGGAAGGAGGGCTGGGTGAATGAGTTAGTCTTAGCTTTGCTGTGAGATTCGGAGGTCTGGGGCAGAGGGGCAGGGAGGGGAAGAATGATGTGTGAAGAGCTATCCCTGTCAGGTCTGACAGGATGACGGGGCCAGTCGTGGAGGCACCCACCCCTGCTGGAGCAAAACGGCTCACAGAAATGCCAGCAGGTGCGTGTGTAGCTGCAGTGCCATCACGGATGCGCCTATTAAGATATGTTATGCAGGAAATGCCTTTACCTGAGTGTGTGTGTGTGTGTGGCTAGTAAAAAAAACTGACGTCTGCCGGGCAGCACTGGAAATTGCTTTCTGCCATATCTGCAGAATGTTTCTGCAGTCACTGTGCTTCCTGACCATATTTGATAATAGTAATACTAATAGCTACCATTTATTAGGTCTCATAGAGTGCCAGGCTTACTGTGCTCTCTATGCTGGCTAGGGGTTCTTTCTCTGTATTCCCTCATTTATACCTGTCCACAGGATTGTGAAGTGGGCACTGGTATTGTCCTCATTTTACAGATGAGGAAACAGAAGCTCAGAGAGTTTGAGTAATTTGCCTCAGGTTACCCAGCTGATCAATGACAGAACATGGACTCTAATGCAGGCAGTCAGATGGGTTCATCATTGGAGCTCTCCTAGAGGTGGGGCTCTGAGCCAGATTTAAGAAAGTGCAGGAAGGAAACTGGGGAAGCCAGAGTTTATTCTAGAAGGAGGAAAGAAAAAACATGTGGCTGCCCGTCATTCAGCAACCAAGAGGCACCATATCCTGGTGAAACCATAAAGAAGATAAAAATAATTGGGTCGTTCCTCTAGGAAGATAAGTCAAAATTTCTCTTGTATTATTGATGCTTTAGAAGACTTTTTTCAGCTTCACAACTTACTATTGGTAATGTCACATACATTTTTCAGATTTTTATCAAATTTGGAGAAACATAAAATTTAGAGGACTTTTTTACAGTTTAGTTTCTGGCTGCATACATTTCAGACCCGGATTCACCACCACCCACCCACCTACGTGTGGTGCCAGCACCATGGGGACATTCTTCCATCATGAATCTGCCTCTGGTCCTGCCTCTTGATGCCACAAGATCAGGTGAGTTGGCATCGTGGGCAAGAGAGTATTTCTAGAAGCTGTTTTTTCACTTTGCGGTTACTGTGGCTAGTGGTGACCTAGCTATACAGAAAGAAAAGACTGTAAACCACATACGTATATTCAACAGAACCCAAACAAAATCTATCTTAACTCAACTCTTAGCCGGTTCCCAAAAGTGTCCATGGCCCCTATATTACCACCTACATAAGGAGAAATGGGAATAATATTTAAATAAGGGGAATTACCAATTGCATTAATAAACCTTACTTCTGAAAACTTTGTGTGGCCGTGGGGGGGGCATTGCAGGGCCCCAGCTCAGGCCGTGTAGGGTCCCATGAAGAGGGAAGCCCTAAGGCTACTCTCCTCAGGGCTCTCTCCAGCAACCTCGTGACTGCTCTTTCTCCTCTACCTACTGTGGACGTCTTCTGAGTAGTGACCAAATCTCTGCCGAACACGGGTGCTCACACAAGCTGAATGAATGAATGAATGAGTAGTACAGAGCCTAGCAGAAGAATTAGGAGTGCACTCAATTGAAGTAAAATTATTTGCCACTTCCCAAATACACTTTGCATTTTTTTTGTGTGCATTTGTTCCCTCTCCCACCAGTGTGTTTCTCATACCCTCTGAATATCCAATTCCTGCTCATCTGTAAACATGCGGTTCTGCTGACACCTTTCTCGCGAAGTCTTCCTGGATCCCACCCTTTACCCCATCAGTAATCACTCCCTTTATCCCTGGTTTATGGTGCTTGTCATGTTTCTCTCTGGGGATAAAGACAGATGTGCACAACTTTTGCAGCACTGCCAGGCTGCAAACCTTTGCAGGGTCCAAGTTCAAATTGTCTTCTTGTCCTTCATGCCCAGGGATGTGTACATAGTAAACTCAATAAAAAATAGCAATGACCAATAGGATTCATACAGTGTATACCAGACTTCTTCTAGTATTTGAACCTCCCACAGCCCACCAGATAGGTATTCATGCTTTGCCCATTTTATAAATAAGGAAATGGGGCCGGCCATGGTGGCTCAAACCTGTAATCCCAGCACTTTGGGAGGCCGAGGCAGGCAGATCGCCTGAGGTCAGGAGTTCGAGACCAGGCTGGCCAACATGGTGAAACCCCGCCTCTACTAAAAACACAAAAATTAGCCAGGCGTGGTAGCGGGCACCTGTAATCCCAGCTACTTGGGAGGCTGAGGGAGGAGAATCACTTGAACCTGGGAGGTGGAGGTTACAGTGAGCCAAGATTGCACCATTGCACTTCAGCCTGGCAGACAGAGCAAAACTCCGTCTCAAAAATATTAAATTAAATAAGTAAACAAATCAGGAAATGGGCTTAGAGGGGTTAAGTGGCTTGTCTCATTCCTCAAAACTACCACAAGTTCATTACAAAGAGACTGTCATAGACTGGTGTTCTAAAACCAAAATGCCGATCTGGGCCTGGTCATGAAGCCAGTGAAGCGAGATTGGCTAGGTCAAGACCCGTGTGGACACAAGGTAGGATCTTAAAAATGGATGGCCTCTTCATTCTTTATCAAAAGGCTGCCGTTCCACCTGCCTCTGGGGGAGATTGTCCCATTGCCAATTGGCCCTTACATTCCCTCACCCTACTAGCCCTGGTCACCTGCCTCTCACCTCTGAGAGGGATATGGTCAGAGTTGATCCCTGCAGAAGCAGGAAAAGAGGAAACTCTTCCAGTGACTTTATAGCAGAGCCAGATAGGGACCTCTAAAGGCCTAAGGTATTGAAAAGGGAATAATAAAATTATAAATTAAAACATACACACACACACACACACACACACACACACACACGTATGCACAGAGCCCTAAAAAAATGTAAGGAAGGCCAAACGATATTCTGATTCTTTCCATGGAGGTAATTTTGATTTCTTTAATATCAGATTATTTTACCAAAAATACAGGTGCCCCAGCTTTGCGAATGCTCTGAAGACACACTGGGTCTTTCTGTTGAGTAATAGATCACTGTTCTCTAATGGGGTGACCATATATCCCATTTCACTGAGATGGTCTCTTTTTATGCCTATTATCAAAGCATCATTATAATTATTATAATAACCCTTTCTTATTTTCAAAAGTGTCTCAATTTGAACAATAAAAATGCCTCCCTGTTTTAAAACCTGGAATAAGGGTGTTTATAGTGTGGACATCCAATAGTACACCAGTTTCATGCCACAGCCTGAAATGGGGAGGGAAAGAGAAACTGGCACTAACAGGCTCAACAGTCCAGAGAAAGATCCATGATGAGAAAGCAAAGCCACCATCCGTTTAAGAAGGAAAAATGTGACTTACCATGTGTGTATTTTGTGGGAAGCAGGAGTTTTGCAAATGTGAGCTTGAAATTTTTAAATAAAGTGTTCATTTCTTTTACTTGCCCTGATGACATGAGTGAGTGGCTGAGCTGAGATTTGAATCTATGGCTGGCCAGCCCTAAATACTTAGGGAATAAATGATTAAATGAAGGACTGGATCAATTTCAGCACAAGCTAAAAGGTGCCATCTGAATGATGGGTGTCTCCAGAATGCAGAGGAGACAGAAAGAAGAGTGGGCTGAAATAAGATTTGGGGGAGGAAAAGGAAAGTGAGCTGTGTTTTAAGGACTTGTAAGGCTGGAATCAGTGCAGGGGGAGGGCCATCTTCACCCCACCCATCATCACGCCTCCTGGCATGACAGCACATGAGTCAGCTCAGGATACAGTAGAATCTGTCCACATTGGCAGGCTCTGCTCTTACGACTCTATTGACAGCACACTCCTGGCCACACTCACCCGCACCTCATCTGACCACCCTTTGAACACTCAAGTGCCCCTCTCTGGTGCGAGCACAGGAATTGTGCTATAAAAGTTGCACCAATGAGCAGTTCAGTTTAAAATGTTCAGAAACAGAATGTTCTAGCACATGTAAGTGGCCCATTCCTCCTAGAGCCCCATTTAACTTTTTCCAAGGGTGTCTGCCTACAGTGTCTTGCTCCCCCCTAAGCTTTCTCTCTCCTGTTGGGATGAATTTGGGGCTTGGTTTTGCACAAGAATTTTTTTTAATTCTTCAAGACAGAGTTTCTGGCCAGGCTAACGTGCATTGCTTAGAGGCTGAGCTTAGCACCCTGGCCGTGCCCCAAAAGGAGGTTAAAATGGGACCAAGGGCAAGCCGGGCTCACTGTCATTCGCAGGCGTCAGCCCCAGGGCTCACACCACCAGCACTGGGCCGGGCGGAGATCCAGGGAGGCAGCTGGTTGGGGAGGAGGAGGATCCACCAACTGGAACAGCAACAAAAAATTACATCTCCGATTCATATATTCAGGCCATTAATCAGCCCCCGGCATCAAGAGGAAGCAGTAGGGTCCCTTCTCCCAGCTTCTAGGGACACTCCCCACAGCGCCTGTTTGTGATTCCTTGTCCCCAACCCTTTAGCATTTACCTTAACACCAAGGTTTCTTGGCTTCATTGTTTCACGGACCACTTTGGCAATCTGATGAAGCCCCTTCTCACAGTCGACACATCAAATAAAAGACACAGGATTTCAAAGAAAGCCAATTATATTGAAATACAGTTATAATGTTGAAAAAACATGTATTATAGAGTAAAAAAATGTCCTTTAACATATTAAATAAACAAGATCTAGCAGCAAGTCAAATAAATAACTACTATAATTTTGAAGTACTGACAAGTGGAAATATTTCATGATATCTGCAACAAATGTAATGTTATATCACAGATCTGATTTCTATTGGTGACAAATCCTGCTGACTCTAGTGTGGCTGCTTGCCCACTTTCCTATCAAAGGAAATGCAAACTTTCAGCCAAAGTTTAGTTTGGGGGTTTTTGGTATATATATATATATATATTTTTTTTTTTTTTTAAAGAGGGTTTTTTTCTCACCCAAGTTTATGGACCCTCTAACTCCAGAATAAAAACCCTGCCTTGGGACATTACAAAGATGTACTTCAGGATATGAGATTTTCTATACTTTTTTTCTTTACAATGTTTTGTAAAGAATGCCTGTTTTTAGACTTAGGACCACAGGGAACTTGGACCGTGCCATCACGCCTTGTAACTATTTTGCATGATTACTTGTAGCAATTTTTAAAAATCAACTAGTTTATTTTTAACGATGCATAGATTCTTATTTGAATCAGAAAAAAAAATGAAAAAATTCTTCTGCTCTTACCTACCCCACATTCACACCCAGCACTCCCAGTATTTTTTCCCCTGAAGTAAACATTGTTACCAGATTGTGTATGCTTTCCAAAATAGTCTATTTATTTGTAAGCATACATATCCACATGTGTATATGTATGTTTGAGTGTTTTTGCCTGCAGAATGTGTGTGTTTTCACTCTGTTTATTTTGATTCATGGTGTCATTTTAGAAACACTTCAGTGAAAGTTTCATTTTTCACTCAACAGCATAGCATATCTTAGACATAGTTCTGTGTCAGAATGCATAGAGTTACCGCTGGTTTTCATGGCTGCATAATAATCCATTTTATGAAGTATCCTATTTTACTTACCAATTTCCTAGTTGATTGACATTTAGGTTATTTTTGGTCTTTTAGTACAAACAATGTTGAATGAATACTCTTGTATATATGTCTGTGCCCACATATTCAGGATAAATTCCGAAAAATGTAGTTGCTGGGGCAAGGAAGATTTGGTATTTTAGGTTTAACCTGATTATGTGTAATAAGAAATTTAAACTGTAGTAAAATGTAAAGTGGTGTTAAATAGGTTAGGCCGGGCGCAGTGGCTCATGCCTGTAATACCAGTACTTTGGGAGGCTGAGGCAGGCAGATCACCTGAGGTCAGGAGTTCGAGACAAGCCTGGCCAACATGGCGAAACCCCTTCTCTACTAAAAATATAAAAATTAGCCAGAGAATCATTTGTACGCAGAAGGCGGAGGTTGCAGTAAGCTGAGATCACACCACTGCACTCCAGCCTGGGTGAGAGTGAAGCTCCATCTCAAAAACAAACAAACAAACAAAACAAATAGGTTAGATCTACATCTACTAATCTATTAGGAGGATGGCTCATGATATCTAAGTAAAAAAGGCAAGTTATAGAGTAATGTCTAACCCAACTTTTAAAAGCTATTTATTAGTTTAGTTACCTCAAGGGATAGGATGGAGTGAGGAGGAGTAGATTATTAGCTTTTTTATAACCTCTGTATTATTTCACATGTTGCAATAAGCAAATACTCTATTTGTGATTAAGAACATCAAATTAAGAAAATGTGATAGAATACAAATTGGGTTTCAATAGAATTATAGTGGGGACTGTTAAACATTTTTATAATTTTAGAAGAAAAACTATCAATGGCCAAAAAAGAAGATTGTTCTTAGTCATTTTCAATCTAATTTAACATATATATAAAATATATAATACATATATTATATATATATATATATATTTAATATATCTCCCCCTCTGTGATTACCAGCCCCGGAACACTTAGAAATTGCTTTGGCCCGTGCTGGGAGCAGTGACTCATGCCTGTAATCCCAGCACTTTGAGAGGCTGAAGCAGGAGGATCACTTGAGCCCAGGAGTTCGAGACCAATCTGGGCAACACAGGGAGACCCCCATCTCTACAAATAAAAAATAAAAATTAGCCTCATGTGGTAGCACGGGCCTGTAGTCCCAGCTACTAGGGAGGCTGAGTGGGGAGGATCCCTTGAGCCTAGGAGGTCAAGGGTACAATGAGCCATAACCACACCACTGCACTCAAGCCTGGGCAACAGAGTAAGACCCCATCTCAAAAAAAAAAAATGAAGAAATGACTTCAGCCCTTTCCTCTGCTGGTTACAGCCCTGCTCATTCCCCCAGTTCAAAATCATGCTGTCAAGTTGTTGATTTTTTATTCTTTTCAAAATGAGAAGAATTTTCTCTTTCTTGGTAGCAAAAGCTAATTTATACGTAACAGCAAAATATAAAAAAGAAAGGAAAAAATCATCCATAATCCTATCACCTGCCTTAGTCCATTCAGGCTGCTGTAACAAAATACCTTAGACTAGGTAATTTATAATAAATGACAGAATTTATTGCTCACAGTTCTGGAGGCTGGAAAGTCCAAGATCAAGGAGCAGGCACATTCAGTGTCTGGTGAGGACCTGCCCATAGATGGTGACTTCTATGTGTCCTCACATGGCAGAAGGGTCAAACAGGCTCTTGAATGCCTCTTTTATAAGTACACTGATCCCATTCATCAGAGTTCTGTCCTGGTGACCTACTCGCCTTCCACATGACCCACTTACCAACACCACTGCACTGGGGATTAAGTTTCAACATATTAATTTTGGGAGACACAAACATTCAGACCATAGCACCATCGATATAACCATGTTTAGTATTTGCCTATGCAACTTTGCAGAACTTTCTGTATGTGTTGTTGTGTGTATTAACACAAGTTGGATCACCCAGTGCTTTTTTCACTGATCAACAAGTCATCCTGACTGACTTCTTATCATATCGATGAATCTGAGTCTTTTCATTTTTTTTGTTTTTCCTTTTCTTCTTTTCTTTTTTGTTTTTAAAGACGGAGTATCACTCTGTCACCCAGGCTAGAGTGCAGTGGCACAATCATAGCTCATTGCAGTCTTGAACTCTTGGACCCAAGCGATCCCCCCCCTTACTTCCTCCTCCCAAGTAGCAGGGACCACAGGTGTGCATCACCACACCCAGCTAATTTGTAAATTTTTCTGTCGAGATGGGGTCTCCTCATGTTGCCCAGGCTGGTCTCAAACTCCTGGCTTCAAGCGATCATCCTGCCTCAGCCTCCCAAAGTGCTGGGATTACAAGCATGAGCCACCCTGCTCAGCCCTTCCCATCTTTTTAATGCTGCACTGAATTCCATAATAGAAGGTATCATAATATACTTAACCAATCCAGTTATGTAAACAAGCCATTTACACCAATAGATAAGACACACACAAGGTATCACTTTACAAGGTACAAATGTGGAGTGAAAAGTCTGTCTCTCTCACTTCCTTGGCCCCAGTCATCCAATTCCCCTCCATGGAGGCAACTACTATTATCAGTTTCTTCTATATCCTTCTAGATACGTTCTACGCATATATAAATATATTTATATGATATTTTTAATGGAAAGAAAATAAACACTATTCCTCATTTTGCTTTTTTCACTGACCAATGTATCTTGAAGATCTTTCAATTTCAATGGAAATTCCATTTCCAAATAGAGCAGCTTCATTCTTAGTAGCTCTATAGTATTTCTTTTTATTCAGATAGATCTCCATGGAAAGACATTGTAGGTTATTTTAAATTTCTGTTACTACAAAACAATATTTTTATACATCACCAATTTCCACATGAGCAAATATATCTGTAAAATTTTGTCAGTGGACCATTCTGAGTAAATGTTTTCATGTTTATAAATATTACCAGATTGTCTTATGTAGAGATTATATCAATTTACATTTCAATAACTGACATTTGAGGGTGCCCACACATTCACTAAGAGCTGTTATCAAACTTTTGGATCTTTGCCAACTTAACAGGTGGAATTTTTGTGAATGAGGTTAAGCATCTTTTCATGTTTAAAATAATCCATTCCCTCTTGATGTGCAATTTGTTTTCAGTTTTTAGCTGTGATAAATATTCTGTTACACACATTCTTTTCCTTAATATCTTTAGGGCACTTGCCCTTTAGGATTTCATTGGGATAAAGTCCACTTTGAATGGTTAGATCAAAAGGCAGACTCCCGGGAAAGGCCTCAGATGTATATTGTCAAATTACTCTCTGGGAAGCGTGTAGCAATTTGCACATCCACAAAGTATGTTTCAACATTGATGAAGAAGCCAGTTTTTATGCTGATAGCTTCTCACTGCCTGAGGCACAAGAAGTTTCAGGCATCTATGTGACTTCCTCCTGAGGTGATAAGATGTCTTGAAAGCTTCAAATCCATGCAGCTAATTTGGTGTCAGTTTTCCAGAGTTCAGGGCTAGCTAGCTGCCCTCTTGGGATGCAACACCCATCCATCAGAGGAGCCAGAGGAGACAACAGCCTCAGAACGTGTGTATTTTGTCCAGGAGCTAAGAAAAAAAAGCAGTCAGCCACAACGTATAAACAAATTTGATCTTTCACACATGGTGGGCTGCCAGGCCCACCACGGTCTGCATCAGTGGTTCGAGGCTCCAGGACTGATGTCCCAATTTAAAACCATAACAAAATAAAAGAAAACACTGTTGCCATCCCCAGGAAAACAATCCAGTTGGAGGCACTCAAAGGATGAGTTAATAAGGAAGGATTCCTCTAGGCATCCAAGCTCACCCCTACCCCACCATGAGCGCCTGTGTGGTTCAAGGGAATGCAGTAGACAGCCTATATTTAGATCAGGGCATGGCAAATGCACCACATTTTAATTGCAAAATTCGGATTGGCCCTGGAAGATGCCAGACTTACAAATTGAAAATTCAATTGAGCACCACTCAAGAAGCAAGGAGCTGGCTGCTTGAGCAGATTCTGCCAGGGAATGAGCCCTTTGAGAGGGAGCCAATGGGCCCTGGTCAGTCAGAGGCATAATTTAATCCTACCCTTGAACTACTGATCTAGAGGGAGAAGCTGGGTTATCTTTAAACTGTACTAAATCTAGAGGTGTTGGAACCAGCAACTAGGACAAGGCAGGGGCTAGGTGAACTTTGACCCACTTACCACAGGGTTGGGAATGCCACTAAGCCAGAGGCCTGGGCTCACCAAGTGATTCCCAGAATCTGACAAGGAAAGCACTTCCTGTCACCTGCCTCTGTCACCGCCTTCCCACCCCCTCATCTTGAGGAAGAGGGCTAAAACCTTCTCTTCTCTGAGACACCCTTGTTAGCTCTTCATGACTCCTGCTTGAGTTGCTGTACTAGAAGGAATAGGGACTTGAAGGCCAGATGGTGGCTCACTCCTATACTCCCAGCAAGCATTTTGGGAGTCTGAGGTGGGCGGATCACTTGAGGTCAGGAGTTTGAGACCAGCCTGGCCAACATGGTGAAACCCTGTCTGTACTAAAAATACAAAAATTAGCCGGGTGTGGTGGCAGGCACCTGTAATCCCAGCCACTAAGGAGGCTGAGGCAGGAGAATCCATCGCCTGAACCCAGGAGGTGGAGGTTGCAGTAAGCTGAGATTGCACCACTGCACTCCAGTCTGGGAGAAAGAGCCAGACTCCATCTCAAAAAAAAAAAAAAAAAAAAAAAAACAGGGACGTTGAAATCTGACATATCTGTCTGGCTCTGGTGCTCAGCTGGCTAAGCCTCAGTTAACTCATCTGTAAAACAAGATCAAAATCATCAACCTCAAAGAATTGTAGTGAGGAATAAACAAGAAAAGGATGAAAGGGACTTAGCTGGGTGCAAAACACTAGTACATATTTCATAAACGTCAGCTATTAATATATATGAAGCCTCTAATCTGGCATCCACTTCAGAGGAGATATTTAAGTACCTGTTAATATTATGATCATGACAAATTCTATGAATGGGCTATGTGTTTTGAGGAAACAAAAATGAGACAGGTTCTTTCTAACTGAATAGTTGGGAAAACCCTCTGTTAAAAAAGGGCAAAAGAGTAAAAAGCTAAAGTTTTTTTAGAGTGCCAGTTATGATGTTCACGTGGTCAAAAATATCAGATGACTTTACCTAACATTTATGGTCATGTTTCTCTCTTTTTAAAATTGTTTCAATATTTAGATTTGTGATATTTCAGTCATTCCAAAAAGTACAAAAGTAATTTGGGACACCCATGAGTCCTCCATCCAAATTTAACATGTTGCTGAATTTGCTATACATCTTCTTTTAAGAAATAAAAATGTTACAAATATATCTAAAAGGCTCCCCACCCCTCATCTCATTCACCTCTCTCCTTCCCAAAGGCAATTACCACACTGTCTGTGATTGAGTGGACTTTCTTCTATACAATATTTTTTTCTTTTGAGATAGGGTCTCGCTCTGTCACCCAGGCTGGAGAACCATGGCGCAGTCTCGGCTTACTGCAATCTTCACCTCCTGGGTTCAAGCGATTCTCAGGCCTCAGCCTCCCTAGTAGCTGTGATTACAGGCATGCACCACCACACCTAGCTAATTTTTGTATTTTTAGTAGAGACAGGGTTTCGCCATGTTGGCCAGGCTGGTCTCCAACTCCTGATCTCAAGTGATCTGCTCGCCTCAGCCTCCCAAAGTGCTGGGATTACAGGCGTGAGCAACTGCGCCTAGTCTCTTCTATACATTCTTAAATGTGTACTCTTAAGAAGCAAGAATAGTGGTTGAGACTGAGGCTCTGGATTGTCAGTCCTGGGTTCAAACTCCACTCCTGCTTCTTTACTACCTGTGTGGCCTTCACCAAATTGCTCAACTCTCTGATCCTCTTTTCCCCCATCTCTAAAATAAACAAATAACAGCTAATTTTGTTGGGTGTTGCAAAGGTGAAATAAGATTATTCATGTAAATCAGTAGTTCTCAACCAACAGCAATATTTCCCCAGGGGACGTTTAGCAATGTCAGGAGACATTTTTTATTGTCACACTGTGGGTGCTACTGGCATTAACTGGGAGAGGTCAGGTATGCTGCTAAACATCCTACAATGCAAAGGACAGCTCCCACAACAAAGAATTACCCAGCCCAAGATGTCAATCATTGTTGAAGTGGAGAAAACCTGACATCAAGCATTCTGTCACTTTATAAGGGCTCAATGAACATTTGTTCAGTAAACACAATAACATAAATTATTATAATTTGTTCTTTGAAAGACATTGTGCTAAACAATTTTACATAAATTATCTCACTGGTATCCAGTGAGTTGCACCTTCTTGATGAAAAGAATGATGGACAGCAAGCACTGTTTTTTCTGCATGTCTGAGGATGTCTATACCATTCGTTAAATCAAAATGATAAGCCTATTAAAAATGTAAACTTTCAGACTGATAGATTAATTGGAAGTTGTTACTTGGAGCCTAACTTCTCTTTGCTCTCAGTGAAAAACAAATTGTATCAGTGCTTTTAGCCAAAAAATTAGTTCATTCAAACCACAGAAAAAATCCCTTCAACCTAAGCAGGCCCAGGAACTGGCCTAGCTGTAAATAAATACATAAATAAGGCATCAAAATTAAGAGAATATTTTTGGCCCCTGTTCACAAGGACTAGCTCTCAAGGACTCAGGAAGCCACAGAGGCAGGGTAGAAAATGGGAAAGAGGAAAACAGCCAGAGCTCTGCTTCTCTGACTCAGCCCAGGCTCAGGTGGACTTGGAACACTCTGTCCTGCAGCTGCTGACTGTGTTGTCAGAGTGCATCCACTGTGAGTGGCCTTATCCAGCGGGTCTTCAAGTGGGGTCCTCAGCCCAGCAGCATTGACATCACCCAGAACTTGTTATAGATGACAAATCCTAGATCCCACCCCAGAACAACTGAATCAGAAACTGGAGGTACACCCCAAGCAGTGTAGGTTTTCCCAAGCCCTCTGGGTACTACTGATGCACACTTGAGTTTAAGAACCACCAGCCTAATAAGAACGGACCTCAAGTTCCCTGTGTGTGTATTTCCTGTTTTCCCACTATAGCCACAAAGCACTCCAACACCAGCTCAGATGTGGAGGAATCCCTGCTCGCTGGCACTTGCCTGGTGTCAGATGCTTGGCACATATTCCATAACTCCCAGCAGATTATGAGGAAGTTACTATTGTCTCCTTTCCAGATGAGAAAACCACAGCTTAGGGAGTTGAACAACTTGCCCAGGGTCATACCTGCACAAAAAGGCTGGAACCAGGATATGTGAATCTCAGTCGGCCTCATGCCAGATCCTAGCCTCTTTTTTGTTGTTTTTTTTGTTTTGTTTTGTTTTGTTTTTTTTTTTTGAGACGGAGTCTCAGGAGTCTCGCCATGTCGCTCAGGCTGGAGTGCAATGGTGCGATCTCCGCTCACTGCAACCTTTGCCTGCCAGGTTCAAGCAATTCTCCTGCCTCAGCCTCCCGAGTACCTGGGACTACAGGCACGCACCACGTGCCCGGCTAATTTTTTGTATTTTAGTAGAGACGGAGTCTCACCATGCTGGCCAAGCTAGTCTCGAACTCCTGACCTCATGATCCTCCTGCGTCGGCCTCCCAAAGTGCTGGGATTACAGGTGTGAGCCACCATGCCTGGCCCAGATCCTAGTCTCTTAATGATGACATCATACTGTGACATCACACTGCCCATTGAGGATGAAAAGAAACAACAAAAGAGATCAGCACTGCTCAGGCCAAGTTGTGAGCCCTGTCAAGTTTATCTTTAGTGACCCTCAGTCACTGGTCCTGGGGTTCGCCTGGCCTCAGGCAATTCTCTGAAGTTGTTAACCCCCCATGGTCATGACACTGCCCCACTGGAGGCCAAAGCTTCCCACACTTCAGTGCTCTCCTAGGCTTTTCCTCTTACTAGCTGTGTGATTTTGAAGCTGACTCTTCTTCTCTTATTATCAGTGATAATAATACATCCATATCAAGGTTGTTAAAAGAATTAAATGAGATAATCTATGTGAACATATCTAGCCCAGTGACTGTTGCACAGCAGAAACGAATTAACTCTTGGTTTCCTTTCATCCTCCTCTACACACCAGCAACTATCAAAACTACTCCATCCAGAATCCATTCTGTTGAAGTATCTTGTATTGACCAATTAGCTAATATGACGAGCTAATCCTCAGGTGTTAATTCATAATAATGGTTTTCTGCATTTGCCTCCAAAATGACATCTGCATTTCAACCAGGGGTCCTTATCCTCAAAGTCTTCCAACCATGGAGTGATTAATGATGGAAAATTTAGGGAATATGGAAGACCACTGGGGAGAGATTTCCCAGCCTTTCTCCACCCCACATATCACTCCAATATCATATCATTAGCGTTAAGTGGATGGGGAATCCCAGAGAATGGGTAATGAGACTAGAACAGAAAATATGCCTTCAAGGCTGCACCTGGCTTCAAAGAGGAAAAATGAACTACAGGCATCTGAATCTCGGGATAGATGTGAACAATGCAAAAAAAGAAGTGAAATCAAAGACTAATGGGTCATTTGCCAGGATTTAATACAATTGCTTAGGATTTGCGTAGTTGAATGTAATAAAGCTTCATTAAAAAGTAGTTATAACAACTAATAAGACCCTAATTAAATTAGCTTTCACTGGGCAAGTTGCTTGTGAGGTCCTAATTAGGTTATTTGCGGCCATTGGCCTAGCCAGAAAACCAAAGAAGACTCTTAAGTCCTCAGCGATGCCTGGAAAATCCAGTCTCTGGCCTTATGCAGGAAATGCTTAACAGACTCTATCTAAATTTGGGGCAGCCAGTCCGAAACTATCTTAGCTCTCCAAAAATCATAGTATGCGGCCAGAGTGAAATCCCTTAATAGGTCCCACCACTCTTAGGAACCAGACAATTTTAAAGATGGCAAGGGCATGTAAAGGTGGAAACGCCAAGAATTTCATTTTACAGATAAGAAAACTGAAGCCATGTGAGAAGCGATTAGTCCAAGGTCCCTCAGCAAGGGGCAGTGTCCCCAGCCCCTCTAGTCTTCTTCCACTGTGATCTGGAATAAACATAGAACTCAGAGCTGCTGGTTTTCATTTGAGAAAGAAGAGGGAAACAAAGAGTGCTGGATTCTCAGAGGCTCCTTTCTTTGAAGGAGAGAAAGAGAGAGAATGCGTGTGTGTGTGTGTGTGTGTGCGCGGGCACAATGCACTGAGGATAGTTCAGCCCAAGGTAAATTACTGACCTGCTTACAAACTGTCTTTGCTTTGCTGCCGCAAAGATCTTCCTAGAGCACAGATCCGCTCAAGCTGGTACCCTGCTGAATTACCCCAGGGTGACTTCTGAACTTCTGAGTGTGACAGAAAAGACTCTTCGCAATTGGAATCTAACCTACCCCATCTCCCAAGATAGGGCTTTGTGCTCAAACAGATCAGAATCTCAGCCCTGTCCCTCACTAGCTGTGCAACCTTAGGCAAGTTACTTAACTTCTCTCAGCTCCCATTTTTTCTGCCTGTAAGACAGATGACATTTTACTTACCTCATTGGGGTGATAAGAGAATTAAAAGACAGTAAGGCAGGCAATCACACGTGGCCCCTGCTATTGCTCCTCCAGCCACACAAGAGTAGTCTCCCTTCCCTGAACACACCAGGCTCTATCATGCACCAAGCCTTTGCCAGGGCAATTCCCTCTGCCTGTAACACCCTTCCTTCTCTCCTGTGCACTGTGAATTCCCCCAGCTCAAATGTAACATCTCCTTTGCTGTCTTCCATGATTCCCCAGGCAGTGGCTACTGTCTCTCCTGTGCTTTCTCTGTCCTCACTCCATGCCCAACAGAGCCTTGTCACACTGGGCTTTTTGATGTCCCTCTCTCCCAGGAAACTGGGTCTCACCTAGCATGGGCCTGGCACAGGGACAACTCAGTAAGTGAATGAAATCCGATCAGAGCTGTGAAGAGGAACTTTGAGGAAGGAACAAGACTGATTCCAATGTCGCTTCTGCTCTTCTACCAAAGCTGAAATATAGTTGAATTCTGTGTGTACTGACAAAGACTTTGCTTGACCAAACTTTAGTCCAGCTCCTGAATCTTCTTCTAGACTTATCTGTGCACTTCTTTGTAAAACCCAGTTTTAGGAAGAACCATGGTGAGTCAGTTCAGAAAGAACCACCCACATCGATATCTAATCAACCTCAATATCTAATCACTCTCAATATCTGATCAGGCCTCTTATCCTCCAGTATCCCCCCAAGTGACATGTGATTACCCTGGCCTGTCTTCAGCAAGAACCCTGTTAGTTCAGTTTAGCCAGAATCACCCTTACTCCTGATGTTTTCTCTTAGTGATTTTCCATCCACTGCCCCCACCCCTGCTCCTTGGCCATAAATTCCCACTTGCTTATTCTGTATTCACAGTTGAGCCCAGTTTTGTCTCCCCCACTGCAAAGCCCATTGCAGTAGTTCCTATACCTATCTCAATGGTTCTGAATAAAGTCTTCTTTACTGTGCTTTAAGAAAGATCATTAAATAATGTTTTCTTTAATAGTATATATACACACACACATGCATACACACACATGCATATACACACACACATGCATATACACACACACATACACACACACACCCCCAAGATTTTAGCAGCAATTATCTGTGGTAGTTTTTATTTTCTTTTCATGCTTTCATGAGCATGAATTGCTCTTGCACAAAGAAACAAAACAATGTAAAGACAGTTCTTTAAACTGATGAGCTAAAAGGAGATACATGAAATGCCAGCTTTCCAAGCATAACTGCAAAAGTTGGGAGTTACCTGAATTTCAATATGGTACGATTCTGATTTAATGCATCACAGTCTCTGAATTTCTTCTCTGTGGTGTCTGTGACAAGAGCTAACTTGGAGTTGCAAGGTGCATACTAGAAGGTGGATCACTTGTCTGATATCTTTATGGGGACCTTTTGGGTACTGTCAGTCTTTACATACAGGAGAGAATAAGTACAGTGCTATCCGATACAGTAGCCACCGGACACATGAGTTTAATCATATTTAAATTAATTAAAATTAAAAATGCAGTTCCTCGGCCACAGGAGTCACCTTGCAAGTGTTAAACAGCTACACATGGCTAGTGACTGCCATATTGGACAGCACAGATTTAGAACGTTTTCATCATCACAGAAAGTTCTGCTGGACAGTGCTGAGTTGTTTTTCAGCTTGCTCCAAATATGGCTGAGATGTCTCAAGAATAAACACATCCATTTGGCGCATGAACATGTTCTTCCTTGTTCTTGTTCTAAAAACTCACATTTATGGCAATGTAGAAGGGCACACCCACTTTGAAAAACAGTTTGGAAGTTCCTCAAAAGTTAAACAAAGGGTTGCCTGATGACCCAGCAGTCCTGATCCTAGTATATAAAGGAGAGAATTGGAAACATGTCCTCACACAAAAACTTGCACACAGATGTTCACAGCAGCATTATTCATAATGGCCAAAAGGAGGAAATAAATGTCCATCTGCCAAAGAACAGATACGCAAAATGTGGTGTATCCATACAATGGAATGTTATTTGGCCAAAGAAAAGAGAACAAAGTATGGACACATGCTACAACACAGATGAACGTTGAAACCGATACGCTAAGGGAAAGAAGCCAAACACAAAAGGTCACATTTTGTCATATAATTATGTTAAAACAAAATGTCCAAAATAGGCAAATGCACAGAGAGAGAAAGCAGATGAGTGTTCGCAGAGACTGAGGAGAAGGGGAAATTAGATGACTGCTAATGGGTACTGGGTTTCTCTTTTTTTTTTTTTTTTTTTTTTTTTGAGACGGAGTCTCACTCTGTCGCCCAGGCTGGAGTGCAGTGACGCGATCTCGGCTCACTGCAAGCTCCGCCTCCCGGGTTCACGCCATTCTCCTGCCTCAGCCTCCCGAGTAGTTGGGACTACAGGCGCCCGCCACTGCGCCCGGCTAATTTTTTGTATTTTTAGTAGACACGGGGGTTTCACCTTGTTAACCAGGATGGTCTCGATCTCCTGACCTCGTGATCTGCCGGCCTTGGCCTCCCAAAGTGCTGGGATTACAGGTGTGAGCCACCGCGGCCGGCTGGATACTGGGTTTCTTTAGGGGTTGATGAAAATGTTCTGTAATTAGATAGTGGGGTTGTTGTACAACTTTGTGAATTACTAAAAACCGCTAAATTGTACTTAAAAAGGGTAAATTTATGGTATGGGAATTATATAGCTCAATATGACTTTTTGTAAAAAAAAATACTGTTCTAATTGGGAAACAACCTAAATGTCTATCCATAAGCAGGTAAGGAAATAAACTCTCACACATTCATACAGTGGACTGTGATACAGCAGTTAGAAGGCATGAATTAGATCTGGAAACTAACTAAGAAAGATCTTTAAGATAAATTGTTGGCTGGCCACACCTGTAATCCCACCACTCTGGGAGGCTAAGGCGGAGGACCACTTGAGCCCAGGAGTTCCAGACCAGCCTGGGCAACACAGTGAGACCCTCGTCTCTACAAACACACAAAAAAGACAAATTGTTGGGGGAAGAAACAAGTTTCAGAGCATTGCATATAGTATGAAATGTTGCATTTTTTAAATCCCAAGTATTCTATTTTCTAATAGTATGTGTATGGAAATACATAGAAAAAAACTGGAAGGTAATACCCCAAAAAGATGAAAACAGTTCCCCATAAAGTAGGGATATGAAATTAGGGATGGTAGTCAAAAAAAATTGTTCTTAACTTTTAAAAGAAAAAGTATTCATTTATTACATACATAATTAATAATTTGTAATGCTTTCTTTATTAAAATAAAAACATAAATTAGATCATCTTTGGGAGGCCAAGTTGGGTGGATCACCTGAGGTCAGGAGTTCGAGACCAGCCTGGCCAACATGGTGAAACCCTATCTCTACTAAAAATACAAAAATTAGCCTGGCGTGGTGGCGTGCACTTGTAATCTCAGCTACTCGGGAGGCTGAGGCAGGAGAATCACTTGAACTCAAGAGGCGGAGGTTGCAGTGAGGCGAGATTGCGCCACTGCACTCCAGCCTGGGTGACAGAGCAAGACTCTGTCTCAGAAAAAAATAAAATAAAAATAAATAAATTAGATCATCTCAGTGGAGGATAAAGGGAAATATAATACAGAACAAGTTTCGATGATATAAACTACCTAACTATAATGAGGTACTTTTTCTGTTTGTAAATTGAGCTCTCATATTCTCCCAGAGAAACAAACTTACCTCTTAAACTTTGCTTAGCTCTGAACTCTCTAGGGCCGAAAGTAAACCTACGGGGCCAGTTCCTCTAGTTTAAGACCCTGATGAAAGAATGCCAGACATGAATGTCCCTAACTCCACAGCTCCAACCTGATTAAAGATCTTTAGTCTGATGACTTCCACCCTGTGTAACCCATCAGCCTCTCTCCCTAACCAGATCTATCTAGGTAACGCCTCGAAATTCTTTTATGCTTTCTGTAGGCTGAGCCTCCGCTGAGACGATTGAGGATACTGTGTGTGACCTACTTAGGGGATTTCAGGGGTTGGGGAGAGATAGAGATTTGCTTTTCATTTGATTTTTTCCCAATCTTTTCTTCCTCAGATCATAGGAAGAAAAGATAAAATTTTAAAGGAACACAATGAAACATTTTCTCATTTTGTAACTAAACTTTTGTGATGATTTCCTTCCAATCAGTATATTGTTACCTGGGTGACTGACTGACTACTACAATCGGCTCTCATTCTCTCTCTCTCTGTCTCTCTCTCTCACACACACACACACACACAAACACACACACACACATTCTCACTCCCCAGTTTTATTCTTCTTGGTTCTCTCTTCCTTTAAAACCAATACCTCTTTACCATTCAATGAGGTACCTTACCCAAGATTTGCTCATTTATTTATATCACATCTTAGAGCGACCACTTTCACCTTTACGAACTCAGATTCTTAAAGTGGCAGGCCCTGTTTCCTTCTGAACCTTTCATGCAGAGTTTTTTTTGTTTTTTAACAAAACTCTTCTAAAGATACCAATTTACTCAGGATGCCCCAAGAACAAATGGCCCCATTTGTCACAGTGGAGAGCCGTGGCTATCAGCTTTCTCGCTGGCCACTGGCTCCCGGCCAGAGTATCGTGCTCCTGTGCTTTCGTTTATTACCTGTCTGACCATGGTGCAGTGTCCTGCAGGCTACTCATTATTCTAGATACAAATTCCATCCGCAGTGCCTTTTAAAGAATGATCTGAAGTAGCACAAGGTCTCTGTTAATCAGTTAATTATTGTACATCACACAGAGAAAGGCTAACACTTAGCCAAAGAAACATCAGAATGATGCTGTGAAACCTGGTCTCTTGACAGGCTGTGTTACCATTTTGTCAAAGGGCCCCTAATAAAAGATGATTGCTTGCTCATGACGAATGAATGAGAGAAACTAACAATGCCTTACAATTAGCACTCAGGGAACACAGCCACCATTTACCATGTGCCAGGCACTGTGCTAAGTGCCTCATATATGTTACCTCCTTCAATCCTTACCACAACCCTGGGGGAGATGGGGGGTGGGGGGAGAAGCTTGTTATTAGCCTACATTTACAGATATGGAAATTGAAATTCAGACAGTGAGAGGCTTGTAAAGATCACACAGCCAGATATCTATTAAGTACCTTCTCTGTCTCGAGTACTCTTCAAAGCACTGCAGATACAAGAGTGAAAAAAAGAGGCAAAGCCACTGCCTCCGTGAAGCTTTAGTCCTGAGGGGTGGGCATGGACAAATCGTACATATAAATCAGCATGTGATATCAGATAATTGCAGGTACTATAGAGGAAATAAGATGGAGTGGTGTGCTAGAGAGGAGCAAGGTGGTGATGATCAAGAAAAAGTATGAGCTGAACCTGAGGAAGCTGATTGAAAAAGAAAATAATTAATTTTAAGAAAAAAGAGGGCCGGGTGCGGTGGCTCACGCCTACAATCCCTGCACTTTGGGAAGCCAAGACGATCACTTGAGGTCAGGAATTTGAGAGCAGTCTGGCCAACGTGGTGAAACCCTGTCTCTACCAAAAATACAAAACTTAGCCAGGCATGGTGGCACGAAGGCTGAGTTGGGACAATTGCTTCAACCCGGGAGGTGGAGGTTGCAGTGAGCCCAGATTGCGCCATTGCACTCCAGCCTGGGCAACAGAGTGAGATTCTGTCTAAAAAATAAATAAATAAATAAAAATAAGAAAAGAAAAAAGAGAGAAAGCTGCTCGTTGAGATCATGGGCTGAAACTTGAGTGACTAGAAGGAGCCAGCCCTACAGGAATCTAGGGGAAAGCATTCCTGGCAGCAAGGACAGTAAATGCAAAGACCCTGAGATAGGAAAGCATTTGACATGAGTGACATGGAAAATGGCAGCCAGAGTGCTGGACTGCACAGAGGGAGGAGGAGAGAGGTGGCAGATGATGTCAGACAGGAAGGAAGCATGGATATCGTGTGAGGCCTTGTAGGTCATGATAGAAAGGTTAGCATTTTCTCTAAATGCTATTGAAAATCACGGGAGGGTTTTGGAAAGGGAAATAATGTAATCCGATTTCTGTTTTTAAAGACTTCATCGGGTAAGTGGAGAATGGATTGTAGAGGCTTAAGGGTAGAGACAGAGAGGTCAGTTGTGAGGCTGAGGCCGTGGTCCAGAAGAGATGATGGTAACTTTGGATTGCATTCTGTTCTTATCTATAAAAATCTAAACCATCCAGGAAAAAGCCTGATCCAGGATTTACAGAGAATTCCCTAGTAAATTGACATGAGACTTCTCCAGGATTTATCCCACCTCATGCTGAATGCATACAAACTCTATGACACTTATTTCTCTTTAAATAAACTTTTTATTGAAGTATGACATGCATACAGAAAAGAGCACCAATCAGAAGGGATGGCCGTGTCAGTATTCACAAAATGAACACATCCCAGTAAGCAGCACCCAAAATAAGAAAGAAAAGATTATCAGTACCCGCAAAGCCTCCCCATTTCTCCTTCCAGTCCATCTCTGGCATTCCAAGTGTGTGTCTGTCACGTGTTTTGCCAGAATGACATTCTGTAAATCCATATTGTCAGTCTTGCTTATCTCATGACCTCTTTTTCTAGACCAAAAGTTGCATGCCTTCTGCAATCAGAGATTTCTGATACCACCAGCCACGATTATTTGAATTTTGTATTCTGTGATGTATATTATGAAAACAATTTAAATTATAGTATAATATTGAACATGCTTAGATTCTATTGTGCCCTCTCTTAAGAATCAGAGCTCACACATAAACATGGCATAGATTCTGGAAAACCTGCAGGTTACCTTGTCTGGAATCATCTGGAAATCCAATGGCACAGAGTGTAGGATTATGAGACATGAGTTTGTAGCATAGAACAAAGACATGATTTCAGGGCTTTGTTCAGAAAACAAGACCCTGGTGAAGAACTTATATTTACTGAGCACTTATGACGTCCCTAGCACCGAGCTAGGTGTTTCAGTATGTTATCTTATTTAATCTTCACAACCCTTTGAGGATGGCATAATTCTCTCCATTGTACAAATAAGAAAACCATGGTTAGCTGGGTGCAGTGGCTCACATCTGTAATCCCAGCACTTTGGGAGGCCGAGGTGGACAGATCACCTGAGGTCAGGAGTTCAAGACCAGCCTGGCCAACATGGCGAAACCCTATCTCTACTAAATAATAGAAAAATTAGCCAGGTGTGGTGTGGATGCCTGTAATCCCAGCTAGTCCAGAGGCTGAGGCAGGGAGAATTGCTTGAATCCGAGAGGCAGAGGTTGCAATAACCCAAGATCGCACCACCACACTGTAGCCTGGGCAACAGAGCGAAACTCCATCTTAAAAAAAAAAAAAAAGAAAAAACCATGGCTCAGAAAGGTAAAATAACTGACCCAAGTTCTCAGGGCTTATAAGTGGCAGAGCTGAGCTTGCAACTAGCTCTGTCTGCCATGAAATCCCATGCTTATTTCACTCAACCTATGCAGCCTCTATAGCACTTTTTTTCATTTGATCTGCACGAAATAGATTGAAGTATTGGCCTCAATACTTGGTTGTTGCAATAAGCATCATTTCTTTTAATGGTTTCCCTTTTACATTCTTTTTTTCAATACACTGGCTTTCAAATTAATGCTAAAGCTATTCATAAATGAAATGGGGGACCTGGCTATGACTTTGCTTCTTTCCAGAAAGCAAAGGCTCTTTAAGCTTGATGACATTGAATGCTTGCTGTAAATCCAGGAAAGAAATGAATGAGCACAATTTAAGTCTCTCCAGCCTAGAGTCTGGCCACGTGAGGGACACGGGAGCTACATTGCATCACCATATTATCCGTTATTGAGAAAGGAGACAGCAATTAGCACAAAAATTTTGATGAACCACGTTCACATCTCTGGGAGAGGGATTCACATTCTCTGGCTTTCTGCAAGCTCTTCCAAGCTCAAGCTGTCCCTGGATTCTTTGGCTTTGCGTCATGAAGGGAATTGATTTGATCAATTACACTGCTGCTGTCTAATTAGTAAGCATGGCCACACTGGCCCATCGGTTTCACAGAGATTAAACTTGGAATCCTGACTGCAGACCAATTTTCACAGCTGAAAGTCTCTGTACCTTCATCCTCAATCCATACCAGTTCCCTAGAGTTAATCATAACAGGCCTTTGACCCAGGGCTGGAGGCATGTTCTCCAAGTCTGGACAACAGGGCTTCCAGAGTCCTCCTGCATTACAGCACAGATTATTTTGTGAAAGCTCCACAGGTTAAGAAGCTGGGCCTTTTCACACATGCTATGCACTGCCCTTCACAAAGCACTTTATGCTCACCCTTTCATTTGAGTTTCCTGGTATCTCAACAAGGAAAGAAAATATAACTCTCATTTCAACATGAAGAAAGGAACCTTCACAGAAATGATGATTCAAAGCCACAAAGCGTTTTTCAACAGAGATCAGTCATCATGTTTTCAAAAAGTAACTTTTATTGGGTTAGTTACGTTTTATTACAAGAAGTTATACACATGTTTTCATTGTAGAAAATTTAAAAGAATCAGAAAAACAAAAAAAAGATAATAAAAAGCCACCCCTTAAACATAACCACTGAAATGTTGAAAACATATTTATTCAGCCATTTTTCTATGGCATATCAAATGTACTATTTCGTAACCTATTCTTTGTCTCTTGACGTATTATGAACACGTTTCTAATCATATTCACTTAGTTAATTTTTACTGGTTGAATTGTATGTGTCATTAAGCCATTCACTTATGTTGAATATTTGGGGTTGTTTTTAGTTATGATAAATAATGATAAATAATGTGCCAATAAAATCCTTGTATCTAAAGAATAATAACATTTATTGAGTATTTTTT
The DNA here is from genome assembly GCF_006542625.1 of Nomascus leucogenys. Taxonomy (NCBI): domain Eukaryota; kingdom Metazoa; phylum Chordata; class Mammalia; order Primates; family Hylobatidae; genus Nomascus; species Nomascus leucogenys. The sequence continues at coordinate 18,766,838 of NC_044382.1, read as the reverse complement.
TTGTCTCAGATACTGTACTAAGTGTTTTACATGTATTATCTCATTTAACTCTTCCAAGAATCCTATGGATAAATAACATTATCTCCATTTTATAGATGAGGGAACTGAGTCCTAGAGAGAGGTTAAGTAACTTGCCCACAGTGACATAGATAATAAGTAGTGATGTTAAAATTTAATTCAAGTCAGCCTGACTGCAGAGCTAGCACACTTAACCACTAAGACAAATTCTTAAAATTGTAATTTCAGGAAAACTAAATATGTAAAACTGTAAGGCTTTTGAATCACCTTACTCAATTACCCTCCAGAAAGCATATTCCAATTTATACTCCCACCCTCAATGTATGAATGCCCATTCACTCACATCATCACCAACATGGGGTACTACTCAATTTGTATTGTTCATTAGGGAAAAATGAAGCCCAGTCTTCTGATAGCTCTTTCACGCTTTTAGAGCATGCATGCAACATGGTTCTTGATCAAAACAGTGATTTTCTCTAAATCAATGGCTCTTACCTTTTTTTGGTACCTGGGCGCTTTTGAAAATCTGAGGGAAGCTGTGAAACAGCTATGCAGAAAATGTACATATGCACATCAAATAACCTTTTATTTTTCAGTGGCTCACAAACACCATTAAGAACTTCTGGGCTTGCCAGACGATTGATGCATCAATAACATGAAAACTAAAATTAAAAGCAGGACTAATACACCCATTCTTCAAATGCTGGTCTTGCCAGATTGTTCTTTTAAACAATCCTGAAGCATAAGGAACCGGATCAGGAGACACTGGAATGAAACACCCAGGCACTATAACAGTGTATTTGCCATGTGGTAGGAGGTACTAGGTCAAGACTCTCTCCTGAGGTCATGCTGTCCTCCACTAAGATCAGCAAGATCTCAGAGCAGATGGACCGGCCGGCACCAGCCTTGCCTCCATTTGTGCACTTCAGCAACCTCAGAAGAATAAGTATTGGATTCTCTTGCCAAATGCACTTCTTCACACGCTGGCGTTTTTCATTATCTCCCGTTGCATCCTGCTCCTTTATGGCTTGCAAAGCCTCGTCCCAGATAAGTCAAACCTCCACCAACCCTACCCACTCCCCTCCTGTCACAAGCAGTGGATCAGGGCAAGCAGGGAAGAGAGAGTGAGGTCCAGGGCCTCGCCTGTCCATCTGCTCTGAATGCTGTTGTGCCAGGCAGATCTTTCTGTGAGCCCTCCTTGACCAGAGCACGTGCTCCCTGGGAGGAATGGGGCAGTTTTTTGCAATGATCCATCAGGGAAGTTTTTTGTAATAATCCATTGAGGCTCAGTGACATTTCAGGATTAGGGGTGAAACATCTGGTTCCAGCTTGCAAGGAAGGAGATGGACAGAGGAATTAGCAAGCTTAAGTGATCTGCCCTTTTGGGTGACCCTAGTGGAGAATTTTTTCTTTTTTTGGCTGAGCACAGGGGACTTTATTGATAGTACATGACAAGGTGGGGCTCCCTAGGCCCCTCCTTCTTCAGGGGGTCTGTATGGAAACTATCAGGAGGGGAGAGTCTCAGTGTCGTGGGGGACTGAGTGTGGCAGGGACTCCCCATCAGTGAGGGCTTCTCTCTTCCTCCCATGCTCTCGCTGGGGCTGGTTGTCCAGGAGTGTTACTCCTTGGAGGCCATGTGGGCCATGAGGTCCACCACCCTGTTTCTGTAGCCAAATTCATTGTCATACCAGGAAATGAGCTTGACAAAATGGTCATTGAGGGCAATGCCGGCCCCAGCATCAAAGGTGGAGGAGTGGGTGTCTCTGTTGAAGTCGGAGGAGAAAACCTGGTGCTCAGTGTTGCCCCAGATGCCCTTTGGGGGGCCCTCTGATGCTCACTTCCCCACCTTCTTGATGTCATCATATTTGGCAGGATTTTCCAGATGGCAGGTGAGGTCCATGACTGACACATTGGTGATGGGGACACAGAAGCCCATGTCAGTGAGCTTCTTGTTCAGCTTAGAGATGACCCCTGCCCACAGCCTTGTCAGTGCCAGTAGAGGCAGAGGTGACGTTCTAGAGAACCCCGCAGCCGTCACACCACAGTTTCCCAGAGAGGCCATCCACAATCTTCTGGATGGCAGTGATGGCGTGGACTGTGTTCTTGAATCTTCCCACAATACCAAAGTTGTCATGGATGACCTTGCCCAGGGGCACTAAGCAGTTGGTGGTGCAGGAGGCATAGTTGATGATATTGAGTCTGTTGTCATACTTCTTGTGGTTCATGCCCATCACGAACATGGGGGCGTCAGCAGAGGGGGCAGAAATGATCACCCTTTTAGCTCCTCCCTGCAAGTCAGCCCCAGCCTCCTCCATGGTGAAAGACGCTGGTGGACTTCACAACATATTCAGCGCCAGCATCGCCCTATTTGATTTTGGAGGGATCTTGCTCCTGGAAGATGGTGATGGGATTTCCATTGATGACAAGCTTCCCTTTCTCAGCCTTGACAGTGCCGTGGAATTTGCCATGGGTGGAATCATACTTGAACATGTAAACCATGTAGTTGAGGTCAATAAAGGGTCATTAATGGCCACAATATCCACTTTACTAGAGTCAAAAGCCGCCCTGGTGAGCAGATGCCCAACACGTCCAAATCCGTTGACTCCAGCCTTCACCTTCACCATGGTGTCTCGGGGATGCGGCTGGCAATGCACAAGAAGATGCCACTGTCTGTCGAACGGGAGGAGCAGAGAGCCCCTAGTGGAGAATTTAGCACAGTCTGGATGGATAGACCAGACCACTGTGAGACAGGGGCAAAGAATGCAGTCTGCTCCTTGGGCTGGAACCTGAGCTGCCCTGGCCTGGCTACCCACCCATAGCCACCTTTGGGGTCTCACTGTGCACAAAACCACCTCATCCTAGTCAGAAATATGGAGCAGAGTGGTGAGGGGAACAAGGGCTGTTGTGCCCTTTTATTGTCTGGCTTAGTTCTATCTTTTCATCCCTACTTATATTTTCTATCCTTTGAAAACTCACTCTTTGCTCTAGCCTCTCACTTTTGTTCTTGGCATTGCTCATCCACAGATCATGGAAGGATTTGTGAGTTAGGCATCTCTTCTCCCTCCACCTTCTTGGAGGCCCAGAACTTACTTTCACAAGGTCTGGAGATGGCAAAAGGATGACTTTTCAATTCTAAATTACTATAGTTTCTCCTGGATTTGGCTGGGAAAATGAGTCATCTGAAAGCTAGTGTATTCACAGTCAAACGCTTATCCCCTGCACTTTCCAGTCCCCTGTGTAATCTGCTACACTTTCTTAAATTGCCTTTTGGTACAGGAGGCCCTTCTTATTCTTGGGGGATATGTTTCAAGACCCCAGGGGATGCCTAAAACCATAGATAGTACCTAACCCTATATACACTATGTTTTTCCTGTGCACACATATCTACAATAAAGCTTAATTTATTAATTAGGCACAGTATGAGATTAAGAATAATAATAATAAAATAGAATGATTGTAACAATATACTGTAATAAAAGCTATCTGAATGTGGTCTCACTTGCTCTCTCAAAACATCTTATTGTATGTAATATTTTTGGACTGCAGTTGACCTCAAGTAACTGAAAGCATGGATGGCGAAAGTGTGGATAATGGGGAAACTACTGTCCTTGGCTTTCAAGTGGCCTGGCTCACCAGGTTAAAACAGCAGCATGTGGGAGAGCAGGAGCTCATGGGTCGTACTGAGATAGCTCCATGACTGAGCAAATTACTTCTCTTATGAGTGTCGATTTCAACATCTGTAAAATGGGGGCAGTTAATTGCATCTCCCACATAGAATTGTTTTGGGTATGAATGAGAGGTGCATGTTAGGGGTTATTACAGTGCTTGCCACCTATAAGCTCTCTGTACATGATAACTACTCTTATTGTCATTGTTATTGTTATAAAATTCAGATCCCCACCATCTTCTGTATTTTTCTTTGAATTTTGTCATAAAGACAGAGTCAATTTCTAATTATTGTGAGAATCAGCACACATTCTCCACCTTCTCTGTAATCAGGACACTGTGTAAGAAGCCAGGCCTCCCCTCTCAAGAGCTGAATAACCTTCTTACGTTACAGGCTTTCCAAAACACACTTGCTCTGTTGCAGTTACGCAGAGGATATGCTATTTCCTGCCCTTCCAGCTCCTATGTCCTCAAAACATGTGAATATGGAATCACTTTTATAGGAACATTCTTTGAAAATGACAATGTCAAGAACTGGGTGTGGTGGCTCACATCTGTAATCCCAGCACTTTGGGAGGCCAAGGCAGGTGGATCACCTGAGGTCGGAAATTCGAGACTAGCCTGGCCAAGATGGCAAAACCCCATCTCTACTAAAAATACAAAATTAGCTGGGAGTGATAGTGCACACCTGTAATCCCAGCTACTTGGGAGACTAAGGCAGGAGAATCAGTTGAACCTAGGAGGCGGAGTTTGCAGCTACTCGGGAGACTGAGGCAGGAGAATCACTTAAACCTGGGAGGCGGAGGTTGCAATGAGCCAATCATGCCACTGCACTCTAGCCTGGGCAACAGAATAAGACTGTCTCAGAAAAATAAAAAATAAAAAAAAAGATAGTGGCAATGTCAAACAATGCCTCCTTTCCAAACTATCCCCACCACACATCTCTCCAACCCTGCGTGTAACCAGCATCTCCCCATCTTCTTCTAGACACCCCCACACTGAATGTTCCAAGGGAGTCACAAGTCTCCAGTCTGTGGCAATCAGCACTGGGGTGTGGAAGGGCCAGTAGCTCTGGGTCAGGCCTCAAATTGAAGCCTGTCTCTACCACTGTGTAATCTTGAGCAAATTCCTTAATCAGGCTGAGCTGTCATTGTTTCATCTATAAAATGGGCTAATAATTATACCCACCTCATAGGCTTGTGAGGACTGAATAATTAGTGAAATCTGCTTGCTTCCTGAATCAGTGTTAATCTCCTTGATCAAATGCAGGCATCTAAGAGATGTTCAATACAGACTTGCTGTGAAGGGGAGCGAAGCTCGGGGACCTCCTGCTGAGGGCGATAGTCCAGAACCTATGCCAAATTGAGAATGGAGCATTTATCTATGTGAAAAGAGCTGGTGAAAAAAAAAAAGAAAGAAAATGAAAGCTATTTTCTACCATCACCATTCCCAACTCTCTCTCCCCGGCTGCCTGTCAACAAGGCTGACACCAAAGCCGCCAGAAGACAGGACAGAAATCCTCGCCTGAAAAGAGACATAAGAAAAGTGACAAAAGACATTTATATGAATTTGGAACTCCTGGAGCAAACTGGGAGGGAAATGGAGAGGAGCAGAGATGGGAATGGACAAGGAGGGGGTCAGGGAAATCTGCATCAATATTTCTCCTCCATGCTTGGTGTCTGAATCAGCTCTGGCTGCTGTAACAAGATACCTTAGACCAGGTGGCTTATCAACAACAGAAATTTATTCCTCACAGTTCTGGAGGCTGGAAGTCCGAGATCAGGGTGCTGGTATGGTCAGGTTCTGGTGAGGGCTCTCTTCCGAGTTGCAGACAGATGCCTTCCTGTTGTGGCCTTACATGGGAGAAAGATGGGGAGGAAGCTCTCTGGGGTCTCTTTTATAAGGGTATGAATCCCATTCATGACGGCTCCACCCTCGTGACCTAATTACCTCCCAAAGGCCCCACCTCCTGATAACATCACATGGCAGAATAGGACTTCAACAAATGGATTTTAGGAGGACAATCACTCCATTGCACTTGGTATGGGCGATTTTTCTCTTATGGAATCATTGCCTCTGTGTGGTGCAAACAGAGGAGGCCACCAAGGGAAATGGAGCCCATGAGTCAGGAGAGGCCACAAGGAAGGTAGTGTCCTTGCCCCACAACAGGAATCAGGACACTCCAAGGGAGGGCTTTGAACTTCCAGGGTTATGGGAAAGGGATACGGGGGATAATCTCACCTAACTTTCAAGGAGTAGGAAGGCCTCCTCCACCTGGCATCCAGGCTACCATATGTAGCCAGCACAGGCAATAATACTGAACACATTCAGACCTTTTATCATTGAGATTCTCAGAAAACATTCTTGTATGGCCACAGTAAGCCCACCCAGCTGGGTGTCCTACAGGACATCTTCAAGTTGTACTGCTACCTGGAAGGTTTCCCCGCTGTAAGGAGTCTTCGAGGGCTGGAATTTCGGGGTCATTTATGGCATGCCGGTAGACCTAGACTGAGAAGCAAGATAAGGGTTCATCTTGCTGGAACCTGGAGAGTGGCATGCATTCAGCAGCAAAGACTAATCATTTAATTATACAATATTTATGATGCCAGGCAATGTGCTTAGCCTTCAGGATACAGAAAGACAAGAAAGGGCTCTGGTGAGAAGACAAGACACCCTGGAGATGGTGTGCCAGCATCATTCACTCTGTATTGGAGAAGTCCTGAGGGCTGCGGGTGTCAAAGAAGGTATGAGTCCCAGATGTGGCCTCCTCAGGGAGGAATGTGTCCCAGACTGAGCCAAACAAGCGAGAGGTGACACAGAGCCATCCAGGGGTCCAGACATAACCTTAACCTCCCATATCAGTTTGGATGCAGGAAAAGTTTTGATGCCCACCAGCCAAAGGACAGAACAAAGGGATGAGTCAGAAAGAAGAGGGCAGGGAAATCAGCGAACAGCTGCTGAGAGGAGAGATGAAAGGGACTGCATGGAGCCTAATGGCCTAAGTGGCCCAATCTCAGTGTTTTACCATGTGATTCCCCAAGGCTGGAAATTGTCCCTGTTCTCTTGTAGAGCCTTTCATCCTAAGACACCTGTGCCTCTCTGCCAGCCGGCAGGTTCATCTACTGCTTAGGAAGGAAGGATCCACTGTTGTGTGTCCTGTTTGTCCTAGGCTCAAAGAAACTCTGGCTGGAGAAATACCTGCACCTTTTTCCCTAATTTCCATTCTACCTCTAAAGGCTGAACACAAGGCTAAGAGTCAGAGAAGGAGGGGGCCCTGGTAGCTAATGCAACCCCCTTGTTTTGTACATGGAGAAACTGGAGCCCAGAAAGGCCATAACCCAGCTTGAAGGTCTACCAGCTACTAGCCCTCTTCTAGCTCTTTTCCCATCCCTATATTTTTGACCTTTGTCTCTCCCTCAATCTTTCTCTTTCTCTCTCTGTCTCTCTCTCTCTTTCTCTCTCTCTCTCTCTCTGTCTCTGATTACCAAAGAAATATTTTAGGCCAGGCATAATGGCTCCTGCGTGTAATCCCAGCATTTTGGGAGGCTGAGGCAGGAGGATCACTTGAGCCCAAGGTTTTGAGACCAGCCTGGGCAACATAGGGGAGATCCCATCTCTACAAAAAAGTTTTCAGTTGGCCAGGCCTGGTGACACTGAGTAGTCCCAGCTACTCAGAAGACTGAGGCAGGAGAATCGCTTGAGCCCAGGAGTTTGAGGCTGCAGCAAACTATGATCACATCACTGCACTCCAGCCTGGATGACAGGGGGAGACCTTTTTCAAAGCAAACAAACAACAAAAATGTTCATTGCAAAAAGAATTTTAAATACAAAGTGAAAATGTTCACATAAACACATTCCAGAGATAACAGCTATGAACAGTTTGGTGTATACTCACCCAGATTTCCAAATTTTATTTTTTTGTTGGCTGTAAGTATACCAAAACACACACACAGAGGTTTTTTTTAATAGAAATCCAAAGCATTCTAAGCATTCTTTCCTGAAATTTGCTTTTTTGCTACTTAATTTCGTTATGGACATCATCCCATTGTTGACAGCTTACCATTTTAATAAATGTATGGTTTTTCATTATGTAAATGCTACATGGTTTATTTCACAATCCCCTATTGTTAAAAATTTAAATTATTCCCTATTTGTGGAAAGCATTACTGCAATTTTTTATACCTTCATCTTTGGTCTCTTTCAAGAATACTTATGTAGGCTAAATTCCTGAATGTCAAATACTTAGATCAAAAGGCATGCTCATTTTAATTTCATTAGATAATGTCAGTTTTCCACCCAAAATTTACATCTCCGCCCAGAATGTATGACAATGTCTGTTTTCCCACACACTTGCCAAATTGAGCATAAGCACTTTTTAAAATATCTTCCACAAAAATATACCTAAAATATTTTAATATTTTGCTTTTTTTTTCCTGAGACAGGGTCTCGCTCTGTCACCCAGGCTGGAGTGCAATGGTGCAATCTCGGCTCACTGCCACCTCCACCTCCCAGGTTCAAGCAATTCTCCTGCTTCAGCCTCTCAGGTAGTTGGGATTACAGGCGTGCACCACCACGCCCAGCTAATTTTGTATTTTTAGTAGAGATGGGGTTTCACCATGTTGGTCAGGCTGGTCTCAAACTCCAGACCTCAAGTGATCCGCCCGCCTTGGCCTCCCAAAATGCTGGAATTACAGGTGTAAGCCACCGTCACCAGCCTTATTTTGCTGCTTTTTAATTTACATTATTTATTTTGTAAAGAAATTTCAGGCCAGGCATGGTGGCTCACTCCCATAATCCCAGCACTTTGAAAGACTGAAGTGGGCAGATCACTTGAGCCCAGGAGTTCGAGACCAGCTGGGGCAACATGGTGAAACTCCATCTCTACCAAAAAAATACAAAAATTAGCTGGGTGCCATGGTGCGCACCTGTAGTTCAGCAACTCTGGAAGCTGAGGTGGGAGGATCACTTGAGCCCAGGAGGTGGAGGCTGCAGTGAGCTGAGATCATGCCACTGTGCTCCAATCTGGGCAATAGAGTGAGAGACTCTGTCTCTAAAAAAAAAAAAAAAATTTATATTTTCCATTAATTCATTGGGTGTCAATTATACTTACTCTTCTTATTTGTTTATTCGTATGATTTAGTTTTCTGTTGAGTTTTCTCTTATTTATTTGAAAGAGAGCTTTGTGTATTAGAAATATCATTCCTTGGCCAGGCTCATGCCTGTAATCCCAGCAATTTGGGAGGCCAAGGCGGGCGGATCACCTGAGGTGAGGAGTTCGAGACAAGCCTGGTCAACATGGCGAAACTTCGTCTCTACTACAAATACAAAAAATTAGCTTGGCATGGTGGCAGGCGCCTGGATTCCCAGCAACTTGAGGCCAGAGAATCACTTGAACCCGGGAGGCGAAGGTTGCAGTGAGCCAAGATCACGCCATTGCACTCCAGCCTGGGCAACAAGAGCAAAACCCTATCTCAAAAAGAAAGAAAAAAGAAAAGAAAAGAAATATCATTCCTTTTACTGTCATTTGAATTACACATATTTCCCTCAACTCTTCTTTTGTTTTTGAAGTTTGCAGCCTTATAAAAATGTCTAGACAAATTCATCAATACATTTACTTACAGATCCTGGACTTTTAGCTGTGCTTAAAATGGTCTTTCCTATTTCATACTTATAAAAATATGTACCTATATTCTCTTCTAATAGATATGTACCTATATCCTCTTCTAACAATTTTTCTATACTTAAGATATTGGATCTAAGTTTATTTTAATGTAAGAAATAAAGTAGAGATCCAGCCTTATTTCTTTCTTAAATAGCTATCCTGTTGCCCCAACTTACAGTCTGTTTTTTCCCACCACTTACAGTCTGTTTTCTCCCACAAGCATTGAAATGGCATATAAAATTCTCATGGATATTTGGTTCTCTTTCTAAACTATGTAATTTCATTGATCTTTCTTCTGCCTTTTTCTGCACTTCCTGCCCTAGGATTTTTTTAATTACTATGATTCTATGATAGGTTTTAATATTTATAGAGCTGAGTTTACCCATTTTCCTCATACCCACTCTTGCCATTCCTCTTTATGTCCGTTGATCTGGATATTTTTCTCATGGTTATTCTTCCAAATTCCATATTCTTCCATAAATTTGGTTTTGGATTATTTAGCTCTCCACACAACAACAACAACAAAAACCTGTTGGGATTTTAATTAGACTCTTTTGAATTTTCAGATTAAATTTGGGGAAAACGGAAGTTATCTTGGATAGAGACTTCCTATACAAAAGCAATCTATGTATCTTCATTTATAGATGTCTTCTTTTATGACCCTTTATAAAGTTTTATCACTTCTTCATGGTAAGTCCCACCAATGCTCAGTTTCTAAAAGTGTTCTGCAGGGAAATTACTATTTCCAATGAGGTCAAAGCATGGAACAAATTCAGTCTGGCATCAAAGATGGAAGCTTAGTGCTGCAGAAACCATTTCATCCCGTCTGCTTTCAACTCCGGGCTTAAGCCAAAAGGTAGCTCCCCTTCTGGAAGTTGGAATGGGTCAATCAGTTAATCAGTGGTAATCAATGGGCACTGACCGCATGCCCAGGCCTGTGCTAGAAGGGCAAGACACAAACCTCATCTTTAAGGAGCTTTTACAGTCCCCAAAGAGTTAAGAGGCACACCCCCTAACAATGGCATTTTATATTAACCCATGTACTATGGACTCTCTTTGATGGTAAATCAAAAAGAAGAAGTCTGGAGCAGTCAGGAAGGATTTTGGGAGGAGATGGAAACTGAGCTGGGTGTTGGCACATGAATGTCATTTAGGTAAGTAAAGAAGAGAAAGGAATCAAATACAGGCAACAACCGTTTATTCAGCACCTATTATGAACTCGATACTGAGTTAGGCACATGAAAAGGAGGTAATGTTCTCAACAAGTATTTTTACACATTCACTATAACACAAGCTCTGTGTTGGATGCTAGAGAAACCAAGACAAGTAAGATTGACCCTGGCCTTAAGGAGCTTGTGAACAAGAAAGACAAACCCTTAAATAAGTTCAACTGTTAGATGGACATCTGTAGAGAGAAGAGCAGAGACTCTTAATCTGGGGACTGTGTACTTCCTGGACATCCATGGATGAGATTCAGCAGGACTGTGAGCCCCTGAAATTACATGGCACTGAATTATCTGCTTAACCAGTATTGTCAAGTTAAAAGTGACACAAAATTCCTGGCTTCTAGATACTTGCATTTTAATAGCCAGATAAAATATATGTGAAGATATCATTACTTCCAGGAGTTGTCATTTGTAGAAGCAAAATAATATTAATTTTAATAAAATTTTTAAAAATGTAAAAAAAAAACCATTACGAAAAACCTAAGTACCTAGTTCTGGCTTTCCCCACCCTAGAAGTATTCTCAGAGTTTGGAAATAATATTGCATATTATGGAAACTAATTTGAGGCCAGGAAGATTAGCGTTTCAATCATAACTCTACCACTTAATATCTGTGTCATATTGGGTGAGTTCCATACACTCATGGCTTCCATTTCCACATTTGTAAATTGGGAGTTACAGAACCCAAGGCGTTACACGAGGCACCCTCATGCCTATTGTGAAGATGAAAATACTAATAGGTCGGGTGTGTAAGTCATCTGGATCTTAGCGGGTCTTCTCGGGCTGTTCATTCCTTCCTTCTGCTTTCACACTTCAGAGGAAAGTGGTTATGAGAAGAAAGAATTGGAGCCAGGCCTGGAAAGGATGGAGAGAAAAGGGCATCTCAGACCAGTGCAGACAGCATGAATAAAGGGAAAGGGGCCAGAAAAGTCAATGCTCTTGCAGAGAATCAGTCCGTTGCAGCCACGTTGAATAGGTCTTATATTCTAACCTAAGCAGTTTGAACTTTATCCTATAAACTAGAGGAGTCACTGGAGGATTGGGGCCAAGGGAGTCAACCCCATAGTGAGGTGGCTCTCAGCCCAGCCTTTGCTCACCCATGAATCCCAAGATACACACAAAAACAGTTCTTAAAAGTAAAATTGTAATGCGGGCTAAGGCAATACTTCTCACCTCAGGATCTTGTTAAAAAGTAGATTTTGAACTGAACATGGGGACACCTGCCTGTAGTTCCAACTACTCAGGAGGCTGAAGCAGGAGGATCGCTTGAACCCAGCGATCAAGGCCAGTCTGGCCTGGGCAACATAGCAAGTTCAGAGCCAGCCTGGGCAACATAGCAAGACCCTAGCTCTTAAAAAAAATAAAAGCAGATTCTGATGCACTGGATCAGAGAGTCTGCATTTCTAACCAGCACTCAGGTGCTGCTTATCCATGAACCTCATTTTGCATAGCCAGAGGCTAATGTATTTTGGTTTTACTATTTTTATCACTATGATTCATGCAACACCTGTTGGCTGAGTGCCTTTCGCGTGTCAGGCACTGTACTAGGTAGGCCTTGGGCAGAGAAAGAAGAGTCAGACATGAACTCTCTTTTCTAGTCATTCACACTCTAATCAGAGGAGATGAGATATAAACCTAAGCAATTGTAATCCAAGGTCGAAAGGAATAAATGCCACATTTTAGTTTCAGAAAAAATGCTTTGACAATTCAGTGTTCCCAGTTAAGGGAGAAATTCTCCTTTTCCTTATTATTAAACGAGTAAAAACCCACACTTCAAAATTGGATTTTAATTACAGTCCACTACATACTGGGCATGTGACCTTGTTAACCTCTTAAGCCTTAATTTCCTCCTCTGCAAAATGAAATACATAGTAGCAGGGCTGTTGGAGAATTACAATAGAGAATGTTTGTAAATGTGGTACCTTAATAACTGGTTTGGGAATGGAGTTGTTGCAAAAGGTGGCTCTGGTTATTATTGTTTTCAGCATTTGTTTTAAAACTTAACACAGCTCTGTTGGCCGAAAGATATTGTATTCATTGGACAAGTTTATGATCTCATTCCAGGGTTAAGTGGCAAATAAAAATGGAAAAACCTTGAAGGGAATTTCCAAATCCAAGGAAACCTTCTTTTACACAGCTGGTGCTGAAAGAAGCAGCAACTATTGTAAATTTTTCCAGTTTTTACTGGACCAAATTGTTTCAGCTGAGGAGATGTGGTTTGGCTGACCGTGTAGCCAAATGCCCCTAATAAGAGCCACACTGCAAAGGAGTTCCACTCCATTTACAAGAGCATCAAAACAGTTTCTCCACCCACTGACTCCCCTGAGGTCATTGGCTTGTTTGACACTGACTGTGAAATAAATCAAATCAAATTTATAATCCCAGAGTCCCAGAATGTCAGGGCCCAGAGGCATGTTAGAAACCACCCCGCCCATGGCTGGCATTTTGTGGACCAGATAAACGATGCTTTAGGTCCCCACGCCACACTGCAGTCTCTGAGCCCGCTCATTGCCTCATTTCTTCAGCCAATATTGAGTGAAGGCCAATGGATTTAAGAATATGTAAAGTCAGCACTTTGGGAGGCCAAGGTGAGGTTAGAAGTTCAAGACCAGCCTGGTCAACATGACGAAACCCTGTCTCTACCAAAAAATACAAAAATTAGCCGGGCATGGTGGCACGCACTATAGTCCCAGCTACTCAGGAAGCTGAGGCAGGAGAATCACTTGAACCTGGGAGGTGGAAGTTGCAGTGAGCCAAGATCACACCACTGTGCTCCAGCCTGTGCAACAGAGTGAGACCCTGTCTCAAAGAAAAAAGAATATGTAAAGAATAAAAAGATTCCTCCATTTATGCCCCACAATAAAGAGATAGGGACAAGGGACCACAGGCACATCAAGAACTAACGAGGCGGCTGCTGGGGGCTTAGTAACAAAAGATTTCATTTAAAAACTGTCTTTCTCAGGGACCTCAGACTGGTGCTGCCATCTGTCTGAGTGGTGCTGCCATCCATCTGATTTCATTTCATACCTCTCAAATCATCAGATTTCATTTTCATTTCAAATCTCTCAAATCATCTCATTTCATTTTAAACCTGTCTCTCACCTGTGAGGGACCTCGCCCTGGTGCTGCCATCTACCCATTTCTTCATCTGTAAAATAGGGATAATCCCACCCTGCTCAGGGAGCTGTTGTCGGGATTAAAGGAAATAGGAGCTAAAAAAGTTGGCAGCACATAACAAGGACCTAATATGCACAGCATCTTTTGGCTTGTTTTTCAGCTTTTTTTTTTTTTTTTTTTTTTTTTTGAGACAAGGTCTCACTCTGTTGCCCAGGCTGGAATGCAGTGATGCAATCATAGCTCACTTCAGCCTCAACCTCCTGAGCTCAAGCAATCCTCCCACCTCAGCCTCCCGAGTAGCTGGTCTACAGGTGTGGGGGCCACCACACCTGGCTATTTTTTTTTTCTTTTTGGCTTGTTTGGTTTTTAGCTTTTATTTCTTCTTTTTCTTTTCTTTCTTTCTTTTTTTTTTTTTTTTTTGAGACAACATCTGTGTTGCCCAGGTTGTTCTCAAACTCCTGGACTCATGCGGTCCTCCTGCTTCAGCCTTCCAAAGTCCTAGGATTATAGCCATGAGCCATTGCACCTGGCCTTTTAGCTTTTAGATAACATTCATTGGATTTTCCCCAGTTACAGAAGGAATTTGTGTTCATGGAGAACATTTTGGAAAACACCGAAAAGCACAGAGAAGGAAAATTCACCATAATTCCCCCACATTCAAAGATAAGCACAGTTGACATTCCAGTACACGCCCTCCCAGACCTTTCTATACATGAGCATTATGTTGAGACTTGGCAGTGAATAAACAAAAAAAAGTATATATACATTGTATATATATATATATATCCACACACATAAGTATGTATATTTTGTTTTCCTATGAGCTGCATTGTGGTGATTAAGAGCCTCTGTCACAGCTGCCTGGATTTAAATTCTAACTCTATTACCTACTAGCTCTGTGGCCTCGGGCAACTTACCTATCAAATTTGAGTTTCTGTTCCCCCATGTGTAAGAATCATGGCCCCCAGGCCAGCAATGCAGGTTGGACACAGTCATCAAGAATTGTTGTAAATGACAGTATGAATGGTGCCTTCTAGAGCACAGTCATGAGGGACTGCCTTGGAAACAGTGGCTGTTGAAGGAGTAACTGGCCCAGCAGCAGTTAAGCACTTAGCCCATCGCCTGGCACAGAGTCAGAGCTTGTTAAATGGTAGCTACTATTCTACAGACATGCCCTGAGGTTTTGATGAGTGGCCCTGAGGTTCACGGAGGGTTGAGACCTCCACTGTTCATTGTTTACTGTTCAGATTTGTTGAATGGCACCTTAAGGATGACCTGCTGGGGCCATGTCCAGCCAAGAAATGTTTCTCCTTGTGTATATCCTGCTCAATGTGAGCCTTTGATCCTTGCACTTCTCAGTCCCTCTAAATTGCCCTTGGGCACTCAAAGACTAAGTGACGTGGGTGGGCTCATGGCAACATCTGTTCCTCGATTTATCCCTCCTCCCCTCACCACCCCACCCCAGAAAAAAAGAATAAAATAATAGAAATGCCTCCCACATGTGGTTTCCCAGGGCTGCATCTACACAGCAGGTAAAATTCACTGTGGATTTGGGGGGTGTGCAAGATTGAAATGACATCTAGAGATAGCACAAGAAACTGTGAGTCACATATTCAGTCAGTCCACACTGAGCAAGTATCTATTCAGCACCTACTACGTGTGCCAGGTCCTGGGCTCTCCAGAGACAAAGTGGTTCCCTGTTCACTTCTCTTTCAATCCTTTAGGCTCCTCAGAGAGGAGTGCCTCTCAGTTTAGGGCCAAAATGTCTTCAGCACCTCTCAACCACTGCTAATCTCCCTTTCTGAGAAACAGGGAGCAGGCCCCACAGTCTGGAGCTATCCAGGAGGTACAAACATTGTTTTGTCTTCATCTTATTTTCTCCACCATGATGTTTTATTTATAGTAAATGATGCAAGTTTTAAAATAGTGA
Source organism: Nomascus leucogenys (assembly GCF_006542625.1). Taxonomy (NCBI): domain Eukaryota; kingdom Metazoa; phylum Chordata; class Mammalia; order Primates; family Hylobatidae; genus Nomascus; species Nomascus leucogenys. The sequence goes on along the minus strand of NC_044382.1, from coordinate 18,751,220 downwards.
TAGAAAGCTTCCTTCAAAAGAATTGAGATACCAAAAGCTAACTGACGCAAAGAAAAGTGCTAAGTAAATGGTGGTCCAGGTGGCAGAATGAATGCTTAGCAAGCTTTAGACCTGGGATAGGTGAGTCTCAATCCTTTGAGGGTTACTGATCCCTTTGAGACCATGATGACAGCCATGGACTCTCACCAAGAAAATATAGGAATGTTGCCCACAATTTTAGCAGGTTCAGGAACCACGTGTAGCCCATAATTCAGCTGGTATTGGAAAGAGCAGTAGGGTAAGTCTCAATCCCCAGACAGCACATAGACCTCATCCTCTTCACCCCCTTCCTCATCTTGGTAGCAGTGGTACTGGTGGTAACAGCAGTGCTGGCAGTTGTAATAGTAGCAGCGCTCAAAGCAGTCATCATAGCTATACTTATTGAGTGCTTTCAATGTGCCAGGTACTTACCAAGCCTGAGTTCACCTCATCTGTACAGAAAAGAATTATTACCCTCCCCATTTTCCAGGAAACCAAGCCTCACCAAACTTAAGGATCTTCTCCAAGGTCACCCAGCTGAGAATGCCAGGGCTAGGGTTTGAACCCAGATCTACCTACCGGTGATGTTTGAGCAGGTCCTTAACCACTAAACTCCACTGCCTCAATAAATATTTGCTGAAGAAAATTAATGGCAACTTGAAAAGGTCTTGGTGGCCACTCTGCCATTCACCAGGTGAGTGACCTTGAGTGAGTCACTCCCCTCACGCTCACTGACCCTCCATTAAGGAAGGAGGCTTCCCAGGCCTGGTGAGCCATGATTCCAAGAGGCAGAGCAAGGAGCATCAGGAACATTCCATGAGCAAGGGAAGTGGAGGCAGGCTCAGGGCCAGGCTCGGGAACATGCACAGGGGGTTAGTGGGATTTTTAAAGAGCCAAGCGCAGCCTTGACTTCCAGCACAGTGTGTCCAGGCCTTCCAGGAACCCACAATTCCTGTTGTATTTAGTCCCCTCTCCCGGCAGCTTCATCCACCACACTCTCCTCCAGTGACAGGTCTGTTTGGCTGCCCAGGGGAAACGATCCCTGTCACACATCTTACACGCCTAACAGGCTCAGCATCTTGTTACTTAACGACAGCTTCTTGGTTTGCACCAAGGCAGGCCAGTGCAGCAAACAGGACCCCCCTAATCCCAGCAGCTACCGTGCTGGCAGAGGAAGAAGGAGAAAGGAGGGGGCCGAAAAATTTCTGCAATCTGTGGCAGCCTGGCGGTCCAGTCCCTGACCCACACTGCCCCGCTGTGGTGAGAGTCTAGGGAAGCAGGCACGCCCCAGCAGGGATGGGCAAGGCTTTGATCTCTGACTTCATGAGGACTCTTAATTTTTTGTTGTTGTTGTTGTTTTTTTTTTTGTTTTTTTGAGACAGCCCAGGCTGTAGAGCAATGGAGCAATCTCAGCTCACTGCAACTTCCACCTCCTGGGTTCAAGCGAGCATTCTGGCTAATTTTTGTATGTTTAGTAAAGACAGAGTTTTACCATGTTGGCAAGGCTGGTCTCAAACTCCTGACCTCAGGTAATCTGCCCGCCTCGGCCTCCCAAAGTGCTGGATTACGGGTGTGAGCCACCATACCCAGCCAGAACTCTGAATTTTAAGGCTGAAAAAGACCCAGCTCACACCACTCAATTAAAGAAGGAAAACAGGCACAAAATTGGAAAGCAGTTCACCCAAAATGACACATGTAGTAAAATAGGTCCCAAATATGTTTCCTAAAATTAGATTTCCAGCCCAATCAGGGATTTACAGGGACAATAATTAGTATTTGGTTAATTACTACTCATGCAGAGTTGACTGAGTGACAGACACCTGGGATCCAGAGTGCTCATAAGGACTCTACATATTTTTACCTTGCTTAATCTTCACAACAATCAGAGAGGTCGGTACTATTATTAGCCCATCTTACTGATGAGGAACTAAGGCTTAGGGACAGTATGAAACTGGCCCAAGGTCACATGGCCACAGCCAGGATTCTATCCCAGGGTGTCCCATTCCAATAAAAAAGGGGACTCCCTGTCAGAAGTCACTGAGGACTCGTTCAGGGTGCCCTCCTTTGCAGGAGGACCAGATAAAATGAAGTGCAAATGGAACAAGAGGGCAAGATCAGTGTTCACCTACCAAACAAGTGAGGATTAAAAAGGCTGAAAGAGCCCAGAGCTGGGGAGTTGTGGGGAAAATGTCAGATTCAGGCACAGCTGATAGGTGGGTAAATTAGTACAACCAGTTCAAAAGGCAATCTGGCTGTCAGGGCTTAAATGTGGAAATGACCCAGTGATTCCTCATGTGGAATTTATTGCACAGAAACACCCAAATGTGCATGAAAAAGTGAATGAATGTGGCTTTTCATCACTGCGGTCCATAATAGCCAAAAATTGGAAATCAGCTATAGAGAAGGCATTAAATAAAACTACCATCTATCCGGACAGTAGGATGTAATGCAGCCCTTGTGGGGTGGGGAGAGAAGTGAAATAGCACCACGTACTTTGACAAGGAAATATCTTTTACATACTCTAAGCAAAGAGAGCAATTTGGGGAAAGGTATGTGGAGTATGACCCCATTTTTTAAAATCTGGAAGGATTCCAAATAAAACTGTTAACTCTGATCCCTTCTGCTTAAGTGGAGCATTTTTACTCTAGACTTAACAGATTTTTTGTAATACGCATTTTTTAAATTCAGCATGTATTACTTTTGAAATAAAAAAAAATACAAATCTTGAGGGGAAAAGAAAAGAAATGAAGATATAGCTCCTTTCCAGAAGGAATTTACAGTCCGGGTGATGAACTAGGATTCAGCCAGCCCTGGGATGGCTTAACATGAAAAAGCAAATAATAAAATAACAAAATACGATCTGCTTTTATGAATTCTATGGGGTGCAGAATAAATAAGTCCATCTGAGTTGGGTGGGGCTAATGAGAGCTGAGTTCCTGGAAAAGAATGGGCCAGGATATAAAGTATATTTAGAAAATGGTCACTATTTATTATTTTCAAGATGCCAGACTCTGTGTCAAGTATTTTACATGGATATTTTCATGTATTCACAGTAACTCTATGACATAGATATTGTCCCCATTTTACAGATGGGAAAATGGAAGCTGAGATGGCTAATTAACCCTTCTAAAGCTGAACAGCCAATAACTCAAGAGAGGTTTCAATACGGGTCTGTGTCATCCCAAGTTCTGGGTTCCAGCCACTTGACCACACTGCCTAATCAGCCAAGGGCAAAGAATGGCCCTTGGCTGCTTCTTCTCAGAGGAATAAACAGTGTAACAAGCCCAAACCCAAAATGTGGCAGTAAATGCCCATGAGAAAAGTTGGCATCACCCCCTCACCTTTGGCTGAACACTTCTCAAGGCCACGGTCCTTGGAGGGTACATTGTAAGGAAAAAAGGCAAAAATCTAGCCCATCATTGTTCCTGACAAGGTGCTTCCAGTGTGATGAACATGAAGAACAACCAAAAAACGTACGCCACGCGGACACAGGGGGAAAGTGAAATTTATGCCCCCTTCCTAATGCTCCATTTGTTCTGTTGAATGGCCTCTTAGCTGCCATTGTGCAACACCACACTCCAAACTCATCTCTGCATTCCCACAGCTTGTCCTCATGCCTAGCACTTCGCAGGAGCTTAGTGTTTGTGGAATGGATGAATGAATGAACAAATGAATGAACATATAAAAATTTTAATAACTATGACTATCATATACTGGTCTCTTGATCCAAAAAAATGGGACCAACCTTCCTCACTGGTACCTTCCGATTGTAATTATTAAATAAGCTAGTGGTGTGAAGAGTTAGCAGAGGACCTGCAGAGCACACACACAAGATAAATGCTGGCTATGATGAATCTTAGCTATTAGCATTACTGATATTTGTGTAACCCTTAAAAGAGCCAGTTTCTCAGGTTGCATCCCCATTAATCCATTTATTGCCTATTTCACAACCACCTTCAATGGGGTTGGCACCAAACAAAGTTACAATTTTTTCCTCAACAAACATGCTTTCTTGTTCTAGATCCTTTCCATGGTTTTGCCATGTTGGCCAGGATGGTCTCGAACTCCTGGTCTCAAGCGATCTGCCCACCTTAGCCTTCCAAAGTGCTGGGATTACAGGATCCCACCTTTGGCCACGGCTCTAGCCTCCATCCTGGGCCCTGTGTGTCCTCATGCAAAGTAATGTGCTGCCTGTATACACACTCATCCCTGTGTAATGCACAAGGCTTCCAAACTTTACCTCCCTCACTCTACTTCTTCCCCAAATTTTCTTTTTTGTAGAGACGGGAATCTCACTATGTTGCCCCGACTGGTCTCAAACTCCTGGTCTCAGGCTATCCTCCTGCCTTGGCCTCCCAAAGTGCTGGGATTACAGACTTGAGCCACCATGTCTGGCCCTCTCCAAAATTTATTCTCCAGTTTCCCATTTTGTCAAGGCCAGTTTCCTATGTTCTTCAGACTCAGTGACAGAAATAAGCCCATCCCTGTGGACAGAGACAACTTCCCGCATCAGGGAATACTAGGTGTTCATACACCATAGTTGCAGTTCAGCTGGGGCCTTCTGTACAGAGTCTTAATCCAAAAGAATAGCTCCAATGGTGAGACCCAAACCTAATGGTGTGAGTCTTGTCACAAATCAGGCCACAAGATAGTGCCCTCCCTTGTCTCACCTAGACCAAACCTAGAAAGTAGCCCCCTCTGACCTGAAAAGAGGTCAGTACTTGGCGCTTACATCTAGGTATGGATAACCTTCTTTCTAAGTTGAACTCCTGGCTGACTTACTCCCGCACCAGGAGCCCAGCCATTGCCCCCCAGCAGCCACCACTGAGTTACTGGGCAGAGAATTAGGAGTCAGGCTCCTGTATTTCTTCTTCTTGATTATCTGAGGTTTGAAACAGGCCAAATCTCAAATAATCAAGAAAGTGAAATGCTACAAAGAAGAAATGCAAGAGCAATCCAAAATCAAAGATGGGAATCCTTGTGGCATCTGTGCCAACCACCTCAGAGATTTCCAGCTACTCTCTGGGTCTTGGTTTCTCCACCTGCAAACTGGTTGGACTTGGCAGTTGCTAAGATCTCTCCCATTCAGATATGCTCTAAGAGTGTTGGCTCTTCTTTTAACAAATAGATTCAGTGATGATCCCACAGTCCAGGCCCTTGGGAAGCTCAGTCTGAGAAGTCGGGAATACAAAATACGCCACAAGCCAGGTGGCAGGGACAGAGCTATGGTTAGAAGGTACAAAATGTTCTAGAAAGTATTCCATTTTTTAAGATATTTAAATTTGTATATACAAGAGGAAATATCTGAAAGTATAGACACCAAAATACGTATTTTGGCACTGCGGAGTTATATGTGCTTTTAAAATAGTTTTTCCTTTTGCATTTTTCTATTTTCTCATCTTTACACAGAGTATTATTAATTGCATCTTTAAAAAAAAACCACATGTTTATTCAAGTAGAATTTAAATTCCAGATATATTACAAGCATGCTGTGTGACCTGGGGCAAGTCATTTAACCTCTCCAAGTTTCAGCTGACATATTTAAAATGGAAATTGTTTTTAATTTAATATTGCCATAAAATGTTTTGGGATCTCAAATTCAGAGGGGTGAGTTAATCATGTTTCTTATTCATAACGTCTCATCATCATGAGTCTATGCCAGGCCTCTCTCTTATTATATTGATTTATTTCCTTTTATTCCCATTCCCATTTCCCTCTGCCTCCACCCCTAGGCATTCTGTCTTTAATATGTTTTTGTTAATTTGAATGTGTTTTTGAAAAATGCACGTGGTTGTTTGGTGAGCTACTTAAATGGTATTATGTCATAAATCTCATTCTATTTCCTATTTTTTTCGCAAAGAACCATGTATTTCAGATCTTTCCACGTGGTCATGTGGACATGCCACCCTGGGCCTCTAAATGCTGCATAATATCTAAGAATGCATCTACCCCATTCTACTTTACCCAGGGAGGGACTTCCAGGTTGTCTCCCACCTCCTGTCACTACAAACAATATTGCCATGAGCCCCCTCATATATGGACCCTTATGGACTTGTGTGAAAATTCATTAGAGATCAGTATCCTGGAGCAAAATGGCTGGGTCACAAGGTGTATGTATACTTAATTAGACCAAGTGCTACCAGAGTCATCTCCAGGATGTGTGTACAGCCTGTGCACCCACCAGCCATGCACAAAGCTCCTCGTGTCCCCACACCCCACACCCCTGTGTGAACTTGGAACTATCCAGCTTCCTAATTTTTGCCAGCCTATCAGATATGTCCCTTTGTGGTTTTCGTTTTCGTTATTGTTTTTTTAGAGGCAGGGTCTTGCTCTGACACCCAGGCTGGAGTGCAGTGCCACGATCATAGTTCACTGCAGCCTTGAACTCTTGGGCTCAAGGGATCCTCCTGCCTCAACCTCCCAAGTAGCTAGGACTACAGGCACGCACCAACATGCCTGATTAATGCTTTAATTCTTTTGTAGAGACGGGGTCCCCCTGTACTGCCCAGGCTGGTCTCAATCCCTTGGGCTCAAGTGATCCTCCTGCCTTGGTCTCCCAAAGTGCTGGGATTACAGGCATGAGTCACTGCACTTCGGCCTCTTTGCGGTTTTTATTTTATTTGACTGCCTAATATTTTGATTATCCTTTCATATGTTCATTAGCCCTTGCGTTTCCTATTTTGTAAATTTCCTGCTAATTTCCATGGCCCACGTTTCTACTGGGAACACTTTTTCTTGCTGATTTGTAAGAGTTCCTTACATGTTCTAAATATCAATCCCCTGACTGTTTTGGTCACTGTAAATATCTTCTCAGATTCTCGCCTCATGATTCGTCCTTTTGAAGTATTGTTTTTCTTCACCCCTAGATCAAAAAAAAATAGTCTTTTATGTTGTTCTCTTTTGCCTTTAAAACGTTACCTTTCACATTTAGGTCTTTAATACACCTTCTGTTTTCCACGGAAATAAGTCGGCATCTACTTTATGACGTTTTGTGAAGGATAAACTAATATCGGGAAAGCACCTAGCACAGTGCCTGACCCCAAAGAGATGTGCAATTGTGGGCGATTATTGTTATCACTTAGACTGAAGGTGGCAAGTGCTGCCGGAGGAAATTATAGGAGCTTAGATGCTGTTTAACTAGATCAAGAAAGGTTTCATGGACAAAGGCGAAGTGATTGAGGCTGGCCCCAAAAATGAATGTGGGATTCATTCATTTTGAAATGCAAAGGGAAGTATTCCAGGCAGAGGAACTGGCTCGGGGAAAGGCCTGGCGGCAGGAACGCTGCGGGGTGACAATGTTGAGGAGGAGCATATTGGGGCGAGAGCTTGACTACTCACAAATTGCTGTCTTTCTGCCCGTGCCCACCCCCCTCCCTACTGCAGGCTCCTTGTTCTCCACCCTGAAGCCCCCCGACGCCGTGTTCAAGGTGGTGTTCTGGCTAGGCTACTTCAACAGCTGCCTCAACCCCATCATCTACCCATGCTCCAGCAAGGAGTTCAAGCGCGCTTTCGTGCGCATCCTCGGGTGCCAGTGCCGCGGCCGCCGCCGACGCCGCCGCCGCCGTCGCCTGGGAGGCTGCGCCTACACGTACCGGCCGTGGACGCGCGGCGGCTCGCTGGAGCGCTCGCAGTCGCGCAAGGACTCGCTGGACGACAGCGGCAGCTGCCTGAGCGGCAGCCAGCGGACCCTGCCCTCGGCCTCGCCGAGCCCGGGCTACCTGGGCCGCGGCGCGCAGCCGCCAGTCGAGCTGTGCGCCTTCCCCGAGTGGAAGGCGCCCGGCGCCCTCCTGAGCCTGCCCGCGCCTGAGCCCCCCGGCCGCCGCGGCCGCCACGACTCGGGCCCGCTATTCACCTTCAAGCTCCTGACCGAGCCCGAGAGCCCCGGGACCGACGGCGGCGCCAGCAACGGAGGCTGCGAGGCCGCGGCCGACGTGGCCAACGGGCAGCCAGGCTTCAAAAGCAACATGCCCCTGGCGCCCGGGCAGTTTTAGGGCCCCCGTGCGCAGCTTCCTTTCCCTGGGGAGGAAAACATCGTTGGGGGGGAGGGGAGGGCGGGGCGGAGGGGGGAGGGGAGCGTCCACGCCACGCCGGGTAGACGCGCGCCCCAAGGGGAACCGGGGGGAGGGCCGGGGAGAGGGGCAGCTGCTTTTCTGGCAGGGGCATGGGTGCCAGGTACCACGCGGAGAGCCGGGCCGAGCATGCTGAGAGCCTGGGGGACCCGACGCCGCCGGGATTTACCTCTCTCTCCCTCTGTGTATATATAAACGAGTCCCTCTCTACTTGTATTTAACCGTGGGTGCACGTGAGTGTGTCTGTGCGGTGTGCGTGTGTTCCGCTTGTGTGTGTGTGCGCGTGGGGCCGCCCTGTGGGGGCGGAGCGAGTGTGTGCCCAGGAGGCAGCCGGGGGCGTTGTGTGTGTCGTGACTTCGTACCTCTCAAGCCCCTCCTTGTACTTCACTGAAGGATGGCACTTTGGTGGGGTTGGAAACAAAGTCGACATTAAAGGTCATTTCTCCTGTTCGACTTTGAGTGGTTTGTGGACGAGCGTCAGGCAGAGCCTTGCGTTTCCTCTTCCTTCCGCTTCGGATTTGACCCCGTCCTAGGTCTTAGGGTCCTTCTTCGTTTTCCTTTCCCGTGCCCTCCAGTCTCCACCCCAGAAAAGCCGCTCTCACCACGTCCTGAGGACAATTAGTGCTGGCTCCCCTAGGTCCCACTTATGCCTTTGCGGTTACTGACCTACGGGGCTGCACCAATCTGGCCCTGTGGCTGAACGTGACGCCCTGGACTTGCCTAATAAATCCTGCTTACCTGCTTTTGACTCTTAGCAGAATCTGAATCCTCCTGCGGCTCCTTCCTGCTGTGACCAACACTGAGCAACGTCTGGCTTGTTCCTGATCCCTAGAACCCCAACCCCAGCTGGGGTTCCCCCACCAGTCCCCTAAATGGGCCTGTTTCCTGAGAGATGATGAAGCCCAGGCAGAGAGAGAGGGGCTGGTTCCCTTCCCCTCCCCTTTGCGTCCCCAGGCCAACACTCCACTGATTGTTTGCTTGTGCCCACAGAACTTGAAAAGACATCCAAACTGCAGACGTTTCTGGATAAGATACGGATCCTTGGGGCTCAGCAACACACAGGGTCAGTCACGAGAACCCTCCCAAGCTCTGCTGACTCGTGACCCTGCCTAGAAAAAAGCACTGAGGAAGGTCGCACAGAAAGGTGGAGCATTTTTTGGAGTTGATAACTTGAGTTCTAGTCTCAGTCCTACTACTGATTTATTGTATGAAGAGCAGAGACTTACTTCCCTCTCTGGATCTTGGTTCCCCATCTGTGTAATGGTGGAGTTGACTCTAAGGTCTTTGCTGCCTCTGAAAGCCCCTAGTTTGAAAAGAGAATAAAGGACACTGAGCAAAATATGAAACATTTTTCTTCAGAGATTCAGAAAAGCCTAGGAGGAATGCTCTTCCCCCATCCCATCCCTTTTTCTCTTTCTACTTTGCTTTTCTAAATTGAGCTTCATAATTTTGCAAATGGCAAGAACCCTTCCAATAATATTAGCACATCGATCATTCATTCTGTAGGTGATTGAGAGAGAAAATACTTAAAGGGGAAAGAGCCAGTGATTGATGTAGTTGAAAAGTATAGGGGTGTCAGGTATGGCTGGATCCAGGGGCACAAACAAGATTGTCAAGTTACTCACAGTCTCTTACTCCTTCCTGTAGCTTCCATCTTTCAGTTCTGCTTATCTTTGTGTATTACCCTAGTTTCCTTATTGCAAATGCCTTCCTCACAACATTCTTACAACTTGATACCCCAAAAGGAGAAACAAGATTGCCCAGCAGTTCTGTCAAAAAATGAAAAAGAAAAAGAAAATCGGCCGGGTGCAGTGGCTCACACCTGTAATCCCAGCACTTTGGGAGGCCGAGATGGGTGGATCACCTGAGGTCAGGAGTTCAAGACCAGCCTGGCCAACATGGTGAAACCACGTCTCTACTAAAAATACAAAGAATTAGCTGGGCGTGATGGTGGGCAACTGTAATCCCAGCTATTCGGGAGGCTGAGGCAGGAGAATCACTTGAACCCGGGAGGTAGAGGTTGCAGTGGGCCAAAATCGCACCATTGCACTCCAGCCTGGGCTACAAGAGCAAGACTCCGTCAAAAAAAAAAAATCCTAGGAAGCCAGAGATTCTGTATCACAAACCCCCTTAAGACTTTGATGAAGGCTATAAACTCTCTTTCCATAAAAATGCACATACCAAAAAAAATTACATTTTCATTCAATTTTAGATGCCGTACCCCTGTGTAAGATCTCACTATCCACGGTTTATATGCTCTGAACTGGATTTTAGTAATTATCTAGGCCAACTCCCTCATCTTTACACATGGGGAGACTGAGGTAAGTAACTTGACTGGGTCACACCAAAGCTGTAGAACACAGGTCTTCTGCCTGTTTGTCCAGTACCTTTTACATTCCTCTGTGTTTTGTCCAGTACCTTTTACATTCCCCTGTGCTACCATTCTGTAGTTAAGTACATCCTCCAACAGAGAGCAGTCCTCTTCTTGCCCGAATAGAGAAAAGGGGGCCCTAGGAAAAGAAAAGGCCCAACTCCATCCCCAGAGAAGAAGGAATCATTTGGGGAAGTTCTGAAAACATTTTGTTAGGATCACAAATCTAACAAATCTTACACAGAAATCTGATATAAGATCAGCCCATAGTGGAGTGGAGAGAAGAAGACAGAGCCTCCTCAGCCTCCTCCTCTTCTGAGACACTTGCTCTGGCCTGCCCCAATCACTCTGGGGTTCCACAGAATGATGTTTAAAAATCACTGGTCTAGTGTAAGTAAATGGGATTTGGAGTCAGTAGGGCCTTGGTTCAAGTCTTGGCTCTGCATGACCTTGGGCAGTTCATCTTGCCTCTTCTGGTCTAGCAAATGGACATGATCATCACAGCCCACCAGGACACACAAAGGATTCAATGAGATCATTGTAGTATAAACACCAAAATGCAAATCACTGGGCAGATGCAAGTTATAATTTGGACCTTGGATATTTGAAGCCACAAGGCACCAAAGGCATTTCCTGAGCTGCTCAGTTCTGATGATCTCATTCATTACTGGTGTTTGGAGGTCACCCAGACAGCATAGAGAGGCAGTAGCAGCCTCCTGTTTCTTTCCAGAAGGAAGACTGGCCAAGCAGTGGCTTACATCCCCCAGAAGGTGCTAGGGTCCAGACCTGCCCCTAGCCACAGTCTACATTTTGCTGGCCTTTCCAAGTCACCTCCTTGTAGCCAGGCCCTAGGAGGACCCAGAGTTCCTCAAGAGCCCCTCAGGCAGACAGGTCCTCTCTGTTCTGATCTCCCAACTAGCAGCAAAGCAGCCCTACTTTTTCCTCTCCAGCCACCCAGACTGCTGGGTCATTGTCACCACTGAAGCATGCACAGGAATAAATCTGCCAACCCCAGTCAAGAGGCCAGTGGCTTGGCAAGTGGAATACTAGTTAATTTTCCAGACTTGGACTCAAATTCCACCTCTGCCAGTTAGTAGCTATGTGACATTGGGCAACTTACATCATGGGTCTAAACCTCCATTTCCTTAACTGTAAAATAGAGATAATAATACTAACTACTTCATAGGGACATTGGGAGGATCAAATGAGATCATGAGACTAAAACGATTGACACTATGCCAGGCACTCGGTGAGCATCCCATGAACAGTAGCTATTAACAGAGGTAGTCATTTTTCAATTATTTACTTGGATATATGAAATTTGGAAAATCTGGATATACAGACAAAACAATTCAGGTTTTTTTGGTCAGATTCCAGGTTTTAGGACTTGGGGTCCACCCTGAAGAAGAAAGACATAAGTTTATCACAGAGTAAAAGAATTTTGTTGGCCAGGTGTGGTGGCTCACACCTGTAATCCCAGCACTTCGGGAGGCTGAGGTGGGTGGATCATTTAAGGCCAGCAGTTCGAGAACAGCCTGGCCAACATGTGAAACCTGTCTCTAGTAAAAATATGAAAATTAGCCGGGCGTGGTGGCATGCACCTGTAATCCCAGCTACTTGGGAGGCTGAGGCAAGAGAATTGCCTGAACCTGGGAATCAGAGATTGCAGTGAGCCGAGACAACTCCCAGAACAAGTTATCTCATTGTCTCAAAAAAAAAAAAAAAAAATTGTCCTACAGCATGAAGTCACGTTACTTAAAAAGGTCATCAGTCCAAACTAAAATTAAAAATAACATTTAAACATTTAATAAAAGTTATGGAACATTCCAGGTGACAAAACCAAAATGGGCAAGGGAAGCACACATGTGTTAGGATTAGCACATCCTGTGTCAGAAGAGATGGAGGAGGGGGCCAGGACAGTGGCCCTGAGCATGCACCTGGATTCAAGGCCCAGCAGTCCCACCCGAGTCAAGCACTTACCCGCTTGAGGCCAACCACTTTGCCTGTCAACTGGGGATGCGGTTAGCACCTACTTCACAAGGTTGGGATGAATAATAAATGAGACAAATATGAAAGAGCTTGGCACAGAGTAGGCACTATTTTTATTAACTATGGGGGACCTTGTATATCCTCCATTCCAGCATTTCTCAACTTTTCCTGAATCAGCAGTTCCTTTAAGAATGTAATAAAAGCTAAAGAAAGATGAACATAGCAAGCCCAGACTTCACCTATTATTCCCGCCCCCTTAAATCTCCCAAAGGACACATGGAACCCAGGTTATAAACTTTTCAACAAATATGGCTTCCTCAATATATAGAAGAAGCCAGAGAGAACATACAAGAGTGATTAATCTGGCCCCGTGTTAGACATGTGAACACAACACGGAAGGAGACCAAGACCCAGGCTCAGGGAACTCAGCCTGGGTGAGAGGCAGCAGGTCAGCAAGCAATCCCTTCAAGTGCATCATAGGTAGAAGGTGGCCCACTACTGTCATTTGGTGAGATCCCAGTGTCAGGCTCCATGTCCCATTGGAGGGATGGAGGTGATGGTGAAGTGCTCCGGGCTCTTGCAAGGAGATTGCCCCCCGAGGTTGGTTGGATTTGGAAGAATTTGCATCCTTCCACAGTTTTCCCAGCATATACTTGGACCTGCCTTTTGAAAGTTAAGAGCCAAGAATTTGACACTTTTTTCTTCAGCTTCCCATTGACAGCCATTCCCTTGGGCAATGAGTGGCTGACTTCCAGCCGACTTGGCTGGAGTCAGAGGTTTAGTGTCCAAGCTAATTCACTGAAGTGTGGGTGTTGGGGTGAGGAGGGGGCACACAGGTATGACCTGCCCTTATTCCCTCTCTGATCTTCTTTCCTACCATCCCTGTTTGCTACTCTTCAAATGATAGGAGCAGGGGGAGCCTCACGACTCCTAGCTCAGGGACTTTGCACTTGTTGTCCCCTCTGCCTGGAGCCTCTTCTTTCCATGTGGCTTCCTCCATCACCTCCTTCTCCTCTTTGCTCAAATGTCACCTTCTCAGTGATCATCCGATTTCTCTGACTGTCCAGTTTAAAAGTGACTTCCCAACTGCCAACACTGTCCAGCCCTCCCTATTGCCCTTTCCCACTTAATTTTTCTCCATAGTACTTATCACCACCTGACATATATTTTTTAAACTTATTTACATGTGTATTGTCTGTTTCCCCACACACACACTAGAAATGTATATTCCATGAGAGTGGGGATATTTATCTGTTTGCTCTCTGTTGTGTATTCTCAGCACTTCATGTAGTACCTGACACATTGCAGGTGTTCACTAAATATTCTTGAATGAATAAATAGGTACTACCCTGCCATGACTGTAAAAATGCTATAATAGCAGAACAGAGTGCTATGGGAAGCACATGGCAGGGGGTCCTACCTCTAAATTGATGGAGCAGTTCTGGTCAGGGAGGGCTTCCTGTAAGAAGTGGCATCTGATGAATGTCATCTGGGACTCATTGCCTGGCAACCCTGGTGTTTCCATAGTTAGTGCTCTCCCTTGTGCTCCTAAGTGGGGATGGAGTCTGAAGGCCTGCTGTCTGATTCTGGCTCAGCCCCTAAGTCCCTGGCCTTCTCTAGGGCTCTGTCTTTTACCTGTACTAAGCCGGAGACAATAGCTAAACTCTGTGGATCTGTCACTCCAGCTTTTGTTCTCCCCTCCTCGTTGCACAGTCCTCAGATAAGCTATCTTTGGAGACAACTTCATTGGGATTAGTAAGACAAACAGCTTTGGCCCTTGTTCATGGCCTTATTCAGAGAAACAGCATCTTCACAAGAGATTTACAAAACTGCTTGGAAGCAGAGGAAAACGCTAAAACCTAGTGAATGCTCTCAAATATTGTGTCAGCCACTACTGTCAGAAGCATGCTATGTCCTCACCAAACAGCACCTGAAACCCAATCAACCACTGACACCTGTACAGTACTTCACTCATTTGTTTTTTCATTCATTCATTCTACAAACTATTCTTAAACACCTATGCAAAGCTTGGAGCCAAGGACTTGAGCAAACCCTGTCTTTGCTCTCATGAAAATTTCATTCTGAAAGGGGAGATTGTACAGTCATTCAAAATGGCCAGAGGTAGTGGCTCACAACTGTAATCTCAGCACTTTGGGAGGCCGAGGCAAGAGGATTGCTTGAGGCCAGTACTTCGAGACCAGCCTGGGCAACACAGTAAGACCCTATCTCTACAAAAAAAAATTAATTTAGAAAAACCTTACATACGAGGTAGAAAGACGTTTGTGTAACACACGAGTTAAGTACTAGAACCATAGAGTCAGCTAGATCTGGGTGACAATCCTGATTTTCCCATTTATTAGTTGTGTCTTCTTGGGCATGTCACCTATCCTCTGAGAGGGTCAGTTTTCTTATTCTGTAAAATGAGAATAATACCTATCTTAAAAGGTTGTCATGAAGATCTGTTACACTTGGGATGTAGCATGTTTAGTACAGTACCTGGCACATGGTACTTGTTCAGTAAATGGAAGTTATTAAGCACCATTGTAGGCATACCAATAAAGGGCTTTGGGAATCCAAGGGTTCATGTCCATTTGCACAGAATCAGAAAGGCTTCATGGAGGGAGTGGCATCTGAGATGGGTCTAAAAGATGTGGCCGGCTGGGTATGGTGGCTCATGCCTGTAATCCCAGCACTTTGGAGGCCGTGGAGGGCGGAGGATCACCCGAGGTCAGAAGTTCGAGACCAGACTGGCCAACATGGTGAAACCCCGTCCCTACTAAAAATACAAAAATTAGCTAGGCATGGTGGCACATGCCTGTAAACTCAGCTACTCTGGAGGCTGAGGCAGGAGAGTCACTTGAACCTGGGAGAAGAAGGTTGCAGTGAGCCAAGATCGTGCCACTGTACTCCAGCCTGGGCAACAGAGCAAGACTCCATCAAAAAAAAAAAAAAAAGATGTGGCCAAGGAGAGAGGGCAAGAAGGAGAGCAGAGGAGACAAAGCATGATGAGGAAGAGGAGAAGATGGGGCTGGGAAAGGAAGCCAGAGGCAGATCAAGGCAGCTGAAGGAGTCCACCAATGTAAGCAGACCATCGTGTGTGGAGAGCCTAAGATTTGCCATAAAAGAGGGAAAGTCATGTTTCACGGGGTCCACTGGGCAGCAAAAGAGAAAGGTGGAAGAAGGGACTCCAGGTTGGGAGGGTGGTTAGGGGGCCCTGACAACCAGCCAACAATGAGGATTCAAGCAGGGAGTTTCAAGGTGAGATCTGTGAAAGGTGACTGGGTGGGTGGCCACAGAACTGACCCAAGAGGTTCCATGTCCATAGAGTTGCCCCATTACGGTTTTCATGTGACAGGCTGAACAGGTACAATAATCTCCACCCAAAAGAGGAGGAAAATGACACTCTAAAAGATTTATTTCTTAGGTCACATAGCTAGTGTGAGGGAGAGCCAGAACAAGACTCCACACTGCCTGGCCCCAACTGAGAAATGTTTTTCTCTTACTAGATCTTTCTATGTGACAGATGTGTTTCAACCCCAGATTATGATGGCCAAAACATAACTCAGACAAGTAGTAGTACAGCCTGGTCATTAGGACCTGAGCTTGAGGTCACAAAGAACTGCACTCAAATCCTGGTTCTGCTACTTGCCAGCTGTGTGGTCCCAGACAAATGATTTAACCTCTCTCAGCCTCTGTTTCCTGATTGGTAAGACTGGCAGAATAATAGAATCTTCTTCACAAAGTTGCTATGAGAAATAAATGAGCCAATGCATGGAATTGAGAAGTACTGGGCATATAGGAAATGCTCAACTAATAGCCAACAGTATTAGTAATAGCGTTATCTAGTGCGAGGAAACAGGGAAAATGGAGTGTTAGAATTAGCCATCAGGAAAATGCAAACCTCTCTGAACCGGGGTAAGAGGTATTAGAGGACTCTCTCTCAAGGGTACATTATGAGATGCTTCAACTCTCCTGCGATAAGTACTATTTTGGGAGACCTCACAATAAAAGAAAACCAGAAGAAAACAAATCATAAATCCAAATCATCTGAGCAAGGGCAGATGCTAACTGGGGCTGATGAGCAAATGTTGGGGGCAAAACAAGGTCCAGGAGCTGGACTCATGTAGAAACTTCTAGGCCAGGGGCTCTCAAACTTTCTAACTGCAACCCACAGGATGAAATACATTTTACATTACCACCCAGTATACATAGAGAAATACAGATGTGCAGATATAGATACAGACATAGATCAAGATTTCTGAATCCTGGCGCTATTGAAATTTTGATTTGGAGAATTGCTTTTTGGGCAGGGGTGGGCACTTTTCACAAATTGTTGAATGTTTAGCAGCATCCTTGACCTCTACCTACTAGATGCTAGCAGCATCTCCCACCATCAGCTGTGACAATCAAAATTGTCTCCAGCCAAATGCCTCCCAGGGGGTAAAATAGCCCCCAATTGAAAACCTCTGATGGATAGAGATGTAAGAAACAAAAGTTTCATGAAGGTTACCCATATTTACAAAATGTACTCTAATAGTTCCCATTTTGTATTATTAGATGTCACTGTTTGTTTGTTTGTTTGTTTGTTTGTTTTAAGATGGAGTCTCGCTCTGTCACCCAGGCTGGAGTGCAGTGGCGCGATCTCGGCTCACTGCAAGCTCCGCCTTCCAGGTTCACACCATTCTCCTGCCGCAGCCTCCCGAATAGCTGGGACTACAGGCGCCCGCCATCACGCCCAGCTAATTTTTTCTATTTTTTAGTGGAGATGGGGTTTCACCATGTTAGCCAGGGTGGTCTCAATCTCCTGACCTCGTGATCTGCCTGTGTCGGCCTCCCAAAGTGCTGGGATTACAGACGTGAGCTACTGCACCCAGCCTAGATGTCACTTCTTAAAAGTGCTAATTTGGGGCTGGGCACGGTGACTCACACCTGTAATCCCAGAACTTTGGGAAGCTGAGGTGGGTGGATCACTTGAGGCCAGGAGTTCAAGACCAGACTGGCCAACATGGTGAAACCCTGTCTCTACAAAAAATAATAATAACAATAATAATAATAAAAGTGCTAATTGTGGCCCACTAACTTGATTTTACACCGTAAGAACCATACTTTGAGGGGCACTATTTCCGGTGAGGGTTTCTACTTATCCCAGGCACTGAAGAACTTAGTTGTAACTATTTTCCAATGTCCCTTGTCATTCCCAGAGGAGACCCCCCTAAGATGTTTGGGCTGGGAAAGATAATTATCCTCTCAGGGCCTCTGTCTCATCCTCTGCAAAATGGGGGTCAAATGCCTATCTCAAAGTCTTTGGTGGACATTAATAAGATAATTCTTAAAAATAAGCACTGACTCTAATTGAGCCATCACTAAGTGATAGGCACCGTCCTAAGGGCTTTACACAGATTTACTCATTTAGTTCTCACTTTGTTTCTATAAACAAGGTATTATGGTTATTATCATTACTGTACAGATGAGGAAAGTGAAGTTCTAAGAAGCTAAGTAACTTAACCAATGATGCATACTTAGAAAGGTCTGGTGGTTTTAAAATATTTCTGCAGATTCTTTGGCACTACTCTCATTAAGAGGTGAAGCCTAATCACCCACGCCTTGCATGTAATGCAGCAGAAGTGACCTGTGGGACTTCCAAAGTTATATAAGGTGATTCTGTTTCCACCTGTCTTTCTTTCTTGGAATGCCCACCCTTGGAACCCATCCATCATTCTATGAGAAAGTTCAAGCCACATAGAGCGGCCACATGGAGATGTTCCTACTGGCTAAGGTCCCGGCCAACAGCCAGCCTCAACTGTCAGACATGTAAATAACTCCTAAGTGAGAATCAACTAGCTGAGCCCAGCCAATCCCCATAATGGTGATGAAAGTAACAATAATAAATGATTGGACACCTAACAGGTGCCCTAGAAATGTCCATTCTGTCTTGACAGAGCTAATGAAATGATGGGAAATATTTGAGATCTGGTATCTTCTGGTCTTGACTTGCAAAGGAGTCAGAGGGCATAAAGCCAGGAAGAGATGTGCTTTCTTGTTTGGCTTTTTTCTCATCCAATTTAGGTAGGCAGCTTTGTGTCTCGGGGACCTCCAAAGCTTAATATCAACAACCCAGAACATTGGGACTAAAACCACAATGTTAGAACAACACATCAATGAGGTAGGCATTATTACTGTCTCATTTTTAGGCTTAGAAAAGTTAAGGTAATTAGTCCAAGGTAACATGGCTTCTAGGTGGCAGACAGCCAGGATTTGAGTCATGCAGCCAACCAACCTTGTTCTGCGCACCCCCAGCCTGGACAATCCTCCTTTGTACCTGGGAGGAAGCTCCTCTCATCCTCCTGCTTCTCCAAGCTCCCACTTACCTCTGTCCTCTTTCTGGTCTCTAGCTTTTAGAAAACAAAAGCCAGGAAAATTGCAAGTTTCTCCTGCTTCCCTCTCTCCCCCACACCTCACCTGAAGGAGGGAGGCACAAAGCCTGCTACCTGATTGAATCCAGGGAAGGGATGGGTGGGGACAGAAATATGAACGAATATCACAAAATATTATCCAGTCACTCACTACCTAAATGTCTCATCAGTCCCTATCCTAAGGCAGTTACTAAGATGCTCTGCGGGTGCGTGCACACACATGCAGGACATGGCTCTGACTCAATCTGATGTGGATGACGTTCAATTAATCCTGCTCAAGGCCACTCCTCAAAAGTTTATGTAGTGCAGGGATTGATGAGGAAGCACCTGCTGCAGAATTCAAGGTTGAAAGTAACCACCTTCCTTCCCCTTCAACCTGACCCAGGATGAGCCCAAAGGTTTCTCATGAAGGGGTTCCAAAGGCAGAGGCTGGTGGCTTACCCACCAGGGCAGAGTGAGCAGGACTTCCCTATCCCAGCCAGATCCCTCTGCTGCTTCAGAAAGCCCCAAGGGCGGGTCAGTCCAGGGCTGTGATCTGTCCAAGAGAATACCCTGGACAAGGCTTTCCTCTCCACCATCCCCCATTCCCACCCCGAAAACACCTGCAGAGAGATGTCAGAGAGGACCAGATGTCTTCTGTTAGGATTCTCCCCATTACAAGCCTTAAACCCCATGTGTTCTGGCACTACGGTCTCCCACTCTCATTACTAATGTAAGAGACAGGTATTCCTTCAACACCCACTCACCGCATGCCGCTGGGGCCTCTTCTCAGCCAGACATGCTTAAGATACAGTGATGAACAAGGATCTTCATCACTGCCTTGGCAGTGGGAATGTGGCAAGGGTGACAGCCGAACCGAAATTAGGATTTGAAGTTTGACTGTGTCTGCTGCATTAGTGACTCACAGGTCCTCCCAAACATCTGTTTGCATAAAATGGCATGTATGGGTCACAGGATTCTGTAAGAAGGGGAATTTTGCAGGTGGGTCTCTGGGGGCAGAGAGACGAGATCTTTTTTTTCTAGCATCGCTGATCTCTCATTTTCTTCCTCTGTTGACCCATGTTGCCTTCCAGCTACCAAACTACTCTGGTATTTCCCCTAACTAAAGCACTCCATGTTTATATTCCCTGACTCCACTTTCCCTCCCCGGGTTCTTGCTGCCATCCACTGAAGATGGCTTTCATCCTTACTTCTCCTTGAGAACCCTGCTTGTCAAGGTCATTAAGGGCCTTGATGCTGCCAGAGCCAAGGCGTCATCTTCCTGAACCTCTCAGCAACATTTGGTGTGGCTGACACACTGCTTTTTATTTTTAAGCACTTCTTTCACACTGCTTCCAACCTCGCTGACCACTCCTTCTCAGTGGAGAACCTTCTCCTCTTCCCAGTCTCTAAATGTTGAGGTTTCTAGGACTCAGTCCTTAGGCCTTTCTCTTCACTCCCTGGCGACCTCCTCCACTCCTATGACTTTAAGTTTATCCACAATGGTGACTCCCAAATTATGTCACCAGCTCAGGCTTTTCATAGGCATCTCAAACCTAACACGTTCCAAACTGACCTTTTGTTTCTTTCCCACAATGGCTGCTCCCCTATCTCAGGAAATGGACCAGTGTTCACATGATTGCACAAAATAAAAAATCCTAGAGCATTCTTGACTTCTCTCTGACTCTTAAACCCCACATCAAGCATCAGAAGCTACCCAGAATCCATCCGTTTCGCACCACCTCCACTGCCACCACCACCCCATCTTCTCCAGCCTGAACAACTACAGTTGCCTCCTAACTAAGCTCTGTGCTTCCACCTCAGAAGACTGTCAGTTCGCACCTCCTCCCCAGCTACCAGAATGATCTCTTTGAAAAGTAAATGAGGCCGGACGTGGTAGCTCACGCCTGTAATCCTAGCACTTTGAGAGGCCGAGGTGGGTGGATCACCTGAGGTCAGGAGTTCGAGACCAACCTGGCCAACATGGCGATACCCCATCTCTACTAAAAATACAAAAAAAAATTAGCCAGGCATGGTGGCGGGTGTCTACAGTCCCAGCTACTTGGGAGGCTGAGGCAGGAGAATTGCTTGAACCTGGGGGGCGGAGGTTGCAGTGAGGATCAGGCCACATCACTCCAGCCTAGGCAAAAGAGCAAAACTCCATCTCAAAAAAAAAAAAGAAAAAGAAAAAGAAAAGAAAAGTAAATGAGACTATGCCTCTGCTGGAACCCTCCAGTGATTTCCCATCACAATAAAATCCACACTTTGCAATTGTCTGCCCCTCTCTGTTTGCTCTCCCACCTCCTCTTCTGACACTACCCCCTCCCTCACTCCACTTCAGCCACATGGGTCCCCTTAATGAACACACCAGGGACAGTCCCTTCTTAGGGCCTTTTCTCTTGCTGTTTCCTCTGCCTGTGCTCATTCCAGATATTTACAGGTTTCACACCCTTCAGGACTCAATAAGCGACCTCCTAAAAGAGGCCCTGATTACCCATTCTAAAACACATCATCGGTCACTCTGTAGCTCTTTACCTGGTTTTACCTTTTAATTATCACGTTATGAACTGATCTATTATTTATTTCTTTATGGGCTATCTCTTCCATCGGAATATGAAATCCACCTTAGCAAGTACTTTAATTACTTTGGTTACTTCTGGATTCCTATATCAGGGAATAATAACTGGCACATAGCAGGCACTCATTAAATATTTATTGAATGAATGAATGATGTCTTAATATCTGGTCTATGGCCAGGCCCCAAGTAGTAGCATGCTAAAGCTGACTTGTACCGGCTGAGAGCAGTTTATAAGCATCTCTGTTCGACTTTGCATTCAGTGACATCGTACTGACAGCTTGAAATATGCTGATGGGAATATGTACACCACAGAAATTGACAAACACTACAAATCAGGCCTCCTTTTTCTTTTCTTTTTTGTAGAGCTATTTATCAGCCCACCAAAGGGTCTGGAAAAGGACTGGAAATAGTCTTGGAAGAAACTCTTTCCTCAAAGGACTCTGGATCAGTGAGAGGCCAAGCAGTGCTGCCTCTGGGCCCTGGTGACAAAGCCTGATCCTGCACTGCCAAGAGGAGCATTCTGCTTGGAACAAGGCACTGTGGGACCTGAAGGGAAGAGAGTTCCATCTAGCCCTTGAGGCTTTGCAGCTTTGGGAGGGCTTGGACATAGCATAGCCCTGAAGGAGGAGGAGAGCTCACAGAAGCACCAGAAACATCAGCAGCAGTGACTACTCTTTAATGCAACTTGCTGAAAGCAGTTATTAAGAAGGTGATGGGAAGAAAGGAACCCACAGGGCCCCCAGAAATATCTAGGGAGCCTTTTTAAGAGGGCCTGAGTTTCACAGGTGAGGACTAATAGACAGATTTTCTTTTAAGAGACAATGCTCACCCAGGCTCACCCAGACTGTGCAGTGACACAGTCATAGCTCACTGCAGCCTCGAACTCCTGGCTCAAGGGATCCTCCCACCTCGGCCTCCCAAGTAGCTGGGACTACAGGTGCATGCCACCATGCTCTTCTAATCTTTAAAATTTGTAGAGACAGAGCCCCACTATGTTGCCCAGGCAAATCTCAAACTACTGGCCTCAAGTGATCCTCCTGCCTTGGCCTCCCAAAGCACTGGGATTACAGGTGTGAGCCAGTATATCCAACCTAGACAGAAAATATTGATTATTCACACTCACGTGACCTAATTTGCACCCTCTGACTTATGAGACTAGAGAGAGTCATCTTTGAAAAGAGGTGTGTGCTCTGAGGCTGGCTCTTTTATTTGAACCGACAGCTTTTAGTACCAAGAGCTGGAGCCGTGATTCTCAAACTCAGAGAGAAGAATCACTCAGTGAGCTGATTAAAAATACCGACTCACAGTCACCTCCAGCCCCGTCTAACGGATTTAGCAGATGGAAATAAGACCCAGTAATCTGCATTTTAAAGAAATGATACAGTTGGTCCATGGACCAGATATTGAGAAGCATTGCACAGACAGTCAATGATTCAGGAGGACTCGATTTACGATCTATCGACTTTACGATGGGTTTTTGGAGACGTAGCCCCATCGTAATTCCAGGAGCATGGGTGATCCAACTTACATTGCCCGGGTAAGGGCTAGGTTTTACTCCCCCCTCAACGGCGCCTACTGTCTTACGGGGCCCCCTTTGCTAAACACCGAGTTGGAAAAGCAGCTTCCTCTCTTTCCCGATCTCTGATGGTGCTGCTTCCAGGTGTAACTTCTACCTGCCCTCTGCCTTAAGGGTCCCTAGAACCCAGGATGGCTCCAGAGAAAGTAAGCTTGTCATCGACCCGTCACTTCCCAGGCGGTTAACGTCCACACCCTGCCCCCAGCGGCGGGGGAGCCCGGCCTGCGGGCTAAAGGGCGGTGTTGTAAGAAGCCCGGTCGTCCAGAGCCCGGTTCCAGAAACCAAACAGCAGTTGTTATCATGCCTTTTAAATCACGCGTAGAGGTTTCAGTTTCTTCCTCTGCAGGCCCGTAAATATTTGCCTTTGGGTTTCTGTGTTTTCTGCCGTTGCCAGGAGCTCCGATCCACCTCCCGCGGCGGGGGCGCCCAGGTGCGCGGGTCTCTCCTGCGGGCTCAGCAGGCCGGCGCCGCGGCGTCTCCAGCAGAGCGCAGCAAAGAAGACGAAGCCTCCTGGGGCCTCTGCTCGCTGCCTGGAGCTGGGCATCCTTTCTCTGTACGTGCAGAGACTGGGAAGCAGCTCTTTAGACACTGCAGTGACCGAGCCCGCTCCACGCCCCTTTCCCCTGAGCAGGTGCTTGACGTGGGGCATGCTCGGCGTTGAGTTGGACCCGCGCGCCACCCGCTGGCCAACGCGCCTAAGCGACGGGACTGCTAAGAAACGAGGCTGGTTGGCAATTCAGCTTTTGCGGCCCTGCGGCACTTCCCCTATTCCTTCATAGATGCAGCCAGATATTGTAGAATTCTAGGTTAGGAATGCTTAACCTGGGGTCCGTGCGCTGGCTTCAGGGAATCTGGGAGCTCTCTAAAATGCTATAAACAATGTAATATTTTTCTGGAAAAGGTGTGCACACTTTTCATGAGTCTGACTAATTTTATATGGTCTGTGGACCAAGTGCCAGGCAATGTGCAAGCCATTGGTGGTAAGTGGTGATCAAGCAGACATGTCACTTCTCCCTGTGGACTTTGTAGTCTTTGTGGTAGGCTGAAGAATGCCCCCCTCGGCCGGCCGTCCAAAATATGTTCACGTCCTAATCCCTGGAACCTGTGAATGTTACCCGTTATGGCAAAGGGGACTTTGAAGATCTGATCAAGTTAAGAATCGTGAGATGGGGGGATTAGCCTGGTTTATCCTGGTGGGCCTGATATCACAACGGGTCTTATAAGAGGAACACAAAAGGAGACAGACAGAAGACAATGTGACAACAGAAGCAGGAGAACAAAGGGACAGACATTTTAAGATGATACACTGCTGACTTTGAAGATGGGAGACTTTGAAGATGGGGAAAGGGGGCCGTGAGCCAAAGGATGTGGGCAGACTCTGAAAGCTTGAAAGGGCAAGGAAACAGCTTCTCCCCAGGAGCCTCGGGAAAGAATCCCACTGCTGACACCTTGACTTTAGCCCAGTAAAACTGACTGTAGACTTCTGACCTCCAGAACTGCAAGAGAATCAATATGTTTGTTGCTTTATGCCACTATTTTGTAGTGCTTTGTTATAGCAGCTTTAGGAAGCTAATATGCATCGCAGCAGGCATCAGACTCTAAAAGTGGTAAGAGACCACAGTCCTTTACAATGCTGAGATTCTCTGTATCACTGGCCCTTCCCCTCTCCAGGAGGAAACAACCAAGAGACAGAAAGTCCAATTGACACTACAGAAGTAGATTTACTGAACTCACCCATGCCATAGAGGTTCGTCTACATCTGAGTCCCTTTCCTGGAGAGTTTCAGAACTAGTTAGGAAGATAAAATTTAAATTACATTCTGTGGTCAGGCATGGTGGTGCATGCCTGCAATCCCAACAGTTTAGGAGGCTGAATGGAAGGATTGCTTGAGCCCAGGAATTTGAGACCAGCCTGGACAACATAGCAAGACCCCATCTCTACAAAAAAAAGTTTTAAAAATTAGCCAGGTTTAGTGATATGCACCTATATTCCTAGCTACTCAGGAGACTAAGACAGGAGGATTACTTGAGGCCATACATTGATGGCCATTTGGGCTGCTTTCTACCTTTTGGCTATTGTGAATAATGCTGCTATGAGGATGGGCATATAAATATCTCTTCCAGACACTGCTTTCAATTCTTTTGGATATATACCTAGAAATGGATTTTTTTGAGGAACTCCAATACTGTTTTCCATAGCAGCTGCACATTTTACATTCCCACCAACAGTGCACAGGGGTTTCAATTTTCACCACCTCTTCACCAACTTTGTTATTTTTCTGCTGTTTGGTTTTTTTGTTTGTTTGTTTGTTTTTGAGATGGAGTCTCGCTCTGTTGCCCAGGCTGGAGTGCAGTGGCGCAATTTCGGCTCACTGCAACCTCCGCCTCCTGGTTTCACAACATTCTCCTGCCTCAGCCTCCCGAGTAGCTGGGACTACAGGTGCCCGCCACCACGCCTGGCTAATTTTTTGTTTTATAGTAGAGACAGGGTTTCACCATGTTAGCCAGGATGGTCTCGATCTCCTGACCTCGTGATCCACCCGCCTCGGCCTCCCAAAGTGCTGGGATTACAGGCGTGAGCCACCGCACTCTGGTGTTTATTTTATAGTAAGCACTCTAATGGGTGTGAGGTGATACCTCACAGAGATTTTGATTTGCATTTCCCTAATCATTAGTGATGTGGAGCATCTTTTCATGTGCTTATTGGACATTTGCATATTTTCTTTGGAAAAATATTTATTCAAGTCCTTTGCTCATTTTTTAAATCAACTTATTTGTGTTTGTTGTTGATTTTCAAGTAAGTCTTTTAAGTCAGTTTTTTTTGGGGGGTGGGATTTATATAAAATAAAATTCACTATATAAAATGAATTTCACTATTTTTAAGTGTAAGATTTTAAGTGTATGATAGGTTTCAACAAATGTATGCAATCATATAACCAACACCACAATCAAAATACAGAACATTTTCATCACCCCAAAAATTTCTCTTAGGCCCCTGTGCCATCAAACTCCTCTTCCTTCATCAGCCCTGACAACCACTAATCTCCCCTATAGTTTTATCTTTCCTGAATGTCTTATAAATGAAATCATACCCTACGTATCCTTCTATGTCTGGCTTCCTTCCACTTAAAATAATGCCTTTGAGATTCATCCATGTTGTTGTATTTGTAATTCATTCCTTTTTATCAGTGAGTGGTATTCCAGTGTATGGATATACTACAATTTGTTTATTAATTCACCAGTTTATGGACATTAGATTGCAAATAAAGGTGCCATAAACATTTGCATACAGGTCTTCCTTTCTCTTGAATGAATACCTAGGAGTCGGATTGCTGGGTTGTATGGTAAGTGTATGTTTAATTTTATAAAAGCTTCCAAACTGCCAGGTGGAGTGGCTCACGCCTGTAATCTCAGCACTTTGGGAGGCCGAGGCAAGTGGATCACCTAACATCAGGAGTTCTAGACCAACCTGGCCAACATGGTGAAACCCCGTCTCTACTAAAAATACAAAAAAATTAGCTGGGTATGGTGGCAGGTGCCTGTAATCCCAGCTACTCGGGAGGCTGAGGCAGGAGAATCACTTGAGCCTGGGAGGTAGAAGTTGCAGTGAGCCCAGATCACACCACTGCACTCCAGCCTGGGCAACAGAGCCAGACTCCGTCTTAAAAAAAAAAAAAAAAAAAAAAAAAAAAACCTGCCAAACTGTTTTCCAAAGTTGCTGTGCTATTTCATGTTTCTCCAAACAATGCATGAGATTTCTGGCTGCTCCACATCCTTAGTAACACCTAGTATATTAGTCTGTTTCATTTTTAGTCATTCTAATTGGTTTGTAGTGCTCTCTTGTGGCTTTAATTTGTATTTCCCTAAAGCCTAATAATGTTGAACATCTTTTTATGCGCTTATTTGCCCTCTGTACATCTTTGGTGATGTGTCTGTTTAAATCTTTTGCTCATTTTTATTGGCGAT
Organism: Nomascus leucogenys; assembly: GCF_006542625.1. Lineage (NCBI taxonomy): Eukaryota > Metazoa > Chordata > Mammalia > Primates > Hylobatidae > Nomascus > Nomascus leucogenys. The sequence goes on along the minus strand of NC_044382.1, from coordinate 18,724,262 downwards.
TTTGCTCTTCTTGTTTAGATGTAAGTTATTTACTTACATTATGTGTAATTCTTTTAACATATATATGCTTTGCAAATATTTTCTCCCAGTCTTTTTGTTTCTCCTGTCTTTTCATTTCTTTAACAGTGTCTTCTGAAAAGCAGGCATATTTAATTTCAATGAAGTGCATACTTTTTATTGTCCTGTAAGTAATTGTTTTATTTAAAAAGAAAGCAGGCTGGGTGCAGTGGCTCATGCCTGTAATCCTAACACTTTCGGAGGCCAAGGTGGGAGGATTGCTTGAGTGCAGGAGTTTGAGACTAGCCTCGGCAATGTAGGAAGACCCTTTCTCTACAAAAAAAAATTCAAAATTAGCCTGGCATAGTGGTGCGCACCTGTAGTCCCAGCTACTTGGGAGGCTGAGTCCAGAGAATTGCTTGAACCCAGGAGTTGGGGGCAGCAGTGAGCCATGATTGTGCCACTGCATTCCAGTCTGGGTGACAGAGCCAGACCCTGTCCAAAAAAAAGGAAAGCAAAAAACCCTGCTTGCTTGATGAAGCTTGTGGGGAGAAACAGTTGGTCTTTCAGTTAAGGAACGCAGAGTAAGGAGAAATTCGAGTGAGCCTTCATTGGACCAAATGGAGAGGGGAGGAGACAATTGCTTTAGGTTCAAACAACTTCCAAGCCCTCATTATCTCTCTCTGCCTCATAAGCAGGGGAAAGTGGAGCTACCCACATAATCAATTAATGGCGTGAATAAATGTATAATTGCAGACAAGGGTAAGTATTACAAAGGAGAGATGCACAGTGCTCTGAGGGCTGATCACCAAGTCCCAGGCCTAGTTGGAGGTGGCGAGGGAGGAGATGTTCAGAGGTGACTTTCCTGAGGGAATGGAGCTTGAGCTGACCTTTTTTATTTTAATTTTTTTAGAGATGGGGTTCCCACTATGTTGCCCAGGCTGGCCTTGAACTCCTGGGCTTGAGCAGTTCTCCCCCTTCAGCCTCCCAAGTAGCTGCTACTACAGGTGTGCACCATTATGCCTGGATTGAGCTGAGCTTTAGAGGTGAGGCAGGAAGGGAGCAATGTGGGCAGAGGAAACAATTCAGGCAGTGGCTCTCGCCGGAGGGCGCTTTCTGAAAGTCCTTTCAGTACCCAGTGTGGATGGTACTGATTGAATGAGAGACAGAGTCATAAGGAGGCTGGGAAGATAGGCAGATCTTGAGGGTTTGGGGTGTATTTTTGTCTTCATCCTAAGAAATTGGGAGGAAAATTTCCAGTTTTGCAGGTGATGTGATCCAGATGGGCATTTTGGAAAGCTCAATCTGGTTGGTCGGTGGAGGGATGATGGATGAGAGAGGGAGTTTGTGCTGCATTAAAGTTAATTTATCCTCCTCACTAGGGTGGGTATAATTTATTTAAAAAATGAGAACAAGTCTTGACAATGATGTGGAGAAATTAGAATCCTTGCGCACTGCTGATGGGGATGTAAAATGGCAAATCCACTACAAAAAGCAGTTCGGCAGTTCTTCAATCAGTTAAACATAGAATAAGCATTTGACCCAGCAATTCCACTCCTAGGTACATCCCCAAAGGAACTGCAAACAGGTTACTCAAAAACTTACACACAAAAGTTCATAGCATCAGTATTCATAGTAGCCAAAAGGTAGAAACAATTCAAATGTCCACCAACTGATAAAGGGGTTTTTTAAATGAGGTATATCCATACAATGGAATATTATTTAGCCATAAAACAGAAAGAAGAACTGATACATGCCACAACATAAATGAATCTTGAAAGAAGAAGCCAAACACAAAAGCTTACATGTTGTAGGATCCCATTTATGTGAAATATCCAGATTATGAACAGACACTTCCCAAAAGAAGACATTTATGCAGCCAAAAAAACGCATGAAAAGATGCTCGTCATCACTGGCCATCAGAGAAATGCAAATCAAAACCACAATGGGATACCATCTCACACCAGTTAGAATGGCCATCATTAAAAAGTCAGGAAACAACAGGTGCTGGAGAGGATGTGGAGAAATAGGAACACTTTTACACTGTTGGTGGGACTGTAAACTAGTTCAACCATTGTGGAAGCCAATGTGGCGATTCCTCAGGGATCTAGAACTAGAAATACTATTTGACCCAGCCATCCCATTACTGGGTATATACCCAAAGGACTATAAATCATGCTGCTATAAAGACACATGCACGCGTGTGTTTATTGCGGCACTATTCACAATAGCAAAGACTTGGAACCAACCCAAATGTCCAACAACGATAGACTGGATTAAAAAAAGTGGCACATATACACCATGGAATACTATGCAGCCATAAAAAATGATGAGTTCATGTCCTTTGTAGGGACATGGATGAAGCTGGAAACCATCATTCTCAGTAAACTATCACAAGGACAAAAAACCAAGCACCACATGTTCTCACTCATAGGTGGGAACTGAACAATGAGAACACATGGACACAGGAAGGGGAACATCACACTCCAGGGACTGTTGTGGGGTGGGGGGAGGGGGGAGGGACAGCATTAGGAGATATACCTAATGCTAAATGACGAGTTAATGGGTGCAGCACGCCAACATGGCACATGTATACATATGTAACAAACCTGCACATTGTGCACATGTACCCTAAAACTTAAAGTATAATAATAATAAAATAAAAAAATATATATCCAGATTAAATCTGTAAAAACAGAAAGCAGATGAGTGGTTGCCAGAGCTGGGGAGAGGGGGAAATGAGGAATGACTTAATAGGTACAGAATTTATTTTTGGAGTGATAAAAATGTTCTGGAACTTGGTAATGGTGATGGTTGCACAACATTATGAATGTATTATATGTTACTGATAGGAAATTTTATGTTATATGTATTTTACTACCATAAAAATTTTAAGTTATTTTGTCCTCACTTCCCCCTTGGCACCCTACTTCCCTCATCTATGCAAGAAGGAAGTTGAGCTCACTGTGCCCTTCAGGTTCTAACTTTCTAAGACACCATAAACTGCTCAGGTAGTGTACTTTGCACTCTGCCTACCTACAGGATAACTTAAGTAGAGTACCAAAGAGGCAACAATAATATTAAACCACAAAATTAAAAAGTTACTCTCTTTTCAGTCTCTTTTACTCTTTCTGATTGCATCAAGTTGAAAGTCTTGCTTTGGTGCTAGTGCAAAGCACTGTTCACCAGTTGCTTGCCAAGTTGAGATAGAATATTCACACATACAACCCATTACATGAAATGGGCATATTACTCACAGATAGGCAGCAAGGGACAACAGAAGCCCAGGATTCACAATTAGGCAGTCCCTCAAGGCTCAGGAAAAGCTGCCTGGGTCAGATGAAGACTCATCTGCACATGCCCCTCTTGCACCACAGCTGAAGGAAAGCAGCTCATCCTGGGTTTTATACCAGGACATATGGGACTCACTGAGCTAAAGCATTGAAGGACATCCTGTTTCTAGGAGAGACCAAAACAAAGCCCAAGCTGTACCAGTCAGCTCCTCCAAATCTCAGGATATTATATCCCCAGCACATTCTATAGTTATGCTTGAGAACTATAAGTAAGACGAGGGGGAGAACTGAGTCCATCCAAGGCTACCCAGAGAACTGTCTTACTAGTAGACACCTAACACCCCTCTAATGCTTGCTAATCTCTTTCTTTATGTGTGTTGTTGTTGTTTTTTTAATGTTTTACTTTTTTACCTTTTTGTAGAGACAGGATTTACCTATGTTCCCTAGACTGGTCTCAAACTCCTGGCCTCAAGTGATCCTCCTAACTTGGCCTCCCAAAGCACTGGATTACAATCTGAGCCGCTACCCCCAACTTGTTTATTTCTTTAAGTAAAGAGATATCAGACCTCAGGCTCAGAAATTTAGGCAGACAACCTCAGACCTCAATTTTAATAACATTATTTTGTTTCTATTATACTTACTTCTGCTAAAAACATCTCTTTAGCACAAGTGACACTAGTATTTCAACTGTACAGATGACATAAAATTTTCTTCTTAAAATAAATTTTATTGAGTCAAAAAGTGATGGAATTCTTTTTAAATTTACTTAATAGAGGACGGCAGAAATAGCAAAAATCATAATGTAGATATGCTAATCACTGATGTTTGAGAAACAGTACATTATTCAATTACTGATGCTACTTCTTGGGAACTGAAAGCAGGACTTACAGCCCATCAGTCCTTTAGAAATTATAGGCTGTTGGCTGGACACAGTGGCTCATGCCTGCAACCCCAGCACTTTGGGAGGCCGAGCCCTGCAGATCACTTGAGGTCAGGAGTTCAAGAGCAGCAGGCCAACATGGCATAACCCCGTCTCTACTAAAAACATAAAATTTAGCCAGATGTGTTGGCAGGTGCCTGTAATCCCAGCACTGAGGCAGGAGAATCACTTGAACCTGGGAAAAGGAGGTTACAGTGAGCCAAGATCGTGCCACTGCCCTCCAGCCTGGGCAACAGAGCAAGACTCTGTCTCAGAAAAAGAAAAAATAAGAAATTATAGGCTGTGGACAAAGCTTTGGCTAAGAACAGATCATACCTGCTTCATCCATCCCACTGTGTCACTTTATGGAGCAACAGCAATGGGCCAGGGAGGCCTGCAGTTTGGAAAATAAAGCTGAGGAGACAGAAACTGGCTTCAGGTCCAAGACCTTTTGTGCAGGCCCTAGGAGTAACTGGGCACTCTGATGTGACTCCATTGCAGAAGCCCTCAGCAGGGAAAGGGACGGCAGGGAAGAAAATGCCCAGTCACTCTCACTGCCTCCCATATTTCACCTATCCCACAGGGGTGAGAGAATCTTCTAGAAATAGGCCTTCATAAGTTGTGCTCACACTGCTGGTCATACTTACCCTTCCAAGGGGATGCTACTGGCGGTGTCAGTTCCCGTAAGAAATAAGCATGGTCAAGATAACTCTCAGAGCACCCCCCACAAGCCTTCGTATTCCTTCTCATCATTCATCTTATGCCAAGAGCCGTCCAGAGCAGTAATTACTAAGGAATCCCAAATGAACATTATTCCTAAATCTAAGATCAAAAGGACTGTTCATTATAAAGAATAACAAAAGCAACTCACTGTGCCTTAGTCCTTAGGAAAATCTCCCTAGATAAGAAAATGGAAATTTGAGAGTTTTCCTCACGTCCTTCAAGCTGATGCCTTGAGAGCCCCCAAATTTTCGTATAGACAGCTGGATTAAGTAGCAAAACAGAGCCCCCTCGGGTGGTTGTGGGGAGAGGAAAGGAGAGGGAGAATCTAAAAGAAATGCTAAAACATTGCTGGGATAAATTACAGGAAAAGTTCATTGGTCCCATTCCTGTTAATATCACTTCTGGAGAGTGGTACTGGGGCTCCAAGTTAGTCCTATTTTAACACTTGGATTTTTTAAATTGTGCTATTTTTATAAAGATGATGATGATGAAGGGATATTAATTAGAAGGGATGCCAAATTTTAGCCTGCCCAGTGTACTTCTGGGGACCCAACCAGCCCCCAGTATAGAGAGGCATGTGCCTCACTTCTAAGCCCCACATCTAAGCTGTGGTGCAAGAGGGACATGTGCAGATGAGTCTTCATCTGCCACTTTGGCAGGCATTAACATCTTCGGTGGTCCCTAACCATCAATGCTAAGGAAGTAGTGTCAAAGAAAACAAAAGAGCCAGGTAGATAAATGGCACCATCCTTCGACAGAACTGTAGGCCAAGTGTGCCTTCGGGAACCACAGGCCATCCTTGCCCCTTGAACCCTTGTAAGTCCTACGGGCTCACGCATGCCCTGCATGACCCACATGGCCCCAGCTCATATGGGAGAAAGCCTAGCAGAGTGGTCGTTGGAACAGGGAAGGCATCTGGAGTCCAAAGCTTCTTCACAACTCCTACAAACTCTCCACCACTTCTCATCCCACTTTCTTCCTGTAAAGTCAGCACTGCTGGCAGAAGAAATATCTCGGAGGCTTAGGCAAAACATTTGAGGAATAAATGAGAAGTTGCTTTAGTCCCCTCGATTTACACAACCCTCTTAATTGCCTCCATGCCTGTGGTTGTTAGCCACTAATTATTAGGTGTTTCGTCTGTGTCAGCATTTTCATAAACTGTTCCTCTCCCTGGGACATGATAAGCATTTCCTCGGGCTGACTTTGAGGCAGTGGACCAGAGCTGCAGCTGGAGAAAGCGGGCTGGGGTTGGGGAGGGCTTAATGGGATTTTGAGTGTGTGTGAGTGATTTTTAAGCTGTGAGTCAATTTGGTAGAAAGAGCACTGAACTGCAATCCACTGAAACAGTAATAATAATAATAGCTGCTTTTTGCTGTGCCGGGCACTGCCTAAGTCCTCTGTATCTTCTAATCCTCACCAAAAAACCCTAAATGGAGGACTTACGGCTCAGAGAGAGTAAGTCACCCAGCCAGGAAGAGCTGTGTATCAGTTAGGGGAGTGAGTTTGGCTGCACATAACAGAACACACATAATAGTGGCTTGAACAAATCAAAAAGGGCTGTTTATTTTTTCTCTCATATGAGAAGTCTGGAAGTAGGCAGTCTGGGGACAGTGGGGACAGTATGGCAAATCCACACTGTCAGGAGAGGCCCATGGCCCTTCTAGTGTTTCCCTACTCTGTCCTTAAAATGTGGCCATAATGTCCCTCTTCCAGGCAGGAAGAAATGTGACAAAGACAAAAGGCACATACTGGGCCAGGTGTGGTGGCTCATACCTGCAATCCCAGCCACTCAGGAGACCAAGGTGGGAGGGTTGCTTGAGCCCAGGAGTTTGAGACCAGCCTGGACTACATAGCAAGATCTCCTCTACAAAGAAATTTAAAAACAAAAAATTATCCAGGCATGGTGGTACGCCCCTATAGTCCCAGCCAGTCAGGAGACAAGAGGATCACTTGAGCCCAGGATCTGCAGGTTGCTGTTAGCTATGATTGCACCACTGCACTGCAGGCTGGGCAACAGAGTGGGACTCTGTCTATAAAAACAAACAAACTGGCCAGGTGTGGTGGCTCACGCCTGTAATCCCAGCACTTTGGGAGGCTGAGGCCGGTGGATCACCTGAGGTCAGGAGTTCAAGACCAGCCCGGCCAACATGGTGAAACCCCTTCTCTACGAAAAATACAAAAATCAGCCGGGCATGGTAACGGGTGTCTGTAATCCCAGCTACTCAGGAGGCTGAGGCAGGAAAATCGCTTGAACCCAGGAGGCGGATGTTGCAGTGAGCCAAGATCACGCCACTGCAATCCAGCCTGGGTGACAAAGTGAGACTGTCTGAAAACAAACAAACAAACATTCTCCTCCAGTGTGGCAAAAAGAATTTTTGAAATCAAATAAAAACAAACAAAAAGACACATACAGCTGAGTTTGCCCTCTGTTAAAGAGATTTCCAGAAAGTCTCATCTCTCTGCTTCTACTGTGTTGTGTGGCCAGTTTTCTACAAATGCCTATTGTGTCACTGATACTGTGCGAAGATTTTACATATATTATTACATTTATTCCTCATAACAGCCTTGTAGAGAAGGAATTATCAACCTCTGGGTTCTAGTTTATTCCCTGCTATGTGGCTAAAATGTCTTAGATAAATCACATTCCCTCTCTGGACCTCATTTTTCCATCTGTTTTATGAGGGATTGGACTAGATAAGGAGTTCTTAACTTGAGATCTACAAACCCCTAAAGGGACAATGGATAAAATTCAGAGGGAAGGGTCATGACTTTAGATGGGGGGAAAATTACACTCTTATCTTCACAAACTTTTTTTTTTTTTTTTTTTGAGACAGAGTCTTGCACTGTCACCCAGGCTGGAGTGCAGTGGCCCAATCTCGGCTCACTGCAACCTCCGCCTCCCAGTTTTAAGCAATTCTCCTGCCTCAACCTCCCGAGTAGCCAGGATTACAGACGATCACCACCACGCCTGGCTAATTTTTGTATTTTCAGTAGAGATGGGGTTTCACTATGTTGGCCGGGCTGGTCTCGAACTCCTGACCTCAGGTGATCCTCCTGCCTCAGCCTCCCAAAGTGCTAGGATTACAGGGGTAAGCCACCGTGCCTGGCCTCTAACTTTTAACTGACATTTAGTTTTTCCTTCTTTTATGAATTTAGCCAATAGACCATAGTAATATTAGCAGAGCTTTTGACATTTTCACCAAAAGAATATCAGATATTTCATAGCATATTACAGTTGTTTCAGATGACTTGAAATATTGAATATACTCATCACTACTTCAAAATTGTGGTAGCTATTACACCTGCTATATTTAATGTGTTAATAAAAAGGAATGTGTGTGTGTGTGTGTGTAGACAGAATATATAGATATGTAGATATATATATCTTGCTAATTTTATTGTTAATATTATAGGAACTGTATTTCAATATAATTTATTTCCTTCATATTCCAGTGTATTTTGTTTTATGCATTTAAAAAAATTTCTCTGAAAAGGGATCCAGAGGCTTCAGCAGCCCACCAAAGGAGTTCACAGAACAAATGATATGAAGAACTGGACAGAGATCTCTTTGTCCCTCTGGCTATAAATATAACTCTGTCATAAGCTATCGTGGCCCTCCTGAACAAGTCGTTTCAGCTCTCAATTTCCTCAGTTTCTCTTCTGTAAAATGGAAGTAATACTTGCTTTGTCTAGCTCAGAGCTGTTAGGGGAACCAAAGTAATCTTCATATAAGCACACACGAATGCACAGCTTATGCATATTCAATTACACAGGATCGGCTTCTGTAGTGCTGAGTGAATGTTGAGTCTTACTATATTCTTCAACTTTAGACCTATTTCCCAGAGACACTGATGTTTTTCTGTCACTTCCATGTAAGTGTCCTGCTACAACCATATATTATTTTTTTAGTGCCAGTTTAGGACTGAATTCATATAAAATTCAATAATAAAGGGGGAAATGCATCTTAAGTGTGCTTGGATGGAACTACTTACAAAAATAGAAGATAAAATGAGATTTCGCCAATGGGTCTTGTAGCTCCAATTATCTTAGGCTCTTTGAAAAGCTTGAGTCAATGTATCGTGATTTTAAGTTATAGATCAAACACAGTTCATTTTGTCTACAACTTCTAAACAGGGATAATTGGACCAAGGACAGAAAAATAAGGAAAGTTGGTTTGTCTTGTTCATAATCTGTGTCTTTGGATATCTGTGAATACCTATTAAGTATTCATCTAAAAGTCAGCTTAGGTGGCCATAATTAATGTTTCAAATAGCCAAGTAAAGATCTACAAATATTTTTGGTTTGTTTGTTTGTTTTTAGGACAGAGTCTTGTTCTGTCGCCCAGGCTGGGGTGTAGTGGTGTGAACACAGCTGTATTAATCTGTTCTTGTACTGCTATAAAGAAATACCTTACACCCTCTACCTTTGTAGCAGGGGATCTTGCTATGTTGCCCAGGCTGGTCTCAAACTCCTAGGCTCAAGCAACCCTTCCATCCTGGTCTCCTGAGTGGCTGGGATTACAGGTATGAGTCACCACACCTGGCCTTGTATATGCCTTTTGTCTTTGTCACATTTCTTCCTGCCTGGAAGAGGGACATTATGGCCACATTTTAAGGACAGTGCAGGAAAACACTAGAAAGGCCACGGGCCTCATCTGACAGTGTGGATTTGCCATTAAAAAAAAAAAAAGTGGGTATGCCACACACTTTTAAACAACCAGATCTCACGAGAACTTACTATTGTGACCACAACACCAAGGGGGGATAGTGTTAAACCATGAGAAACTCATGCCATGATCCAATCACCTCCTATCAGAACCCGCCACTAGCACTGGAGATTATACTTCAACACAAGATTTAGGTGGGGACACAGATCCAAACCACATCAAAAGCTCACTGCAGCTTCAATCTCCTGGGTTCAAGTGATCCACACACCTCAGCCACCCAAGTAACTGGGACTACAGGCACATGCCTCCACACTTGGCTAATTTTTCATTTTTTGTAAAGATGGGATCTATGTTGCCCAGGCTTGTCTTGAACTCCTGGCCTCAAGTGATCCTCCCACCTCAGCCTCCAAAACTGCTGGGATTAGAGGGACGAGCCACCATGCCCAGGCTATGAATATCTTATTTGTTAAATTATGTTTAAGAAAGTACTTCAAATTATGTTTGAAGTACTGCTGAATGCTTTCATAGTCTTTAACTAAAAGACACAGGGTACTGTGAGTGAGGTAGACTACATGGACAAGCAAGGTAGTTCCTAAACAAGCTACTATTTTGATCAGTTCCTCCAAATATTTATGGAAATACTCTGAGATATTTATGTTGGGGAGGATGTTTGATTTGCACACTGGAAGCTATTCTTTTTTTCTCGCTTCAAGAGAATTTCAGGATGATGTAGGGTCTGAGTCATATAAATAATCTGGCTAAAAGTCAGGCTTGAGGAAATTTCTATGCTACTAAAAAAGAAAAAAGAAAGGCCCACTTTTTTTTTTTTTTTTTTGAGACAGAGCATCTCTCTGTCACCCAGGCTGGAGTGCAATGGTGCAATCTTGGCTCACTGCAACCTCCACCTCCCAGGTTGAAGCAATTCTCTTGCCTCAGCCTCCCAAGTAGCTGAGACTACATACGGCTGCCAACACACCCAGCTAATTTTCATATTTTTAGTGGAGATGGGATTTTACCATGTTGGCCAGGCTGGCCTCAAACTCCTGGCCTCAAGTGATTTGCCTGTATCAGCCTCCCAAAGTGCTGGGATTACAGGCACGAGCCACCGTCCCGGCCTGAAAAGCCCACTTTTATATTTTTTTAAAAAAATCAACGGATTATGCTGGGGGCAGTGGCTGACACCTGTAATCCCAGCACTTTGGGAGGCTGAGACATGTGGATCACTTATTTTTATTTTCCTTACACAGGGTCTCACTATGTTGCCAGGCTGGAGTGCAGTGGCTCAACCATGGCTCACTGCATCCTTGAACTCCTGAGCTCAAGTGATCCTCCCGCCTCAGCCTCCTGAGTAGCTGGGACTACAGGCATGTGCCACCACACCCAGCCGTTACTTTTTAAAAGACAGGCTCTGAGTATTCTACATATGTTAATTCATTTACACATCCCAGTAGCTCTGGGATGAAAATACTGTCATTGTCTCCATGTTACGAATAGGGAATCTGAAGCTTACTTAAGTTAAGGAGCTCGTCCAAGGTGATAGGACTTGTTGGAGCAGAGCTGGGATTCAGTCTTGGCCAGTCTGATATCACAGTTCATCTCTAAAACAGGAGTCAGCACACTACAGACCACAAGCTAAGTCCCGCGTGATGCCTGCTTTTATAAATAACGTTTTATTGGAACACAGGCATTCTCATTGATTTATGTGGTGTGCATGGCTGCTTTTGTGTGACAACAGCGTTTGAGCAGTTGTGGATAACTGGAGTGGTGGAGCATAGAGTCATCCTCTTTAAAATGTGAGCCCCCAGACTGGGAACTTCCAAGCTGAGATCTCAATCCCCAGAGTGAGCTTGTTGCTGAGGAATTTGTAGTTTAGTCGGCTCCCCAAATACCCACTATCTCTGCTTTGATGTGAACAGAGGATGACAAAGAAACCTGTCTCCTTTCTGGCGTGAAAATATTTCCTTACCCTTCAAAATGAGTCTAAATGACAGCTGAAGGTGTTCTGTGCAGTGCTTGGCACCCAGTCAGCACTCAGCAAACGTCCCCTTCCTTCCGACACCTGCCCTTGCCACCTGCTGGACCAAAATTGGCCACCTGCCTAAACTTGCAATGGTTTGTATGTCATGGACACAATGCTTTATGCTTTAAAACCAACATTGACATTTCATACAATAAAGTGAGGGTTGGAAGTATGTTTCACAACTCAGAATAAACTGGGTCCAGCTGATGAGTGCGAGGGTGGTGGGTGCAGTGAGGGGAATGTGTTAGGTCAGCCAGGTCAGCCATTCCATTATGGTTGAGGCAGTGAATTATCTTTCTTTGTCCAGAAGACCAAGGTGGAGGGCAAAAGGCGAATGAGCACTCAAGTGAGTGGGAGCAGAATGCTTGCCAGGGCACCCTCTGGATGACTCTTTCCAAGACTGTGTCAGTCTTGGTCCCTCCACCCATCCAACACCAGCATTAAAAGCCTAATCTTTAACCAGGCACTCAGCCATTTGCCTGACACTGAAAAACGGCTGAGTTTTCCTGCCAAATATATATCTACATTTTTTTTATAGATCTAAATCACCTTCAAGTCACTTCTCCTCTCTGCAGTTAAGTTTACTAAATCTGCCCAGCACTTTTGTTCTTTAGAAGAATATAGACTTGTGGTTAGACTGGGTTTTAAGTCCCTGATCCATTCTACTAACTGTGTGACCTTGGGAAAAACTTTTAACCTCTCTGAGCCTCAGTCTTATCATTTGCAATAACAGTACTTACCAATTTCATCCACCTGCATAACAAATATTTGAGTGCCTATTGTGTGCCAGGCACTGTGAAAAGCTATAAATTTCACAGCAAATAATACAGACAAGATCCTTATCCTTGTGGATCTTACCATCTAATAGAAGGCACTATAATAATCAAGTAAATAAGATTATTACAGATGGTGATAAATGATACGAAGGGGTATAGAGGGTGATGTAATAGAGTGAGCCACTTAAGTGACATTGAAGGAAGACCTGAAGTATGAGAATGAGCAATAACCATGGGAAGAGCTGTTAATGGTATCAAGCCACAGGAACATGGGGCACAAAGGTATGGGGATGGGAAAAGAGATGTTGTTTTAGGGCTGGGCGCGGTGGCTCATGCCTGTAACACCAACACTTTGTGAGGCCGAGGTGGGCAGATCACTTGAGGTCAGGAGTTCAAGACTAGCCTGGCCAACATGGTGAAACCCCGTCTCTACTAAAAAAAAAAAAAAGTAGAAAAATTAGCAGGGTATGGTGGTGTGTGTCTGTAATCCCAGCTACTTGGGAAGCTGAGGTGGGAGAATCGCTTGAACCTGGGAGGTTGCAGTGAGCCAAGACTGCACCACTACACTCCAGCCTGGGCAACAGAGCAAGACTCCATCTCAAAAAAAAAAAAAATGTTGTTTTAGGAACAGAGAGTAGCATAGTGTCAAGAGGGAAGGCGGTACGAGATGAGGTCAGAGAGGGAGGCAGAGGCCCGATCACATGGGCTTTATGCTTAATGGTAAGGATTTTAGATTTTATTCTAATCAGGGTGGGAAGTCAATAAAAGAATTGTACAGGGTTCATATATCCTTTTCTTTTTTTTTTTTTTTTTTAATTTCTGAGACAGGGTCTGGCTCTGTCACCCATGCTGGAGTGCTGTGGTGTGATCATGGCTCACTGCAGCCTTGACCTCCTAGGGTAAAGGAATCCTCCTCACTCAGCCTTCCAAGTAGCTGGGACTACAGGCACCTGCAATGGCACCTGGCTATTTTTCATTTTTAGAAATAAGGTCTTACTATGCTGCCCTGGCTGGTCTCGAACTCCTGGCCTCAAACACTCCTCCTGCCTGAGCCTCCCAAGGTGCTGAGATTACAGGCATGAGCCACCATGCCCAGCTATGATTCGTGTTTTGAAAAGATCGGTTTTGATGCTTTGTGAAAAGATTATAAGAAACAAGAGAGGCCAGGGTTATTGTAAAGATTACCTGCAATTACAAATGTAATGGGCACAGCCCCTGATGCACGTAAATTCTCTGTGAATGATAGTTAGTTGTTCTGGAAAGTCTAAGCCTGTCCTGTCCAGTACACCAGCCATTCGCCACATGTGATTACTGAGCATCTGGAATGTGGCTAGTGCAACCAAGGACTTAAATTTCTGATTTTATTTAATTTTAATTAATTTAAATTTAAAAACTGATATTCAATTCAGTTACTGGGAAGTATGTTTGAAAAAACTTACATATATGAATCAATGTTTTAAAATATAGATTTTATGAAATGTGAATGCAGACTCAAGTATTTTTTATGAAAATTTGATGTCCAAATTGAGATATACTATAAAATACACACATGACCCCAAAGACTTAGTAAGAAAAAGAGAATGTAAAATAATTTGTTACGGCTGGGCACGGTGGCTCACACCGGTAATCCTAGCACTTTGGAGGCCGAGGCGGGCAGGTCACCTGAGGTCAGGAGTTCAAGAGTAGCCTGGCCAACATGGTGAAACCCCATCTCTACTAAAAATACAAAAAATTAGCCATGCATGGTGGTGCATGCCTGTAATCCCAGCTACTCAGGAGGCTGAGACAGAAGAATCACTTGAACCCAGGAGCTGGAGGTTGCAGTGAGCCGAGATCGTGCCACTGCCCTCCAGTCTGGGAGACAGAATGAGTGAGACTCCGTCTCAAAAAAAAAACACTTGATAAACATTTTTGTATTGATCACATGCCCAAAGGATATTTTAGACATATTTGATTAAATAAAACATTAATTGCATTTAATAATGCTAAATATTAAATTAATTTTACTTATTTTACTGTTTTTAATGCCGATACCAGGAAATTTAAAATTTGATCAGGTATAGTGGCTCACACCTATAAGCCCAACACTTTGGGAGGCCAAGGCTGGAAGATACCTTGAGGCCAGGAAATCAAGACCAACCTGGTAAAAATAGCAAGACCTTCTCTCTACAAAAAAAAAAGAAAGAAAAGAAAAGAGGCACGATGGCATTCACCTGTAGTCCCAGTTGCTTGGGAGGTTGAGGTGAGAGGGTGGCTTGAACCCAGGATGTCGAGGCTGCAGTGAGCTATGATTGTGCCACTGCACTATAGCCTGGGTGACAGAGTGAGACCCTGTCACGAAATAAAGATAAGCTAATAAAATATGTGTGGCCCAGTACAGTGGCTCATGTATGTAATCACAGCATTTTGGGAGGCTGACATGAGAGGATCACTTGAGGCAAGGAGTTTGAGGCTGCAGTGAGCTAGAATTATGCCATTGCACTCACTAGGTGACAGAGCGAGATCCTGTCTCTACTAAATAAATAAATTACATATGTGGTTCACATTGTATTTCTATTGGGCATGCTGATCTAAGGGAAAACAAAAATGTAGACATAAATGCACAGAATGCTAATTCTTGATTATGTCTCATCAGAAATTTTAATTCAAAGATTGGAACTGGGAAAAAATAAGAAACAAAAGCATCTTTTGGAAACACTGTAGGAATGCATAATCTACATTGTAATTATTTATTTATTTTTATTTTATTTTATTCTATATTTTGTTTGAGACAGAGTCTCACTTTGTTGCCCAGGCTGGAGGGCAGTGGCGTGATCTCAATTCACTGAAACTTCTGCCTCCCAGGTTCAAGCGATTCTCGTGCCTCAGCCTCCTGAGTAGCTGGGATTATAGGCCTGTGTCACCACATCCAGCTAATTTTTGTATTTTTAGTAGAGACAGGGTTTCACCATGTTGGCCAGGCTGGTCTCAAACTCCTGGCCTCCAGCAATCCTCCTGCCTCCGCCTCCCAAAGTTCTGGATTAAGGCATAAGCCGCCATGCCCAGCCTTATTTATTTTTATATACATCTCATTCTCAAGGAGTTCTTTTAGCATCCCTGACTGTTCCTGGATTTTAGACCCTCCTTTGGCAAGCTCAAGAAGCTCAGTCCCAGGGGAAACATAGAGAATGGAGCTCAGGACTTAGAGGGTCCCAGAATGTAAGGTTTTATCCCCAAAACCAACTGGGCTCAATACAACTGATTAGGTGATGGACATGTGTCATTAAGAAACCACTGAGCTGCTCACCCCCAAAAAAAACACTGAGGGAAACTGATTCTTTTGCTACTTTCTTGATTTATTGCTATACCCACCACTGGACCTAGTATGATGCCTAGCATTTATTCATTATTCAATAATTTATGTTCAGCACTGATTATTTCAACAAACTTGGGTGCTCAGTTCCCTATCTGGGGGGTATGAATGAAAGCTTCACAAATATTTCCACTATTAATAGTAGTAGTAGTATTCATTAACAATAGTAATAATAAAATCACTATTAGTAATTAATCATAATAATGGTAATATCTGTGAGATCTTCATTAATAGTAATAATGATTACAATAACAACAAACATTTATTGAGTACTTACTGTGCTACGTGCTATTAATATTAAAGCGGCCAGATGCAGTGGCTCACTCCTGTAATCCCAGCACTTTGGGAGGCCAAGGCGGGCGGATCGCTTGAGCTCAGGAGTTTGAGACCAGCCTGGGCAACAAGGCAAAACCCCATCTTCACAAAAAATACAAAAATTAGCCAGGTGTGGTAGTGAGCACCTGTAATCAGTCCCAGCTACTCGGGAGGCTGGGGTGGGGAAGATTGCTTGAGCCCAGGCGGTCAAGGCTGCAGTGAGCCAAGATTGCGCCACTGCACTCCAGCCTGGGTGACAGAGACAGAAACTGCCTCAAAAAATATTTTAAGTATTTTTTCTATCTTGAGCACTTCATTTTCTGTGTTTTAGATAAGACATGACACCATTTAATTCTTACAGCAACCCTATAACTCCAAAAGTGTCAGTATCTACTTACTCAACTCAGACAGCTGAGTGGCCAGTGTTTTGGCCATAAATTTCTGAAATAGGATGTTCACTGATCCCTTACAACTGTAAACAGGACAAACATGGTCTCTGCCCTGGGAAAATGCAAACAGAATCACCCTCTGAATCAAAAACATTTCTTGTCCTTTTACAGGACAGTTGTAAGGACTAAGAAACAAAATCTTCATGTTTCCAGGAATGGATGAGTTGGCTTTCATCATTAAAAATTTGTTTCTTGCTTTGTGTTCTACATACACTTAAACAGCATCCAACTACTTATTGTTCCTAAAAATGCTTCTGATATTTTTATGCTCCAGATTCCATGTCCTTCTACCGATCCTGGTTTGTTTTTTTTTTTTCCACTAAGTGAACTATTCCTCTTTCTACAGCCTAACTCGAGTATCTTATTAGTGAAGACCTACCAAATTGGGCCAGCTGCACTTTGATTTCTTTTGGCATACAAAGAAAGGCAGATTGCTCTTCTTTTGGGCTCAGTAACTTCTTTATTTCCCTTCTCCACTCCCCCACTAGTCTGTGAGCTCCTGATGATGGGGAAGGGCAAGGATTCTGTCTTATTAGGCTTTCTGTCCCCAGCTACTGGCACAAGACCTGCCATATAATATTATTGCTGCTAATATTCATTAAACACTGTGCTCCTTGTCTTCTAGATATTTTTTTCTCCCGCGCCCTGTGCTCCTTGTCTTCTAGGTATTTTTTTCTCCCAACCAGCTTGTGAGGTAGGTACCACAGTTATCGATCCCAATTTTTACATATGAGGTAAATGTATACATTAAAAAGTTGGCTGGGCCCTGTGGCTCACATCCGTAATCCCTGCATGTTAGGAGGCTGAGGCAGGAGGATTGTTTGAGCCCAGGAGTTTGAAATTAGCTTGGGAAATGTGAGAACTCGTCTCTTAAAAAAAAAAAAAAAAAAAAAGTAAAATAAAAACCTTAGAAGCATAAGTAACTGGCCCCAAAATCACACTGCTACTCAGTGGCAGAGCCTGAATTAGAACTCAGTAATCAAATAAGCCACCTAAAGCATTTTTCACAGCATGCGGTGCTTAATAAGCATATAGTCTATGAATATTAGCAATGGGAATTATTGTTCAGAGTTGTACAGCTAGTAAAGGAAGCTGAGACTGTAACTCAAGTTTTACGTATTTACTTATTTATTTAGCTCCAAAGTTTAGAGCCTTTCCATTACACCAGAATTGAATTAAGAGGGCCTCTTAAAGAGGCCTAACCACTTGCTTTTTTCTTTCTTTCTTTTTTTGAAAATAGACAGAGTCTCCCTCTGTTGTTCAGGCCAAAGTGCAGTGTCGTGATCACAGCTCACTGCAGCCTCTGACTCCTAGGTTCAAGCATCCTCCCACTCCAGCCTTCTGAGCAGCTGAGACTACAGATATGCACCACTGTGCCCAGCTAATTTATACACACACACACACACACACATATGTATATATAGATAGAGATGGGTTTTGCCATGTTGCTCAGGCTGAACTCCTGGACTCAAGAGATCCTCCCATGTCCACCTTCCAAAGTGCTGGGATTACAGGTATGAGCCACCACACTCAGCCGCCATTTACACTTTTTAAATTCTGGGTGTATTTCTTTAAATTCAGAAATATTAAAACCGAAAATATGATATATTTTTGATGTTTTCTTTTGGCATATAAAGCTTTCAACTTACAAAAAATACAACTGTATGCATAACCTCATTTAGATGGAAATTCAAGAAACAAGTTTCATACTCTTCCTGAAAAAGTCTCTTCCAGCTATCTATCTCTGCAATAGGTTCTGTGAATTACAGAAAACGAATTCTCTGCTGTCATTGCTGGTTACCTGTCTGGCTACCTCCAGGATGGGTACTGTATTTCAATTCTGTGATCCCAGCACAATGCCCAGGGGCTAATAAACATTCAATGAACATTTCTCGAATGAATGTATAGGGCAACCACTTTTGGTCTCAGGGTTCCCTTACACTCTTAAATATTATTGAGGTTAGTCTGAGTGCAGTGGTGTTTACAACTAACTGATCACAACCAGTTACAGATCTTTTTGTTTCTTCTCCACTCCCACTGTTTGACTTGGCTAGCCCTTAAAAAATAAAAATGGGCTGGGCGTGGTGGCTCACGCCTATAATCCCAGCACTTTGGGAGGCCGAGGAGGGAGGATCTCTTGGGCCCAGGAGTTCAAGACCAGCCTGAGCAATAGAGTGAAACTCCGTCTCTACTAAAAATACAAAAAAATTAGCTGGCCGTGGTGGCGCGCACCTGTGGTCCCAGCTACTCAGAAGGCTGAGGCAAGAGAATCGCTTGAGCCCAGGAGGTTGAGGCTGCAGCGAGTAGAGGCTGTGATTGCGCCACCGCACTCCAGCCCGGGCGACAGACTGAGGCTCTGTCTCAAAAATAAATAAACAAACAAACAAACAAATAAATAAATAAATAGTGAAACGAACACCACAGGGACAGACTTCCTTTTGTCCTTTTTTCTTTTCGTACAGACTAACGCGGAGTCTGGCCGTAACCCAAGATGGCAACCATCTCTCAAATGTCACGCCGTACAATGACGTCACACAGCGACCATGCCTTTCCTCCCTGCGAGTTTCGCTACATTTCCCAGGATGCTTTGCCAATAGCGTCGCTATTAGTCGTCATCGACGGAAGTGCACCTGACTGAGCGGAAGCAGGAGCTCTCAGAGGCTAAGAAGGTGGAGACCGGAGAAGCTGTGAGGTTGTGAGTAACCCCGTGGGTCTAAGCGTGTTGGCTTTGAGGACCAAAGCTAGGGAATAATCTGCTGGGAAGCGCGAGGCGTCACTTCCCTAACCCTAGGAGCTCAAACTCCTGTGTTCTTCCAGTAGACCTGGGAGCGAAGAGAAGCAAGACATTGCTGTGGAGGCGAAGTCTCCGTTATTAAGATCTTGCTGGTTTTTTAAGTGTTCTTGGAACATACTAGGGCAAATTCAGACTCTTGTCGTGATACAAGGGTCGTTGGCGTGATTTTGCTGCGACTAGAGCAATTTACATTTTTGCAAATCTCTAACAAATTTTTGCAAATATCTGGGCTGCTGATGCTCTGACTCAGCTTCTACAGCAGTGGTTCGCAATTGGTGCACATCAGAATCACCTGGGATGAAAAATAAATAAATAAATAAATCTTTTGCCCTTGCTTGACGCGACACTAATAAATCAGAATTTGGTCAGGGACTGAGCAGTGGTATTTTCTAAAGTATCTCTAGCGTTCTCTTGGGCAGCTAGGGTTCAGAGTCACGCTTTCTGATGCCTGACTCTGGCCCCCGCGGTAATCCTGATTAGAGTCACCTGCGCCAGCGTTCCCCTTCCAGTGTAAGCTGCGTGGGCTCTACCACACGCATTTGGGTTAAAGTGATCACAATTTTGGCACGGATTTTATTTTGAAGTCCACTAGAAACGTATTGTTGGGCTTCCTGTGGTGATGCTAAAAAGACGGACCGTAGTTTCTTATTCGTGCCTTGGTTATTCATTCTGAATGGAGATTAGGGTGCTTCCTTTTTCTTGCCACTGTTTTAGTATCTGCCTAATTTTTGCTATCCAAACAGAACGCGAACGGTGTGGAACGTGGAAGAGTTACATTAAAAACGGCTTCTTTTGTTGCTTTTAAGAAGTTCTGGGCCAGGCGCCGTGGCAGGCGCCTGTAATCCCAGCTACTCGGGAGGCTGAGGCAGGAGAATCGCTTGAACCCAGACGGTAGAGGTTGCAGTGAGCCGAGATCGCGCCACTGCACTCCAGCCTGGGCGACAGACTGAGATTACGTCTCAAAAAAAGAAAAAAAGATCTGGTACCAGATTTGACCAGAAAAGGGGTCTCAGTTAAAATGACGTTTGACATTATTATTATTATTACTTATGATAAGCTATATGTTTAAATAATGAATTCCAGTGAAAGGAAGTTACGGTGTGTTTTTTGGCTGTAATGCAGAGGTTGGTTTAGGTTTGAAACAGAACTTTTAAAAATATAAGCACCATTACATAGCAGTTTTGTTTTGTTTTCCCCCAGCTTTAGCGTCACCTCCCTCACTGGGCAGCATGGGGGAGAAGTCAGAGAACGGTAGGGTTCCAGAGGATCTGTTAAATGGTTTGAAGGTTACAGATACTCAGGAAGCCGAGTGTGCTGGCCCTCCAGTTCCTGATCCCAAAAATCAGCATTCCCAGAGTAAGCTGCTCAGGGATGATGAGGCCCATCTCCAGGAGGACCAGGGAGAAGAGGAGTGTTTTCATGACTGCAGTGCCTCATTTGAAGAGGAGCCAGGAGCGGATAAGGTTGAGAACAAATCTAATGAAGATGTGAATTCCTCTGAACTAGATGAAGAATACCTAGTAGAACTGGAAAAAAACATGTCAGATGAAGAGAAACAGGTAAGTATTTTATTTATTGTTCAAGATCTGCCACTTACACTGCATTTTAAAATGTGGTCGATACTGTATCATAGACCACCTCATCTGTGGTAAAGAATAACTTGCCCCTTTGTCTTCTTATGGCTTTAGTAGTGTTGGATCTGAGATAAATCGGTGGCATGACAGGGAAGCACTTGAGTGTGTCTGCTTAGCAAAGAAATTTTCATTATTTTCTGTGAACCTTGAGTTATGTTCATCTTGTACTTCAGGAGTCTGTAATGTAACAGTCTTTTTGTTTATTTTCAAAACTATATATACTTTTTAGTTTTCTGTTATGACCTTTTCTATGGTTGGCTGTTGAAATTTCTGTAATGAACATTTTTATGTTTATGCTACATTTATGTTTATGAACATTTCCTGTTTATGCTAATCCCTTATTAGCAAAATATGACTGCCTCAATATCTTGGTGGGGTTTTGGTTGCAGAGGTCTTGAGGAACAGAATTGTGTTGATTATAGCTAGCTATCCTTTGTTGAATGCCTACAATGTGCCATCCACTGACTTAAAATGTTACTTGTGTTTTCATTAATCATCACGACATGTCTATGAGATACATACTGTTATTTCCCATAAGGAAACAGCTTAGAGGGATGAAGTAACTAGCCCAAGATCAAACACCTAATGAATTACAAAACTAATTCTCAAATCAAATCTGTTGGATTCCAAAGCTAGAGTATAATGTAGAATGTAATAACAAAAACATCTGTCTTGCTGCAAAGCAGATAGACTAATAAAATGTACACTCTCCTGTTTCTTTGCCCTGGGGCCACACCCTTAACTGGGCAAGCCTTCACTTTTGGAGACTGAAGTCCTGCTGTCCTACTTCCTTCTGATTGCACAAGCAAGGTAGTCTCTGAAGAGTTACTGTAATGTCTTGAGTTTGTCTACAAAGAACTTGAACTAGATTGTAGTTTATGCCACTAAGGAGCTCACTCACTGAACAGGTTGTGATACATTGGTATTGAGTTGAGATAATAAATGTTCAGCCTAAGCCTAACAATGGGGGTGGGAAGGTAGCCTGGGGTGGGAAGGAGCATCTTCTCTTTCTCTCTCCTTAGACACTTTTCATTATCAAATCAGTTAGCCTTAATGTGAACGTGTTCGCTTTTGTGCTAGTGTGCGCCACCAGAACAGGAGGAAAAAGGGCAAAAATGAGCCAAGTTCATAAACTACCACAGCAAATACAGCTCAAAAAAATTAAGTACTGTTCCATAACATTATAACAGGTTTCAGGCTTTTTAGAAGCACTGATTATGCATCTATGTTAAAAAGTTAGCAGTGCTTTTCTGATACCTTAATATATTTTGCCCTGAAATTATGTTAATTTTCTAGTGCCCTCTAGATTTGACAGTTGAATGGTTTGGCTCAAGGTGTCACAAAGTCTGATCCCCACCTCTAATTTAGTAAAACATTTTTCATGTCTCCTAGGCCAG
The DNA here is from genome assembly GCF_006542625.1 of Nomascus leucogenys. NCBI lineage: Eukaryota > Metazoa > Chordata > Mammalia > Primates > Hylobatidae > Nomascus > Nomascus leucogenys. The sequence goes on along the minus strand of NC_044382.1, from coordinate 18,701,927 downwards.
AAAATCATACTTTAAGTTCTATAAATACTTTTAGGATTTTTTTTTTTTTTTTTTTAAGACAGGATCTCACTCTGTCATCCAGGCTGGAGTGCAGTTTGATGTGATCATGGCTCACTGCAGTTTCAACCTCCTGGGCTCAAGTGGATCCTCCCACCTCAACCTCCTGAGTAGCTGGGACAACAGGCTTGCACCACCCTGCCTGGCTAATTTTTGTGGGTTTTTTGGTAGAGACAGTGTCTCACCACGTTGCCAAGGCTGGTCTCCAACTCCTGGGCTCAAGCAGTCCTCCCACTTTGGCCTCCCAAAGTGCTGGAATTACAGGCATGAACCACCACACCCAGTGAGGATGATTATTTTTATTGCCTGTAAGTTTAATATTCTAAGTAGAACAATACTTTTTTTCACTTTTTTCCCTCCTTTTAAAAATTGAGATATAATTTAGTGAAACTGTATATCAGTTCTCGTGGGTAGAATGCAATGAGTTTGACAATTGTATACACCTGCATAGCTCACGTTTCTATCAAGATAGAGAACATTTCCATCATGTCAGGAAACTCCATTTGTGTGCTTTATCAGTCGTTCCTTTCCCAACCCTGCCAGTCTCTGGTTAACCACTCTTCTGATTCCTGTCCCATAGGTGGTTTTTTCCTGTTCTAGACATTCATATAAACATAATCATACAGTAGTATTCATGTTTAAAACATAAATATTTTCTATTCATTTATATACCAGTCTAAGTGTTTTCATAGCTAATTTGAAAATTTGTAAGAATATCTCATAACAGTAACATACTGCAGTGCTAGTCCTATTATTTAGAGAAATGAAAGCCACTGACTCTACTTTAAGGAAGCAACCTGTAAGAGTGCAGATTGCCTTCAGCTAACTGTGGTACTACATTATTAGGTGTTTTTATGCTATTTTGATAAATATCTTTCCGAAATTTTCAAGAAGCCAGCGAAACAGATTGAAGAAATGTCTTCTGCATATATGGTTTGGCTTTAATAGCTCATCAGGAACAGGATAGTATTATATTTGAATCTTTTAAAATAGATAAAGTTCAGATAGTTCAACAATGACTAAAAAAGCATAAATGGCCCAAAAATGTGAAAAGACTTTCAACGTCATTAATAATAATAAAAAATACAGGCTGGGCGTGGTGGCTCACGCCTGTAATCCCAGCACCTTTGGGAGGCCGAGGCGGGCGGATCATGAGGTCAGGAGTTCGAGACCAGCCTGACCAACATGATGAAAACCCGTCTCTACTAAAAATACAAAAATTAGCCGGACATGGTGGTGTGCACCTGTAATCCAGCTACTTGGGAGGCTGAGGCAGGAGAATCGCTTGAACCTGGGAGATGGAGGTTACAGTGAGCTGAGATCAGGCCTCTGCACTCCAGCCTGGGTGACAGAGCAAGACTCTGTCTCAAAAAAAAAAAAAAAAAAAATACAAACTAAAACATTATGTCTCATCTATCAGATCAGAATATTGATCTGATGTTGACAAGGAAAGGATGTTGGAACTCATATACTAATATTGGGAATTTAAATTGTTGTGTCACTTCATGGGACACAGATAGCAAATTTTTATGTGAACATTTCTTTAGATAGGGCTATCAATAGACTCTTCTACAATGATAGGAATGTTCTACATCCTGCACCATGCAGTATGGTAGCTGTTGACTACATCAGGCTGTTGAGCACTTGAAATGTGGCTATTATGGCTGAGGAACTGAATTTTATTTTAATTTATTTAAATAGTCACACGGGGTGGCTCACACCTATAATCCCAGCACTCTGGGAGGCTGAGGTGGGCAGATCACCTAAGGTCAGGAGTTCGACCCGAGACCAGCCTGGCCAACATAGTGAAACCCCATCTCTACCAAAAATAAAAAAAATTAGCCAGGCCTGGTGGCGGGCTCCTGTAACCCCAACTACTCAAGAGGATGAGGCAGGAGAATTGCTTGAACCCTGGAGGTCGAGGTTGCAGTGAGCCGAGATTGGGCCATTGCACTCCAGCCTGGGAGACAAGAGCAAAACTCCATCTCAGAAAATAAATAAATAGTCACATGGGCCAGGCATTGTGGCTCATTCCTATAATCCCAGCACTTGGGAGGCTGAGGCTGGAGGATCACTTGAGCCCAGGAGTTTGAGACCAGCCTGGGCAACATAGTGAGACCCTGTCTTTCCCAAAAAAAAAGTTTTTTTAATTAAAATTTTTTTTAAAGCCTTTAAAAATAAAAATAATCACGTGTGGCACAAGCCTATAGCCCCACCACTCAGGAGGCTGAGGTGGGAGGATCCCTGGAGCCTGGGAAGTCAAGGCTGCAGTGAGCCATGATCACGCCACTGCACCCCAGCCTGTGCAACAGAGTAAGACCTTGTCTCAAAATGAATAAATAAATAATTTTAAAATAAAATAGTCACATGTGGCTAGTAACTACCATATTGGACATGACCGCATTAACGCTGATTCTCTTGTAGCCATTTATTTCAAGGGATATTTCAAGAACATTAGAAATATATGCAAATGTATATACATAGATGTGTTGCAGCATCATTTATAATTTTGGAAAGCTAGACAATGTTAAACAGGGTATTTGTAGTATAGTAAATATATTTGGTCTTTGTCCCTGGTTCCTGTTACAGAGCCACTAAAACCCTTGGAATTTTCTGATAGTCTAGTGTATTTTTTGTTATTCTTAACGTACCCCTTTTGATAACACCTGAGTTCATCCTAATGAGATAACTTTTAGGGTGTGGCCTATCTATAGCCTAAGGAAGGATGGGGCCAGTCACCAAAAAGACTAAGTGATTAGAGGTTTAGAGGGTTGGAACTTTTGGTACCACCTACCGAAATCCAGGAAAGGAGGAGGGCAAGTGCTGGAGATTAAGCTCCATTAAAACTTTTTTCTTTTTGTGTTTTGAGCCGAGTCTCGCTCTGTTGCCCAGGCTGGAATGCAGAGGTGCGCTCATAGTTCACTGCAGGCTTCAACCTCCTGGGCTCGAGCAATCCTCCTCCATCAATGTCCCAAGTAGCTGGGACCACAGGCGCCCTCCAGCACACTGTGCTAAATTTTTTTGTGTTTGAAATGAAGTCTCACTATGTTGCCCAGGCTGGTCTCGAACTCCTGGACTCAAGCAATATTCCCATCTCAGCTTCCCACAGTGCTAGGATTACAGGTGTGAGCTGCTGCGCCTGGCCTATAAAAACTCTTGAACAAGAAATCTGATGTGCTTCCAGGTTGATGAGCACATGGAAGTGTTAAGAGGGTAGCACCCAGAGAGGGCGTGGAAGCTCTGCACCGCTTCTCCCTCTACCTTTCCCTGTGTGTCTCTTCACCTGGCTGTTCTATATCCTTCATAATGTCCTTTATAATAAACTACTAAGTGTAAGTAAAGTGTTTCCCAGAGTTCTATGAGCCATTCTAGCAAATTATTGAACCCACAGAGCGGGTGGTAAGAACCCTGTGCTAACCATTCAGTCGGAATCATAGGTCACAACCTGGGACTTGTGATTAGTGTCTGAAGAGGGGCCAGGCTTGTGAGACTAAACTCTTAACCTGTGGGATCAAACACTGTCTACCTGGAGATATGACAGAACTGAATTGAATTATAGGACACCCTGTTGGTGTCCATTGGAGAATTGTTTAGTGTGGAAAAAACTCTCATCTGGTGTCAGACCTATTGGGAGGGTATAGTAGGAGAGAAAAATATGTTCTTCCCAGAGTATTACTTAAATTTTGTTGTTATATTTATGTAGTATACAATGCAGTCGCTAAAGGTAAATCTTGGCCGGGTGCAGTGGCTCATGCCTATAATCCCAGCACTTTGGGAGGCCAAGGTGGGCAGACCACTTGAGACCAGGAGTTCAAGGCCAGCCTGGCCAACATGGTGAAACCCCATCTCTACTAGAAATACAAAAATTAGCCAGGTATGGTGGTGCGCACCTGTAGTCCCAGCTACTTATAAGGCTGAGGCACGAGAATTGCTTGAACCTAGGAGGCGGAGGTTGCAGTGAGCCGAGATCACGTCACTGCACTCCAGCCTGGGTGACAGAATGAGACTCTGTCTCAATAAATAAATAAATTTTAAAAATTTTTTTAAAAAGATGAATCATAGGTATTGACTTGGGAAGCTGCCTGTAATATAATGTCAAAGTAATTAATCAGGTTATACAACAGTGATGATTTCTTTTAAGTTAAGGCTATGTGAAAATATGTTTATACATACAAATTTGAAGGGTATACACCAAAGTATAAGCAGTAAGTAACTTTGAGAGGTGTGATTATTAGGGAATTTTAATTTATATGTAATGCAATTTTGTAATACTTGCTTTTTTTACAGTAAGCCTATATTACATTATTCCATTTTAAGAATATAAATAAATAAAAATTGATTACTTTACAACCAAAGTGTGTGCCCTACCACAAAAGCACGTGAAGCTGACCCCTGATGATTTGGGAAAGAAGTGCTATTCCATATAGGGTCTATGTATTATTAAAGGTTTCTTGTTGGACACAACCAAATAATAGTAGCCAAAGTCTGTTAATCAAGCTAACTTCACTTGTCCTGTGGCTGGGAAGATAATTCAGGCTCAAGTGTAGTGTCACTTCTCAGCAGGACTCATAAATCAAGAGTAATTGAGGAGGAAAGCAGTTAAGATTTGGTAAAAACAGGAAAAGCTCTCAATGAGAATATAGTGTATTTGTGTATTTATTTCAGCAGTAAATCTTACTGTTTGTGAAAGCTTAAATGTAGGTATAACTACCCACAGGAATGGAATTTTAGCTAACATTTGAGATGTACTAGGTATGTGAAGCAAATAACTGGTTCTGAGAGGCTTGGCTAAGGTGAAGGACAGATGTAGCAGCAGAAGAGAATTGCAATAATAACCTTATGATACAAAAATGCTATCTTAGTGTGTTGGAGCTGCTATAGCAAAATACCTTAGACTGGATAACTTATAAATAATAGAAATTTATTGCTCATAATTCTGGAGGCTGAGAAGTCCAAGATCAAGGTGCCAGCAATTTCAGTGTCTGGTGAGGGCCTGTTCCTTACAGATGGCACCATTTGTGTCCTTACATGGCAGCAGGGGCAGGGCAGCTCCCTTCAGCCTCTTTTATTAGTACACTAATCCATTCATGAGGTTGGAGCCCTTATGACTTATACTTAATACCAACACAATGGGGATTATGTTTCAACATGAATTTTGGAGGGACACATTCAGACCATAGCGAGTGTTTATAGTATTAGGACCTATGGCACATACTGCAGAATGCTAGTATTGATTCCATAAGAAAATCACCTTTTATGGACTGCTTGTCACAGTGCAGTTTCTTAGGTCTCATGTGTAAATTTCCTAGGTAATTCATATGCACATGCTGAGGCTTGAGGACCACTGTCATGGGCTTTGTACAGTCTTCCTTCATTAAATAGCTGTTGAATGAATAGCTTCTTTTTCTCCCCCAGGAGAGCCAATAATTGGCCTTTTTCTCACATTTATTCAAGTAATATTTGCATTTCTTCCACCCACCAGACATTGTTTGAGGCCCTGAGGGATACAGTGGTGAATAAGACAGGGTTTGTGTTCTCTCATTGGAGAATTAGGACAAAATGTTAAGATGAAGGATGGGTTGGGTTGGAAGGATGGTGCTGTGGTTTGAATGTTTCCCTCCAAAATTCATGTTGAACTTAATCCTCAATGTATAGTATTAAGAGGTGGAGCCTTTAGAAGGTGATTAGAAGAATTAGTATCCTTATAAAGTATACCAATAAAATACGTGAGGGAACCTGTTGGGCCCTTCTACTCCCCTTCCACAAAGTGAGGATGCAGAAAGAAGGCACCATATTGAAGCAGAGAACATGCCCCTTACCGGACACGAAATCTGCTGGTGCCTTGATCTTGGAATTTCCAGCCCCTAGAGCTGTGCAAAATAAATTTCTATTATTTATAAATTACCGAGTCTGTTATTTTGTTATAGCAACCTGACTAAGACAGGTGGAGAGGACTGCTTTAGATTGGCTGGTCAGGAAAGCCTCTCTGGAGAGGTGGCTTTTCAGCAGAGACTTGGGGGAGGGTGGCGCTGGGAGCAGCTAAGTGTGTGACTGTCTGAGAGGGAAGCATTGCAGACAAAGAAAGCAGTTGAATAAAGCCCTAAAGTAACAATAAGCTTGGTGTTTTGTCATGTTCAAGGAGTGGAAGAGCCGATGCCTGAAGCATAATGATTAAGGAAGAGAGTGGGCTGATAGTAGGCAAGGGTCTGATTATGGAATAGTTCCTAAGCCGTGGTAAAGAACTTGAAGTTTATTCCAAGTGCAGAAGGAAACAGATGGATAATTTTAAGCCAGGGAGAGATGGAAGTTATTTATATTTTAATAAGAGAATTCAGTTCTTGTACAGAGAATGGAGGGGTATGAGGATGGAGGAGGGACATCAATAGAACATTTGAGACCAATTAGGCTCTAATGCAGTAGCCCGGTGAAGCTGATAGTAGCTTGAACTGTGGATCTGAAGAGAAGTGAATGATTTCGGGATATATGTCAGAGGTAAAGCTGACCACACATTGCAGTGGATTCGATTGGAGGGGTGGAGTGAGACGTTAGAATGATTCCTTGTCTTCAGCTACTGGATGGATGGTGGTGGCCTTTATTAATATGAAGAAGATGAAGGAACTTTGAACTCATCCAGGTTCTGGTGATTTAATTCTTTCCTGCAAACAAATATTTTTTTATTTGTAAGCCAAAATGCAGATTTAATCATTTCAATGGGTTTGCTCCCTTTCACTAGTGGTTTGCAAATGGTATTCATTTACATGTACACATAAGGGATCCAAAAGTCTGTTGCTTGGTGAACATGCATTCAGAATGCCTGGTATCTGGGATTTTAAAACATTAGGCTCTGAAAATTTTAAGGATTATTCTTTAAGGTCATTTTCTCTTTAGGAACCATTATCAAAGCTTAGAAGTTTCAGTTTAGAACAGAAGTTATATTTCAGTCTCTTCCCTCTGTCATTTTTCCTAAATTCCACATTACTTAATCTTTTGGACTTCCATGTTTCTACCACCTTATTGCACCATTTTCTAATCTAATCAATGTTGTGGCTGTGGGTGTGTTTGCAGGGAATACTCTCTTGATTGCTTCCAAAAAATTTTCAGTAACTTCTTCCATAGTGGCCTGCATAGTCCTGTTAACTTCATGAGCAACCTTTCTGATTTTGTTGTTTCCCTTTTCTTTCATTTTTATTTTTTATTTTTTTGAGATGGATTCCCTCTCTGTTGTCCAAGCTGGAGTGCAGTGGTGCGATCTCCGCTCACTGCAACCTCTGCCTCCCGGATTCAAGCGATTCTGTCTCTGCTTCCGGAGTAGCTGGGGCTACAGGCGTGTGCCACCACGCCCAGCTAATTTTTGTATTTTTAGTAGAGACTGGGTTTCACCATATTGGCCAGGCTGTTCTCGAACTCCTCACATCATGATGCAACCACCTCGGCATCCCAAAGTGTTGGGATTACAGGCATGAGCCACCACGCCCTGCCTCCTGCCTCCCTTTTCTTTCATTTCTTGTTTTCTTTTGTTTTTTTTGTTTGTTTGTTTTCTGTTTGTTTATTTTGAGACAGAGTCTTGCTCTGTCGCCCAGGCTGGAGTACAGTGGCATGATCTTGGTTCACTGCAACCTCCGCCTCCCAGGTTCAAGTGATTCTCCTGCCTCAGCCTCCCAAGTAGCTGGGATTACAGGTGCCCACCACCACACCCAGCTAATTTTTGTATTTTTAGTAGAGACAGGGTTTCACCATGTTGGCCGGGCTGTTCTCGAACTCCTGACCTCAAGTGATCCGCCTGTCCCAGCCTCCTTTTCTTTCGTTTCTAATGGGCATCCTTTGGAACTAAGGTGGTCAGTTTTACCAACTTCTTAGAGTTACCACTGTTGAACTTAATGCTGTCTACAAACGATTAAATCAAATCCTAGAAGGAGCTTAGATTTCTGATCCCGAGTTTGTTTATTTTTATTTTTGTAGAGGCCCTTTCACTTGGCCTCCCAAAGTGCTGGGATTACAGGCATGAACCACCCTGCCTGGCCTGATCCTGAGTTTAAACCAGCGGAAATGTTGCTTGCTCTAAAACGGGTCGCCAACCCCCGGCCATGTACTGGTACCAGTCTGTGGCCTGTTAGGAACCAAGCCACACAGCAGGCTAGTGAGCGAAGCGTCATCTGTATTTACGGCTACTCCCCATCGCTTGCTTTACTGTCTGAGCTCCACCTCATGTCATGTCCGTGGTAGCATTAGATTCTCGTAGGCTCGTGAACCCTGTTGTGAATTGCACATGCAAGGGATCTGGGTTGCCTGCTCCTTACAAGAATCTAATGCCTGATAGTCTGTCACTGTCTCCCATCTCCCCCAGGTGGGACCATCTAGTTGCAGGAAAACAAGCTCAGGGCTCCCACTGATTCTACATTATGGTGAATTGTACAACTATTTGGTTATATATTACAGTTTAATAATTATAGAAATAAAGTACACAATAAATGTAATGTGCTTGAATCATTACGAACACCCCCTTCCCCAAGACCCTAGTCCGTGGAAAAATAGTCCCCCACAAAAGCAGTCCCTGGTGCCAAAAAGGGTAGGGACTGCTGCTGTAAAACATTTGGAAGTTAGTGAGGTGTGTTTACATTATTTGCTGGTAGAAAAGTTAAAATGACGTTCAGTATTTCCTGTGTTTATTAAGAAAGGTCACTTTGTGTAGATCAGTGGTTTCCAGACTTTATTGCGTCTAAGCATCACAGGAAATGTATTAACCATGCACAGCCTGAGAAGTGTCTGACACCACACACCTGTGAGGTGACAACCAGGCATCTGCTTTGTTAGCAAGCCTCCCGGGTAATTTTGATATAGGAAGAACTGTGGCCACACTGTGGGAAACAGATCCAGATGGACACAGATGACTAAGCTTCCAAAACAAGAAGTATTGACCTAACCCGTACATTGACTGCATCCAACATCGGAAGAACTGAATAGGAGGTTTTCTCTTACCCACATCCGTTGATCAAGGTCTAAAAACAACTTGTTGGGCCGAATTTAAGCAGTCCTGACATAGAAAATTTATTTCTGTTAAAGATTGAGTTTTGGGAAATAGAATTTTCTGATTTAAGAAACAAGGGGCTATTTCCAAGATTAATTCCTCATAGATCAGTCATTTTTTTCCTCAGAAGGATAACACCTACTGAGAGGTAGGTTCTAACTGTGGCTTAGATCTAAAGATCCTCCCTCGTGCCTCCCTAGAGGACCTGTAAAGGTGACTTGTGGAAAGAACAGATATGTCTTTATGTATGTAAAGCAAGTGATATCTGATTTCAAAGAAGACAAAACCAAAAGCTTATTTTTTTAATGATAAGGAATTCCCTTCAGAATAATTTGTAGAACTGGTGTCCCTAGCCCTTCCAATATTTGCATTCCAAGTGTAGTTTTCTCGTCCCACCTAGATAAGACTAAAGCAGAAAGTTTTGTTGCATGTGCCTCCATTTTCCAGCAGTTGAGCAAGTATGTAGCTCTCTTTACGCTCTCTTTTACTGCAGCGATTGATCTCTGGGTACTGTGATCCCTGGGTACTGTGCTTGGCATAAAGTGTATGCCATTTTATTTTGTAGCAATTACTTCACAAAACTGCAGAGGGCAGCAGAGAGCTGCTGATCGATTTGTAATATGGACATAAGCTTGCCAGTGTGAGAGTCTTGGTTTTCTCCCTGTTTGTCTGTTGAGCACATGCTTACCATAGGATTATTTAAATATGAGATTATTGTTTAAATGTATTTCATGCAAGTTTTTAACTATTTAATAATGATAGATGGGGTATACACTTATAAGCTCGAAGTCAAGTGTGTTTATGTTGTATTCACTGACCTAAAGTAAAAGAAATACCCTACTCAGCCACTGCATTGTAGTCTGTTGAAGAGTGGTTTATTTATAAGGGACTAGAGGAGCACTTTCTAACATTTTGCCATGCTACCCAGGATTTTAAATTATATCAGTTGAAGTTCTCCAGCTTGGATTTTTGGATTTTTTGGAGGGTGGTTTTTTTGTTGCCAATTAAAAGATTATATTCAAGCTACTTCTAATATTTTAAGCAAGTGGATCAATCCATTTGAAGCTCTTAGCACAATGTCTGGCACATAATAAGTATTATGAGTTTTAGCTCATTGAATGAGTTACACAGCCATGGAATCAGGCATCTAATCTAGTATAGGTAATCTAAGCAGATAGGAGTACTATGTTAGTAAATAGGAAATTACAAGGTAAGATTATAGCCAAGTCATGGATATTTGCTTTACAGGAAGAGTCTTCACTTAGCAATAGTAGTATACCATTTTTCATCCTAACTAGTATTTAAAGTAATTTGTCTTCTTTATAGAATATCTTCTTTATGTAAAGCAGTTTATAATATTTAAATCTTGATTTGCTAATTTTATTCAGAAAGGACACTTGTAGTAGTTTCCACCTTTATTTCTTTGTTAGTTAAATGAAAACTAACCCACATATGCTACAGATTCAGGGTAATTCTAGAAATTGAGTTATTCATTCAGCAGACATTTGTTAGTACCTGCAATTAATAGATAAAATTGGCCGGGTGCTGTGGCTCACGCCTGTAATCCCAACACTTTGTGAGGCCAAGGCGGGCGGATCACCTGAGGTCGAGTTTAAGACCAGCCTGACCAACGAGGTGAAACCCCATCTCTACTAAAAATATAAAAAAATTAGCAGGGCGTGGTGGTGTGTGCCTATAATCCCAGCTACTCAGGAGGCTAAGGCAGGAGAATCACTTGAACCCGGTAGGCGGAGGTTGCAATGAACTGAGATTGCATCACTGCACTCCAGCCTGGGCAACAGAACAAAATGCTGTCTCAAAAAAAAAAAAAAAAAGGCAAAATTGGTTTTCTTTCTTTTTTTTGGAAACAGAGTTTTGCTCTGTTGCCCAGGCTGGAGTGCAGTGACGCAATCATGGCTCATTGTAACCTCTACCTCTGGGGCTCAAGTGATCCTTCCGCCTCAGCCTCCCAAGTAGCTGGGACTACAGGCATGAGCCACCACGCCCAGCTAATTTTTTTTATTTTTAGGAGAGACATGGTCTTGCTGTGTTTTTCTCTGTCAAGAAACTTATAGTTCAGGTAGGGAGACATGTAACTATGCTTACCTTTTTATTTTAGGTAGTTTTGCGTTTTATCACGAAACAGATCCAGATGGACACAGGTGACTAAGCTTCCAAATACAAGGCTTAATGGGCACAAAGCAGTGTGCACAAGGCATATCACATGTTGCCTAATCTTTCCACTCCTATGTGCTTCTTCTTGTGCTTCTTCTTCTTCTTTGCTGCCTTGCTGTCTTTTGATGTGTGCCTTTCCCTCTTGCCTGTATCACTCTCAGAGTCTGAGCTGTCAGAGTCAGAGACTTCCTATTCTTTTTCTTCTCCTTCTTTCTTATTCTAGAAGGATTCCTTGTGGGGTCAGGCTTCTCAAACTCCGCAGACTTTGCCTCTTCCTTTTCCTCTTCCTCATCAGGTATCAGAGTATTTGGTCCCACCTGGTTGCATGAAACAATCTTTTGCAAAGTGGCCTTTACAGCCACGCTTCTTGCAGGTAGTGTTCAATCAATATTCTGGTTAGCATGTAAGTATGGGGGGTGGGGGGCAATGGGTAGAGCCTTCTCTGTGCTGTGTACATTAGCACAGTGCCTACACATTATGTGCCATAAGTATGTTGAAAAACTGTCATTACTGAGGTAGGGGTTTAAAGTCCTTATTGGAGACTGTATTTAGCTCTTGAAAGATAAAAATTATTTCCCAGGTGGAGAGTTCTATTTTAACTTTTTGTTTTTGAAATAACATTTTTTAGAAAGTAGCAAAAAGAGATTCCAGCTTCCCTTAATTTTAACAGCTTACATAGCCATAGTGCAGTTATCAAAACCAGGAAATAAACATTATTACAATGCTATAAACTGCAGACCTTATTGAGATTTCATCACATTTTCCATGAACATCATCTTTTCTGTTCCAGGATCCATTGCATTTAGTTTTCATGTTGCCTTAGTTTTCTCTAGTTGATGATAGTTCCTTTGTCTTTTTTTTTTTTTTTTTTTTTTTTAAGAGAGACAGAGTAGCCCAAGCTGGAACACAGTAGCATGATCATAGCTTACTGCAGCCTCAAACTCATGGGCTCGAGTGATCCTCCTGCCTCAGCCTCCCTCATAGCTGGGACTACAGGGACTTGCCATGATACCCAGCTAATGTTTTTTTTTTTCAGGATATGGGGTTTTGCTTTGTTGCCCCGGTTGGTCTCGAGCTTGTGCTCAAGTGATGCTACCACCTCAGGAGTAACAATAATAATAATAGAACAACCTAAGTCCTGTGGTCCAAGCCCTTGATTCAGCGAGGAAGAGGTTTGTTTTTGTTTTGTTTTGCTTTGTTTTTTTGAGACTAGGTCTTGCTCTGTCCCCCAGGCTGGAGTGCAGTGGCACGATTCCATAATTCCACTGTAGCCTCAAATTCCTGGGCTCCAGTGATCCTCCCACCTCAGCCTCCAGAGTAGCTGGGACTGCAGGTGTGAGCCACCATGCCCAGCTAATTTTTGTATTTTTATTTTTATGTTTTGTTTGTTTTTGAGACGAAGTCTCACTCTGTCACCCAGGCTGAAGTACAGTGGTGCAATCTCAGCCCACTGCAACCTCTGCCTTCCAGGTTCTGGTGATTCTTCTGCCTCAGCCTCCCGAGTAGCTGGGATTACAGGCACCCGCCACCACACCTGGCTAATTTTTATATTTTTAATAGAGATGGGGTTTGACCATGTTGGCCAGGCTGGTCTCGAACTCCTGACCTCAGGCGATCCACCTGCCTCGGCCTCCCAAAGTGCTGGGATTACAGGTGTGAGCCACCGCACCTGGCCTAATTTTTGTTTTTTAGTAGAGACAGGGTTTTGCCATGTTGCCCATGCTGGTCTCAAACTCTTGAGCTCAAGCAATCCACCCTCCTTGGCCTCCCAAAGTGCTGGGATTACAGGTATGGGCTACCATACCCAGTGAGATTTATTTTTAACATAGGTCTCGAAATGACTATAGGTCAGAGCTCTGGAACTGGATAACATGTTTTGGAGCAGTGTCATCCTCTTTTCAAATGCCCTAGTTCTTGACACCAAGGGAATTAGAAGTGACTTTTTCTTTAGAACTATGAAGCATATAAGTTCTGTGAGTTTTGCAGCAGTTTCTGTGCGTTACTCAGTTCTACTTCCTGCAAACAATTCTTTATTTCCACACCTGTGGAAGACAGTGTGGTCTTGTGGTTAAGAGCATGAATGTTGTTGTTTTGTTTTGTTTTGTTTTGTTTTGTTTTGCTTTGCTTTGCTTTGCTTTGCTTTGCTTTATTTAAAAGATAGGGTCTAGCTTCGTTGCCAGTGCAATTCCTGGGCTCAAGCGATTCTCCCACCTCAGTCCCTCAAGTACTTGGGACTATAGATGTGCACCACCTCACCTAAAAATATGAACTTGGAAATGTTAGATCTGTCCTAGCTCTATCATTTAACTTGGCATAAAGTGGGATCACAAGGATTAAATGACTAGCAGATAAAAGCAATCCGGAACTGTTAACTATAGCTAGTAAGTCAGAATTCAGTGAGCATAGACCATAAAATATTTCAGGTCTAGAATAGAACTTAGAAGATCTCTTAAAAATCATTTTTAGATACTTGGTTTTCTAAAGGTTGCAAGCATACATTCCACAATGTTATAGAAGTATGACAACCTCAATTATTTAGCTCCTTCAAGTTATGAAGAAAAGTTGTTTGGCTAGGGATGTCAGGGTGAGAGAATTTAGAAAGGAGTACACTGGAAGCTTCTGAGGTTCTGGCAGTGTTCTCTATCTTCATTTGTATAGTAATTTTGTGAATGCATATTTTGCAACAGTGTACTAAGCGGTACATTTCTGTATGTTTTTCCATATGTATTGTACCTCTGGTTGTTTAAAGAATTTCTGATATTGGGGTATTGAAATCTTCAGCTAATGTTGTATTGTCTGTTTCTCCTCTGAATTCAGTCAATTTTTCCTTTATGTATTTTATGGTTCTACTGTTAGATACGTATACACTTAGAGTTGTTATATTTTCCCAATTTTTTGACCTTTTTACCATTATGAAATATCCCCTTTTTTGGTCTCCAGTAATATATCTTGTCTTAAAGCCTGTTTTGTCTGATAGCACTTCAGCTACTTAAGGTTGCTGTTTACACAGTATCTTTTTTTATACTTTTATTTTCAACCTGTATATGTCTTTGAATGTAAAGTATGCATCCTATAGTCAGCATGTAATTGAATCTTTTTAAATCCAGTGTGATAATCTCTGCTCTTTGAGTTGTTTAGTCCGTTCATATTTAATCTGCTTATTGATATGGTTGGATTTACATTAGTCATTTGTCTTTTATAAGTCTCATGTGTTCTTTATTCCTGTTTTTTACTGCCTCTTTTTGTATTAGATAATATTTTATGCATGCTATTTTAATACTTTGGATTTTATTAACTATGTTTACTTTTTAGCTATTTTCTTAGTGGTTGCTGTAGGAATTGTAATGCACATCTTTTTATAGTCTACTTTAGTTTTTCGGGATTCTTTTGTTTTTGTTTTTGTTTTTTTTTTGAGACAGGGTCTCACTCTATTGCCCAGGCTGGAGTACAGTGGTGCAATCATGGACCACTGCGGCCTCCACTCCACCTCCCTGGGCTCAGGTGATCTTCCCACCTCAGCCTCCTGAGTAGCTGGACTACAGGTGCACACCACTATGCCCAGCTAATTTTTGTATTTTTTGTAGAGACAGGATTTTGCCGTGTTGCCTAAGCTGTTCTCAAACTCCTGAGTTCAAGCGATCCGCCTGCTTTGGCCTCCCAAAGTGCTGAGATTACTGGCAGGAGCCACCGTGCCCAGCCCTACTTTAGTTTAATGCTACTTAATTTCAGTGAAATATATTGATAGAAGCTTTGCTTTAGCATAGCTCCATTTCCTCTCCTCCACTTTGAACTATCGTTGTCATGTACATTATATCAATATATGTTGTAAACCTAACCACTGAGTGTCATAATTACAGCTTTTTATAATCTTTTGTCTTTTAAAGAAATTAAAGAAGAGAGAAAATAATATTAGAGTCTTATATCTACTTACCATTTCTGATGTTCTTCATTTCCCCCTGTGGTTTTGAGTGACCATCTACTGTCAGTTCCTCCAGCCTGAAGGACTTTAATATGTTTGTGAGGCAGGTTTCACAGCAGTAAATTCTCTTTGTTCATTGTGAAAGTCTTTATTTTGCCTTCATCTTGAGGTAGTTTTGTTAAACGTATAATCTTTGTTGAAAAATTTTCTCATTCACCATTTTAAGTATGTCATGACACTGCCTTCTGGCCTCCACTGTTTCTGGTGAGAAGTCAGAAATTAATAGTCTTATTCTCTTATATCATTTTTCTCTTGTGGCTTTCACATTTTCTCTTTATCTTTTTCTCTTACCACTCTGACACTCTGGTGTCTTCACATGTAGATCTTCTGTTCTACTTGAGGTTCACTGAAATGAGCTTCTTGGATCTTTAAATTAACATTTTTCATCAAAATTTTAAAGTTATCAGCCTTGGCCGGGCGCAGTGGCTCACACCTGTAATCCCAGCACTTTGGGAGGCCGAGGCAAGTGGATCACAAGGTCAGGAGATCGAGACCATCCTGGCTAACATTGTGAAACCCCATCTCTACTAAAAATACAAAAAATTGGCCGGGCGTGGTGGCAGTCACCTGTAGTCCCAGCTACTCGGGAGGCTGAGGCAGGAGAATGGCATGAACCCAGGAGGCGGAGCTTGCAGTGAGCCGAGATCGCACCACTGCACTCCAGCCTGGGCTACAGAGCGAGACTCCGTCTCAAAAAAAAAAAAAGTTACCAGCCTTTGTTTCTTCAGATATTTGTTCTGTTCTCTTTCTTCCCTTCTTCTGGGTCTTCCATTCATATCAAGAGGGCCCTGTTCATTTTTCTTCAGTCTTTTTGTTTTCATTCTTCAGCCTGGATAATTTCTTTCGATACAACTTCAAGTCTACTTATGCTTTTTATTTTTATTTTGAAGCAAGGTCGCACTCTGTCGCCTAGGCTGTAGTGCAGTGGCACAATCATGGCCTCAACTTCCTGGGCTCAAGCGATCCTCCCACCTCAGCCTCCAGAGTAGCTGAAACCATAGGTGCGCACCACCACACGTGGCTAATTTTTTTGGCTTTTTGCTAGAAACAGGGTTTCGCCATGTTGCCCAGAATGGTCTAAACTCCTGACTCGGCCAGTTCGCCCACCTCGACCTCCCAAACTACTGGGATTACAGGTGTGAGCTACTGCCCCTGGCCTGCCCAGTTTTGTAGTTGGCTTTAGGGAAAAGGATTTGACAACCTCCTTACTTCACCACATCAGAAATTACACCTATTTTTGAACTGTATAATAATTTTTTTAGTTTTCAAAAAATAAATCAGAAAGGATGAGAAAAAAACTAAGCCTTAAAATTGACCATAAACAGAAACAAATTAACATAATAATCATGAATTGATTATATAGAAAAGATAATTCCATTAACTTTGGACACAGACTCTGACTGCAGCAAAACCTTGAACTTTACATAGTAGGTTCATTGTTGGTAATGATATTTGTATAGTAATTTTGGAACTCTTGTTTATTGAAGGATAGAGCAAATTAGTAAAGTGGCTATTCTGAGAACAAGGGTTTTCACTGTGGAGGAATGTGAGGAAGAATCCTGTATTGTTGGATTTCACTTGTATGTGTTCTTTGGACTCATAAGGGTTTCATTTTGTTTAAGATGTATTTCCTGGGTTTCTTCACTGAGAGGGCCTAAAAGCAGTTATACCCTAGTAACAGTGAACACACTAACACCCAGATCTTTGTTTCTAAACACTATTCCACACTGAAAGAATCCAGGACTCGGCCGAATTGGGGTGGCTCACACCTGTAATCTCAGCACCTTGGGAGGCTCTGGTGAGAGGATCACTTGAGCCCAGGAGTTTAAGACCAGCCTAGGCAACATAGTGAGACCCCCTCATCTCTACAAAAAAAAAAAAAAAGCCAGGCGTGGTCGTGTGCGCCTGTGGTCCCAGATACTGGGGAAGCTGAGGTGGGAGGATTGCTTGAGCCCAGGAGGTTGAGGCTGCAGTGAGCCATGATCTCTTTAGCCTGGGTAGTAAAGCGAGACCTTGTCTATAAATAAATAAGTAAAAATTGATCTAGGACTCCTTGGAGATATGGCAAGATCTAAGGTGGGCAAAGTACAGAATACTACACCTGGAATATTATGTAAACCTGCAACAAAGTTCACCCTTGGGAGAATAAACCCAGGTAAAATGCCCATGCAGATCCTGGAAGTGGGCTAGGGAGGCTTGAACTGGAAATCCTAGAGAACTCAGTACCTGGAGCACAGTTTAGAAAGGCCATATGGGATATGAGTGGGGCCCACCAGAGAGGAGGGCCTTGACAGGAGCCTCTTCTGCCCAGGTCTGAGGGCCAAAAAGCGCTCTATAACACATGAAACCATTTAAGCATTAAGTAACACTCCAAATTTTTTGCAGTGCTTTTATTGTGTTTATGATTTAAAACAATCTGTGAGGCAGAATTGAATTACAAAATTAAAAGCAGTATGTACAGTCTGCATTCAAAGAA
Organism: Nomascus leucogenys; assembly: GCF_006542625.1. Classification (NCBI taxonomy): domain Eukaryota; kingdom Metazoa; phylum Chordata; class Mammalia; order Primates; family Hylobatidae; genus Nomascus; species Nomascus leucogenys. The sequence continues at coordinate 18,684,215 of NC_044382.1, read as the reverse complement.
AGATAATGTGAGAAAAGAACTGAAAGGTGGCCCCAGGGAGGAGCTATGGTTTGTACTAGACTTTAAAAACTACAGAAAATTTGGTGTTAGAGAGTTGGGAGGAGGATATGGAAGAGTTATTCCATGGAAGGACATGGGGGACACATAAGCAAACAAATGGAATGAGGGATAAGCATGGTAAGCTTTGAGAGACAATAGTGAGATCAGACTGTCTAGCAGAGAGGACTTGTGTTATATAGGTTGAGTAGGTTGGAATAGAAGCTTGATGTAGTGTGAAAAAGAGATTTCTGAATCTTGATTTTTCTCATCTGTAAAATGAGTCAAGACCTCCGTGCCCACCTCTCAAAATTATCTTGAAAAACAAATGAGCCAATGTATGTGACAGCAGATTTTCAGCAGTGAAGCGCTGTACTAGTATAGGTTGTAATGAATTTTGAATACCAAGTTGAGAAGTTTACAGTTGTGGTAGTAACTGTTGAAATAAACTCCATTCATTGAGAGAATTGGCTGTTTGGGGCTCTCCTTGGCAGCTCCTGTGATGATTTACAATGCAGGATAATGTCACTGTTTCCCCCTAAGTTTTCGGTGATGGAGAAGAAAGGACTGAGTAAAGAGCCCTATAAAATTTCTTTGGTTTCCATTTAAGTATAATTCAAGATCAGATGTTTCCCTGTGAGGCCTCTCTGGAATGTGTTAAAAGGCATTGTGGAGGTATGTAAGGGCTTTAACCACATTAGAAGCTTCTGTTCATAGAACAGAACCTGGAAAGAATTTCCTCTGATAGTGCTGCAGAATATCAGCACTGCCGGCTCACGTATGTATGAATGCTCCTGGCACCTAGCACGCTAAGGAAGACCTATACACTATCTATCATATCTGTCCTTGGATTCCAATAATATTGTACTATATGCCTGTCATCCTTTGGAGGAAGAATGTATTCAGCAGAAAAAACTCCAGTCTTTGTGCTGGGATCATCAATTCAGTCTCAGCACAGCTAGGAAATAGTTCAACTTTCTCCTCAAAGTGCTATTTTTAGCTGTTTCCAAGGAGATGTTCAGCATGATACTGATAATTGCATTACTCTTAATTTGCACAATCTGTTATGGAGAGGGAAGCAGCAGTTCTTTTTCAATGTTTACTAAGTGGGCCACTGGGTTGTGATTTATCCGTTGAAATAATAGGATGCCTTACTTAGAATAATTGACCTCAGCTCACACCTGTAATCCCAGAACTTTGGGAGGCCAAGGCAGGCGAATCACTTGAGGCCTGGAGTTCAAGACCAGCCTGGGTAACATGGCAAAACCCCATCTCTACTAAAAATACAAAAAATTAGCCAGGTGTGGTGGTGCATGCCTGTAAACTCAGCTACTCGGGAGGCTGAGGCACGAGAATCGCTTGAACCTGGGAGGCGGAGGTTGCAGTGAGCCTAGATCATGCCACTGCACTCCAGACTGGGTGATGGAGTGAGACTCTGTCTCAAAAAAAAAAAAAAAGGAATAACCTCAGAATTACATTCTGGAGCCTTTCGCTTTGCTACCTCAACTTTCAGTCCTTCAAGTTATAAAGGCAAGATGAGGGCTGGGCACACTGGCTCACACCTATAATCCCAACACGCTAGGAGGCCGAGATGAGAAGATTGCTTGAGCCCAGGAGTTCAAGACCAACCTGGCCAACACAGTGAGACCCCATCTCTACTAAAAACAGAAAACAATTACCTAGGGGCAGTGGTGCTTGCTTATAGTCCCAGCTACTCAAAAGGATCACTTGAGCCCAGGAGTTCAAGGTTACAGTAAACTCTTATGGTGCCACTGCACTCCAGCTTGGGCAAGAGAAGGAGACCCTGTCTCTGAAAATAAAAATAAAGACATGGTGAGTATTTCTCGAGCTGGCTGCTCAGGCTGGCCCTTAGCACTAATTCCTTTCTGGATACTTGAGACGTGGCTTTGCCCATTGGGAACTTGATGTTATAAATTTCCCAAAGAATGATTGGTCTCCTAAAACACGAACACACACACACACACACGCTTACTTCACAAGAGCCTGATCCGGCAGTCTGATTGATTCATCTGTGTTCATAGAATATTCCTAATGAGTTGACTCTGAAGAGAAGATTATAGATCAGAAAGTAGCTTAAGATTTACAGTCAGTGCTAAAGAAATTGAAAACTCTTAAAGGATGGGCATTAAGCTCTAGTAACTTGATGATTTAACCCCTCTCTAAAGAATTTGTTTTTTAAATAACTGTTAACTGAATTCGTTATGTTGTCTTGGCTCTCCAACATCCAACACCCCTTCCTATTTGGAGGAATTCTCTTGTGTTGTAATCTTGTTGAGTGGCAGTACCCCATGTCTCTCACTTCATCTTCTGATAACAAAGGCTTGTGATCGATGCTTGGTATATTAGATGCTTCTGACCAAGACCTTGAATCTAGATTGAGTGAAGCAAAGACAATGGAATGGTTAGAGTTGATTTGCTGTCATTGCAGCCCTGTCCTGGCAAGTCTTTCACTAAAAGACACTCATGCATTCTGCTTCTTAACTGAGCCTCCTTGAGTTCTACCTGCTTTTTTTTTTTTTTTTTTTGAGACGAGTCTCACTCTGTCTCCAGGCTAGAGTGCAGTGGCACGGCCTTGACTCACTCCAGCCTCCGCCTCCCAGGTTCAAGCGATTCTCCTGCCTCAGCCTCTGGAGTAGCTGAGACTACAGGTGCCTGCCACCACACCCAGTTAATTTTTTTTTTTTTTGGTATTTTTAGTAGAGACAGGGTTTCACCATGTTGGCCAGGGTGGTCTCGATCTCTTGACCTCATGATCTGCCCACCTCAGCCTCCCAAAGTGCTGGGATTACAGGCATGAGCCACCACGCCCAGCCAAGTTCTACCTGCTTTCTAAGCCTATTCGTTAAGCCTCTCATTGATTCTGTGAGCACTGATATCTTTCCAGTAAACCTGCCCCCTGAAGTTTTTTGCTTAAGACAGTCTTTTGCTTGCATCGAATAACCCTAATCAATACAGTAGAGATCATTACAATCTAAGCATCTTTCTTATGGGTAGTACTAGGTAAATATGGCCATATTCTTATATTTTATTTTTTTCTGAATTCCTTTAGAATAGCCCTTCCCTCAGATAAATTATATCTTAAAATGAATTGTTATTTGTACCTGCTGTGTGTCTGGCACATAGTACATACCACAAAAATTAGATTCACTCTATACTTACATTTTAGTTTCTTCATTGAGATTCATCAAGTGCTCTATTTAATCTACAGTGTAATAATAGGACATTTGGGAAATACCCGGTCTCATCAATAGCATATTGACAAATCTTTTCCAGAGAGAATATTTTTATTTTGGTTCCTGTACTCATCCGTTTTCACACTGCTATTAAGAATTGCCTGAGAGTGGGTGATTTATAAACAAAAGAGGTTGAATTGACTCACAGTTCCACATGGCTACAGAGGCCTCAGGAAACTTACAATCATGGTGGAAAGTGAAGGGAAAGCTGATGGTTTTAAAGTGTGGCACTTGAAAACCATCAGTTCTCGTGAGAGTGAACTCACTGTCATGAGAACAACATGGGGGAACTGCCCCCATGATCCAGGGTCCGTCCCTTGACCCGTGGGGATATTTGGGTAGGGACACAGACCATATCAGTTCCTCATGTTAAAAGGACCAATTGTTTAGGTTCCAGGCTTCTCTTGTGCATGAAATACCCTGCTAACTCTATTTCCTCCCTTTGAAATTACTTAATCAGAAGCTTCAAGAAGGAGGAAAGAGCCCAGCACAGTGGTGTGCACCTATACTCCCATCTACTCAGAAGGCTGAGGCAGGAGGATCACTTGAGCCCGAGAGTTCAAGGTTATAGTGTGTGTTGATCACATCTGTGAATAGCCACTGCACTCTAGCCTGGGCAACATAGTGAGACCCTATCTCTCTTTTTTTTTTTTTAAAGGGACTTTGGTGGATTTTCTGTTTTGGGGGTTTTTGTTTTTGTTTCAAAGCACTGTCAAAAGGTGGCAGGCAGACAGACTCTTCTGGTTTGGCTTGTGCCAGTTATATTGCTAAGATGTTCCACAAAAAAGTGCACACACTCAGCATGTGTCTACTTTGCTTTGCAGGATAACATTCTCTCAGCCTTTGTGTTCGATGAGTTTTTGGCCATCTGTGTGAGTTTCTGAGTTTGAATAAGCTAAGAAAAGAGAGACTTATTTATTTAGGTTTCTTCACATTTTCCTGTGTTCACCTGCTAACAGTATACTGCCCTAATCCTACAGACATGGCTTGTACCCACGAATGTGCTCTCCTAGCATACTGTGTCTCCTTCATGACACAAACCATGAAGGGTTCTTATAAGGATTAAAGTACTTATTTCACAGAAAATAATATCTTATTTATTGAGCCCTTATTTGCTAGTCACTGTATGGGCAGCTTTACGTATATTATTACATTAATCCATTAAACAGTAGTCCATAATACTATTAAAGCTTCATTTTTGAAATGAAGAAACTAAGGCTTAGAAAGATTCTGAAACTTGTCCAAGGTCACATAACTAGTAAGTACTAGAAGCTAGAATTTGAATTTACACTGGTATGCACACCAGTGGGTATGTTATTTAGTTTCATTTCTGAGTAAGTAGAAATTAAATGATACTGTAATTATCATTCCATGCAAAAGATAGAAACAGAAAGCAAAGGACATGCCAAGAAAACCTACGTTTTTTGTTTTAAATGTCAAGAATGCAATTGATAATTAGCCCGATAGTCATGTGTGTTTTTTTCCTCTCTCACTGTACAAGGTTTTGGTGAAACTGATCCAGTTCTCAAAAGTCAGACTGTTGCCTATTAAATAGACTTGTGCATAAGGAAAGCTCACCTTTTTGTTCCCTTATAATAATATTGTGAGAAATTATGTAATTCTCTGATGTCTTTCAGAAAAGAAGAGAAGAGAGCACTAGACTAAAGGAGGAGGGAAATGAACAGTTTAAGAAAGGAGGTAAGATAACTTTCAGCACTGATAATCTGGTCATCTTGACTCCTCATCCTGTTGTAGAGTCTGTGAAGAAACCCCAAAGAACATTTGAAGAAACCCCAAAACCAAACTTCACAATACAGTGTTGCTTCCCAGTACCTTGGCATTTTGGGTTTTTAACCAGGCCAAATTATTCATCTGATGGTGACAAGTTACCATTTGTCTCTTGGCACATGCATAGTCTTTCTGTAATCCACTATCTGTTAGTCTAGAATCAGGGGTAAAACTCTTGAGCTCTTGCTTTGGAAAACACTAACCTGGAATGTTAAAGGTTATGTGCTGCATTGCTGTGAAAGCAGAGTCCCTGCTCCTCACTTGCTGTAGGGCTGTGAAAGTGGCCTGACTGCTCTGGTATGGCCTAGGGCTGCCTGTCCTTTAGTTGCTCTTTGTTTCTTTTTTTTTTTAAATTCTCCAAACTGCTTCAGAAAGGTTGCTCTTTCATGTGCCATTTTCTTTGGATGCTTTAAGTAGGGAGATTCTTCATGTCCTTCTGCATGTTCTACATTTGCTTAGAAATAAGTTGGTGGGGTTCATTCTGATAATTTGGGGTAACTATTTGATCTCAGAGCAAAAGTCTTCTGTCACATTTTGAAGTGTATATGCTTTAGAAATCTAGGAGTGTTAACATTTTCCACTTGTTATTTTCAGGTTTTTGATTTTTTTCTTACTGTTTTCCAAAAGTTACCCTATTACCTGATTTCAGATTTTAGGGGTTTTTTTTGCCTATATATTGATTTAGTAATCATTAATATTTTTTTCTAATAGAATAAATACTTCTAGTTTTGGAAGCATATTTTTTATATGTTAATATTAAATATTTCAAACCTGAGAAAGGAGTACATAGGCAATTTTCTATTAGTATCCTGACCATAATTCTCTTTTTCACCATTTTCTCTTTTAAGGTCTTGATTTAAATATTGATTTTTACATTGTTCCTTTTAGTTCTATCAAATGTCTCTCTTCAAACATTTCACCGATGCCGTTTTAGCCAGGTTGACTGTATAAAAAACACAGCAGATTTAATGAAAACAAATATGTATAATTTTTTTCTTTATCTCAGGCCACGGATCCCAGAGTTTAGTCTCTTTCCTCTGTCCAGTTCTCTAACCTCCTTTGAAAACTCCTTTCTGAATTGCCCAGCCAAATGAAAACTGAACATTGAGGGAATGCCAGGACTCCTGAGTATTGAGGGCTTGTCACTGACAGCATGTTCAGCTGTCAGTTCACCAAGCACAGCCTGTGAGATTGGCACAAGCAAGCACTGTTCCTTTAAAGAGAGAAGGAAAGAGGAAATGAGTTTTACTGCCCCAGACTTAATAGACTGTGACCATCTTTTAACTCAAAACCTTCATCCTATGAATGGAAAACAGTGCTTCTGAGATCCTGTGGAATATAGTAGTATCAGGAATAAAATCATAATGACTACTCATCCTTTATCTTATCCTCAGATTATATAGAAGCTGAAAGTTCTTATAGTCGAGCCCTTGAAATGTGCCCATCCTGCTTCCAAAAAGAGAGGTCGATTCTATTTTCAAATAGAGCTGCAGCAAGGATGAAACAGGTATGTATCTTTGACCTTTTCTTTTTAAAAAGCACATGGACTTGCAGTCTTTTCATACCATAGTTTCTCTCCAGAAACTAGCATAGAGGTTGCTGCCTCCCTTTTCCTGCCCATATATTTCCCTGATGTAAAGGCCACGGGGAGAATAGAAAATCTTTTGAAAAACTTGAGTGAGATTACTGTTAACATTCCCCATTAAAGTAGCTCAGTGAATACCTTCAGGGAAGGAGGGCTGGCAAATTTTTTGCTAAACTAGGGCAGGTTAATGAAGCAATGAGCCAAGCAGTGCATGTCCTAGAATAGCTCTAGATCCTTATTTTAAGCCTCTGGAATTCTAGATAAACATGCAAAGGCACAGGGAAACACTGGTAAAAACTCTGGGCTTTAAAGCATCTTTAAAGACGGTTATTCCCAGGATTCTGACTTTTCTGCTCAGAGTATGAACACTTGGAGAAATCTCCAACAGCTGGGAAAAAGGTACCCTTAAATGCAAAATAGATGTCAAGGAACTTTAAAAACATTTTATATTTCTAAAGGACTGAGAACCTAGTATAACAAGGTGAGTATGGAATAGATGAGAGTACAAATATATTTGTTTTAAACCATGATGGTATTAAAAGTTAGATTTGGGCCAGACACAGTGGCTCACACCCATAAACCCAGCGCTATGGGAGGCTGAGGCGGGCGCATCACCTGAGGGTCAGGAGTTCGAGACCAGCCTGGCCAACATGGTCAAACGCCATCTCTACTAAAAATACAAAAATTAGCTAGGTGTGGTGGTGGGCACCTGTAATCCCATCTACTCAAGAAGCTGAGGCAGGAGAATCGCTGAACCCTGGAGGCGGAGGTTGCAGTGCACTGTACTCTAGCCTGGGCGACAAGAGCAAAATTCTGTCTCAAAAAAAAAGTTAGATTTGTTTCTGATTTGTCTGATTTTCCTATTTAGTCTTCATAATTGTTGGATTGAAATGAGAGTGGGTTTTTTTTTTTTTAAACAATACCACTTTTTAAACTATGGCTACTTACATCCAAAGTACAAAGGATAGGTTATTTAACATACCTTTAAGCAACCATAATGCTGGCTCAAGATTGGGAGTGGCAGTGTTTTCATTTGTTTGTTTAGATCAGATATCTCTTTGATACTGTCTGAAATTGTCAAATGCCTCTACCACAGTCACTTTAGGTGACAAGGTTTTTTTTGTTTGTTTGTTTGTTTGTTTTAAAGGCCCCAGGGCAGGGATTGGGGGGTGGGTGCTTGAATGCTTGGACATGCAGAAAGGTTATGTTTGTTTTTTTTTTTTACCAGAACTTGTATAGGATTCAATCTTCAAAGCAGAGTATTTTTGGAGTATTTCATGTGGCATGAGAGAAGAAATAATTTTAGAGTACACAAACCAACATTTTGTATTAGAGAAAACAAAACAATTGGTTTAACTTTATTTAAAACAATATTCATTAATGTATCCCACCAGCAATCAGAATTAACATCTTAACAGTTTTTACACTTACCTGGAAAATTCTGATCTTTTGGATTTGCTTCTCCATTTTGCCACATTCTTAGACTAGACATTGTCATTGTGAAATAGGATCAAGGATGCGCCTTCAGTATCAGAGGAAATGCACCATACCCACTTGGCTCCTGGGATTTGGGATTCTTTGTTTCCACAGTTGCCCAAGTTATTGATATTTCTAGGTTTGGGGTCGCATAAATAGTCTGGTTCTTGAGTTAGGAAAATGTATGGTCTTGCTAGTATTTTTTCTGTCACATCTGAGGAGAACTCAAAAGAGCATTGCTCTATGATTGTTTCCTGTTCAAAGAATAGTTTTGTTGGTGAAGTTTTCTGTTCTTTTAAGTTGCATTCCTTTTTTTTTTTTTTTTTTTTTTTTTTTTTGAGACGGAGTCTCACTCTGTCACCCAGGCTGGAGTGCAGTGGCGTGATCTCAGCTCACTGCAACCTCCACCTCCCGTGTTCAAGCGATTCTTCTGCCTCAGCCTCCTGAGTAGCTGGGATTACAAGTGCCCACCACCACACCTGGCTAATTTTTGTATTTTTAGTAGAGACGGAGTTTCACCATGTTGGTCAAACTGGTCTTGAACTCCTGACCTCATGATCCGCCCACCTCAGCTTCCCAAAGCGTGAGCCGCTGTCCCTGGCCTTAAGTTGCATTTTTAATACTTTATGAAGACTCTAAAATGAGAGACTTGATAACTTCTAGGATTAGTACCCTGACAAAATTTAAGGAGCATATTCTAAGTTTTTCAAGGAAATGATGGTTTAACTGCTTTAAGAGGTAAAGACGAAGAATTTCTGAAAGGCAGGTTTGCAAGCTCAGCATCCCTGACTCAGCGCCCCTGGCCACACTTCACATTTCATATCTGGAGAGAGAAAAGGTAACCTGGAGCTAGGGCAGAGTTTCAGCTCTAGGTCTTGCTAGCTACACAAGAGCAGAGCCCTAAAAGAATAGGTTCTCTCTTTTTTTTTTTTTAACTACTGTCCTTATACATTGTATACATTGTTTTATATGTATAGTTAGATTTGTTTGTCCTTATATATTGCGTACATTTGTCATTATATATTATGTATATTGTTTTATATAAATATATACCTACCTATGTATAAAAATTATGAAAGAATGGTAAAGTTGTGATTTTTTTTTTTTCCACACACTCCACTTTGGGGACTACCATTGTAAGCAGCAGACAACACCTGGGTCCTCTGAAGTATTAGCAGACTATCAGCCTCAAACAAAAGTTTCTGCAATAAAACTCCATAATTCCTTGATTTGAGGAGGACAGTGGATAAGATGCACTACAGCTTAATAATCACTTCTAGGCACACAAAGAATACCACCACAACAGTTGTACACATAAATTGTAAAGATTTATTTCTATTTCAGAAACTGTGAAATTGTGTGTCGTTGACTTACAGAAATGTGATAAGTTGGAAAAATACTGACTTATATAAAGTTACACAGATTTCTTTACTTTTAGGACTTCTTAGAGTTTTTAATATTTGAACTGGTATGCTGAACACTGAAAGAGAAATAAAAAAAGGTCCCAGATGACCCTGAAACCTTTTTTGTTTTGTTTATTGTGGTAAAATACAGATAACATAAAGTTGGCCATATTACAGTCATGAGTCACTTAACAATGGGTATACATTCTGAGAAATGTGTTATTAGATGATTTCATCATTGTGTGAACATCATAGAGTATACTGACACAAATCTGGATGGTATGGCCTACTACACACCTAAGCAATATGGTATAGCCTATTGCTCCTAGGCTACAAACGTGTACAGCATGTTTCTGCACTGAATACTGTAGGCAGTTGGAACACAATGGTAAGTATTTGTGTATCTAAACAGAAAAGGTGCAGTAAAAATGCAGTAGAAAATATTTTTTAAATGGTGCATCTATATATATAGATATATACACACACACACATATGTATACACACACACACATACATATACCATATATGCCATGAATGGATCTTGCAGGACTGGAAATTGCTCTGGGTGAGTCAGTGAGTGAGTGGTGAGTGAATGTGAAGGCCTAGGACATTACGCTACCGTAGACTTCATCTTACATTTAGGCTTCACTAAATTTATTTTTTTAATTTTTCTTTAATCACCTTGGTTTACTGTGCCTTGTTTTCTTTATAAACTTTTAAATTTTTTAAAACTCTTTTGTAATAACAGCCTAAAACATAAACATGTTGTACAACTACAAAAATATTTTCTTTATATCCTTTTCTGAGTTGGGGCAGGGTCTTGCTCTGTTGCCCGGGCTGGAGTGCAATGGCACGGTCATCGCTGACTACAGCCTTGAACTCCTGGACTCATGCGATCCTCCCACCTCAGCCTCTCCAGGAGCTGGGTAGCTGGGACTACAGACCTGCACTACCACTCCCAGCTAATTTTGTTTGGTTTTAATTTTTTTAGAAATGGGGTCTTGTGTTTCACAGATTAGTCTTGAACTCCTGGCCTCAAGTGGTCCTCCTGCTTTAGCCTCCCGAATCACTAGGATTATAGGCGTGAGCAACCGAGCCCAGCTATATCCTTATTCTATATACTTTTTTCTATTAAATAATTTTTTTTTTTTTTTACTTTTTAAACTTTTCTGTTGAAAACTAGGATGCAAATACACACAGTAGCCTAGGCCTACACAGGATCAAGAGCGTCAGTATCACTTGTCTTCCACCTCCACATCTAGTCCCATTGGAAGATCCTCAAAAGCAACACATACATGAAACTGTCATCTCCTATTATAACAATGCCCTCTTCTGGAATACTTCCATACTTCCTATAGGACCTACCTGAGGCTGTTTGACGGTACACTTTTTTTTTAGTAGAAGGAGTACACTCTTAACATAATAAAAAGTAGTGTATAGTAAATACATAAACCAATAACAGCCATTTATTATCAAGTATTATGTATGTGTTATGCTTTTTTTTTTTTTTTTTTGGAGACGGAGTCACTCTGTTGCCTAGGCTATAGTGCAATGGCACTGTCTCAGCTCACTGCAACCTCTGCCTCCCGGGTTCAAGCAATTCTCCTGCCTCAGCCTCTCAAGTAGCTGGGATTACAGATGTGCACCACCATGCCCAGCTAATTTTTTTGTATTTTTTGTAGAGATGGGGTTTCACCATGTTAGCCAGGCTGGTCTCGAACTCCTGACCTTAGGTGATCCGCCCACCTTGACCTCCCAAAGTGCTGAGATTACAGGCATGAGCCACCATGCCCGGCCTGTGTTATACTTTCACATGACTTGCAGTGCAGTAGGTTTGTTTACCCCAGCATCACACCAACACCTGAGTAGTAGGTTATGCCATGATGTTATGACGGCTACTATGTCATTAGGTGATAGGAATTTTTCAGCTCTGTTATACTTCTATGGGACTACTGTTTTATACACAGTCTATCATTGAAACGTCATTATACAGTGCATGACTATATACGATTCAGTGGATTAAAATACCTTCACAGTGTTATACAGCCAACACCACTATCTAGTTCCAGAACTTTTCCATCATCCTAAAAGGATACCCCACACTCATTAAGTCATCACTCTTCATCCTGAAACTTTTTTTTTATTTTCTGAGATGGAGTCTTGCTCTGTTGTCCAGGCTTGAGTTCAGTGGCATGAACTCGGCTTACTGCCATCTCCACCTCCTGGTTTCAAGCAATTCTCCTGCCTCAGCCTCCCAAGTAGCTGGGACTACAGGCACCCGCCACCACGCCCGGCTAATTTTTGTATTCTTAGTAGAGACAGGGTTTCACCATGTTGGCCAGACTGGTCTCGAACTCCTGACCTCTAGTGATCCGCCCACCTTGGTCCTCCAAAATGCTGGGATTACAGGCATGAGCCACTGCGTCCAGCCCTGAAACTGCTTTTGATTGAATCCTGAAACAGTTTGGCTGACACTGCTGTGAAATATTCTGCAAAATATTTAGTATTTGCTACAGTAGGCATTGTGAGAATATTGAACACTTATTTGAAATAACTTATTTCTGTAATACAAAAATTCCTAATTTCAGGAAAATGGACATTTTAGAGCTGCAAGACATCTTATATAACATCCAGTCTACCCTGCTCCTATTTTAGATGAGACAAACTGAGCCCTAGAGAAGGAAAATAGAATGGGCAGTGTTAAAGAGCAGGTTATTGTCAAAGCCAGGACCAGAATTCAGTTCTTTGACATCCAGTGTTCTTTCCGCTGTGTCATGCTTCTAGATTCAGAAAGTTCAATTAGTTAGATATTTTGTTTAAGAGTTGTGTATTTTTGTTTGATCAGTGGACAAATTAAGGTTTATAACTGAGACTACATGACAAGCCACACTGTGTGTCTGTAGATGGAGCATCTGTATACTTTCTGAAATATACCACTTTGGGGTATGATAGTATAACCACTAGCCAGAGAGGAGGGTTATTCAGTTATTCACGTGTCAGTCATTTGCCCTGTTTTAGGTCACAAAGTTTCTCAATGTTAGCATTCTAATGTAAAGTGTCTTGCAAATGTAATAGGTCAGTTAGAACAATCTTTAAAGACATTTTCAGAAAAAAGCGACTTGAATAAGTGTTACCAGGAGGCCTTTAGATCAGAGCCATCCCCATGTTAATTTTGAATTTTGTCTTGGAAGTAACATTCAGGTTTTTACGTAATTTCTTTGAAAACCATTCTGTATCTCCATAAGCAGTTATTAGTGATCAGATCATGTCATTAAGCCTTTGGGCCGTTAAAATAAAACTAGGGCAATACATATTAATACTGTTTTTCTTTTTAGGACAAGAAAGAAATGGCCATCAATGACTGCAGCAAAGGTACAGCTTTATTATCTTATTACATGTTAACATACAGGAGCAATATGTCAGACAGAGGGGCTTTGGGTCACGTGTGCACTTGTACATGTGTACCCTTCCTCTGGGGCCTTGCAAGAGGTGACTTTATAATTATTTTCAAAGATACTATGTAATAGAGTAACTGCTTTTGAATGGATAGTTCAATCAGTTTCTCCTCTACTGGTAAATACATGAAGAAAAATTCAGTGCTCTAGCCTGGGCAACATGACAAAACCCTGTCTCTACCAAAAATACAAAAGTTAGGCAGATGTGGTGGCATACCCCTGTAGTCCCAGCTACTGGGAGGAGGCTGAAGTGGATCACCTGAGCCCAGGAGGTTGGGGCTGTGGTGAGCCGTGATTATGCCACTGTACTCCAGCCTGGGTAACAGAGTGACCCTGTCTCCAAAAGAAAAAAGAAAACTTCAGTGCTCTCTTGGCAACAGAACTCATGGAATAGAATTTACCTCCTGTAGTCTCTGAATTACTTTCTGTTGAGATTCAAAGTGAAGATCGTAGCTGCTGTTAGAGCATTTGGATCTGTGTATTTTGAGAAGGGGGACAACTGTGATGAGGGACAGTTTCTGTTAGTGAATTGATAGCCTTTTTCAGGTGTCATAATTCTTCCAAACCTACTTCACATCATTTTTTTTTACCCTTTCAGATTCTACAGAATGAATCAAGCCTTTGCTATATAGTATCTAAGTTCTATTAAGGTCTTATCACCCCACTAACTTTTATAGGGACACCTCAGACATAGGGTCACTACAGTTTTTTTGTGTTTTGGGGTTTTTTGTTTTGTTTTGTTTTTCGAAAATTGCCTGATAGGCCAGACAGGTGCCTTGCCTTTCTCACCAACTTCATGTGGAGAATATACATAATCACTTTTTCTTGCGGCTTAGTCTCAGAAGTTTTTCTAGCAAGTCACTATTTTTGTGTTTTCTATTTTTTTAGCTTTTCTTCTTTGGATAATAGTTTCTGGGAGAATTATAGAGTGGAAGAGAACCTTATATGTTACATAGATCCCCTGTCACACTAAGCATGTATTCCCCTGCTGTTACCAAAAAGGGGTCCTGATCCAGACCCCAAGGGAGTATTCTTGGACCTCTCACAAGAAATAATTCAGGGCAAGTCCATAAAGTGAAAAAGCAAGTTTATTAGAGAAATAAAGAAACAAAAGAATGGCTACTCCATAGGCAGAGCAGCAATGTGGGCTGCTCAGTAAAGTATACTTACAGTTTTTTCTTGATTATATGCTAAGCAAGGGGTGGATTACTCATGAGATTTCCAAGAATGGGGCAGAGATTTCCCAGAACTGAGGGTCCCTCCCCTTTTTAGAATATATAGGGTAACTTCTGAATGTTGCCATGGTGTTTGTAAACTATTGTGGTGCTGGTTGGGATGTCTTTTAGCATGTTAATGCACTATAATTTGCATTTAGGGAACAGTGAGGATGACCAGAGGTCACTTCCATCGCCATCTTGGCTTTGGTGGGTTTTGGCCAGCCTCTTTACTGCATCCTGTTCTGTCAGCAGGGTCTTTGTGACCTGTATCTTGTGCCAACCTCCTGTCTCATCCTGTTACTAAGAATGCCTTAACCTCCTGGGAATGCAGCCCAGTAGGTCTCAGCCTTATTTTACCCAGCCCCTATTCAAGATGGAGCCACTCTGATTCAGATGCCTCTGACACTCCAATTTTTTATTTAATTAATTTAGTGCCCTCTCTACTGGCTTTCTTTTCTTTATATTTGGTATTTCCTTATAGTATCTGAATGAAACTGTTTCTATATTATAATATAAAAGACCACTTCTGATCTGTTACCAAGTTGGACTGGAACTAATTCTGAATGTACTGTTTTGTTTGGAGGAAGTTATTTAACCTATTTCCTTTGTGTGAGGATGTGTGGGTTTGGGAAGTTTAAATTAGGAACAAGCTGCTGGTTTTCAGAGCTTCTTTCTCTGTAACCAAATGGTGAAAAAATGCCTCGTAAGCATGATTAGCATGGTATATTGTAAGAAATAGTTCATTTCCATATGAAACAGTTTACTTCCAGCTGCAGCCTGAAGTGTAGGAGCCTTGCCTAGAAAATGAGGGAAAGGAGAAGAAAGTGTTTTCCAACCAAAGTGTTTTCCACATTTATTTTTGGATTTGCCTAAACTAATATTTATGTGGTTAGACATGGTCGTTATGGATACATGCATTGTATTCATAGGCAAATTACATTTATATCAATATAGTTTGTTTTTATCGAGAGCCCCTGACATCCCCTACTCTCCACACACACACACACACACACACACACACACTCTCTCTCTCTCTCTCTCTCTGTCTCCCCTCTCTCAATTCTCTCTCTGTCTGTCTCCCCTCTCTCAATTCATAAACCTTGGCAAAGAACTTAGCTTATTTCCGAGGTCATATTGGCGCTCCAGGGTTTTCATCCTTGACATAAAGTTTGAGTTCATTCTCACCTCAGTCTCCTAAGTAGCTAGGACTACAGGTGCATGCCACCACACCCAGCTAACTTTTTTTATTTTTTATTTTATTTTTTGAGACAGAGTCTCGCTTTCTCACCTAGGCTGGAGTGCAGTGGTGCCATCTCGGCTCACTGCAACCTCCGCCTCCCAGGTTCAAGCAATTCTTCTGCCTCAGCCTCCTGAGTAGCTGGGACTATGGGCGCATGCCACCATACCTGGCTAATTTTTGTATTTTTGGTAGAGACGGGGTTTCACCATATTGGCCAGGCTGGTCTCGAACTCCTGACCTCGTGATCTGCCTGCCTTGGCCTCCCAAAGTGCTGGGATTACAGGCGTGAGCCACTGCCCCCAGCTCAAGGTTAGGGTTCTTTCAGAAAACCTTCTCCTGACCCAGTATTCCCCTTCAATTGCTGTACTATTTATCTGATCCCTTTCATTGAAATAATTGTCTATACTTGGCTGTCTCTACTTTGTCTTCTCCTGTTTTCTCCTTACTTCACTTTCATGGAGCATTTGTTTTATCCATGCCATTGAAACCCATCTTGTAAAGGTCATCAGCAGGTTCATCTTGCTCAATTTAGTAGTTGCTTCTGTAGCCTAACTTTACTTGACCTTACCTGCATTTAATATAGTTTATCATTCCTTTCTCCTTTAAAATTCTCTCTTAAATTTAATGAACTCTATTCGTTTTTTCCCTGCTTCGTTGGCTATTCCTTCTTACTCTCCTCTGTTAGCTTTTATGTCAACCTCAACATTTTGGAAGTCTCTAGATCTTAGTCCAGCATGGGACCCTGTTATTTTTTTTCCCCTCTGTATTTTCTCCCTAAGTGATCTCATTCAGTTCTGAAGCTTTAAATACTGTCTATAAATTAGCACAATGTAGCCATTCCACCTTGTGTGTATATTTCAAAACATGTTATGTTATATTTATGTTTGTTATATACCATAAATATACACAATTTTTATTTGTCATTTTAAAAGTTAAATTAAGACAGAAGGAAAATGCATGGATTTTTTAACCTAAGAAATTAGAGCAACAGGCCCGGCACGGTGGCTCACGCCTGTAATCCCAACACTTTGGGAGGCTGAGGCTGGTGGATCATGAGGTCAGGAGTTCGAGACCAGCCTGATCATTATGGTGAAACCCTGTCTGTACTAAAAATACAAAAATTAGCCAGGCGTGGTGGCACGTGCCTGTAATCCCAGCTACTCAGCAGGCTGAGGCAGAAGAATCACTTCAACCTGGGAGGTGGAGGTTGCAGTGAGCCGAGATCACGCCATTACACTCTAGCCTGGGTGACAGAGCAAGATTCCATCTAAAAAAAAGAAATTGGAGCAACAAAAATGCAATTAAGGGAAACAAAAGGAGTATTTTCATAAAGATAAAAGCCAAAATTAATGAATTTTAAAATATAAAACTAATAAATACATGCCATGTATATGGCAGAGTTTCTGTCTTCAGCTCTGACTTCTGCCCTGTAGTCCAGTGTCCTGCATCCCACTGCAAAGTTGTTCGTTCTTCTTGGATGTCTGGTAGGCACCTCAGATTTAATGTGCCCAGCCCCCATACACACACAAAATTTGCAGTTAGTTTTTTCCATTCTAATAAATGACATTACCATCCGTTCCCTTGCTTAAGTTAAACCTTTGGAGTCATCCCTGATTGTTCTTTCATGCCACATGGCTAATTAATTAATTAGCAAGTTCCATGGGCTCAAATTTAAAGAGATACTTAATCTAATCCGGCTGCTATTTTCCATCTCTGCTATTTCCAGCTTAGACCAAGCCAACATCCTCTCATCTGGACCACTGCATTAGCTTTCCAGCTGATCTCACAGCTTTCAGTCTTGCCCCACCCACCCACACTATAGCCAAAGCAGTCCTTCAAAAATGTAAATAAGGGTATGTCTGAAGCTTGCTTAAACTTTCCAGTGGCTTCTCATCACACTCAGGAAAAAGTCCAAACTCCCTTCCTTGGCCAAGAAGGTCCTCCATGGCCCCACATTTCAGCCTCTGGTCCCCAGCCTGGTAACTCACATGCCAGTTATTCTTGTTGGTCCCTCTTCCTGGCATGCTCCTTCTTAGCCTTTCACATGGCTGGCCTCTCTCACATAGTCCCTCTTCATATTCTGAGACCACTTTCTGAAGTTACCTCATTTCTTGCTTCACTTGCATTTCCATGACCTTGTTTTATTTTGCATTATAGTACTATGACTATTGAAATTATATACCTGTCTATTCTTGCCTACTAGAGTAGCATAAGGCTTCATGGAACACAGACTCTGTCTGTCTTGTTTACCACTACAGCCCAGAGACATACTACATTGGACATATATATTAAGTACTAAATAAATGTTCACAGAAAGCATGATTTTAAAAATTAAGGATAGATTATGAGAAAAGAAAAAAGTTCTAGAGCCAAGACGTTGCTTTTTTGTTTGTTTGTTTGTTTGTTTGTTTTGAGACAGAGTGTTATCTCTCTGTTGCCCAGGCTGGAGTGCTGTGATGCAATTGCCACTCACCACAACCTCCGCCTCCTGGGTTCAACTGATTCTTACACCTAAGCCACCCAAATAGCTGGGATTACGAGCCCACACTGCCACGCCCAGCTAATTTTTGTATTTTTAGTAGTGATGGTGTTTCGCCATGTTGACTAGGCTGGCGGTCTCAAAGTCCTGACCCCAATTGACCTGCCTGCCTCGGCCTCCCAAAGTGCTGGGATTGTGGGCCTGAGCCACCGCACCCAGCCAGCACTGCTTTCTAATAGGAAAAGAAACAACTTGGAAGAAATTAGAAGAAATGCAGTATGTTGAACCAAAACATAGCAAAGGATTATTAGAAGGGCAGCTGATGCTGGATAAAGGAAAAGATATTATGCATCAACCACCTCATAGTGCTGGAGCAGTAGTTTGAGGGTTGAAGGAACAGTGAGGATTTAACTAGAAATATAATCTTAGTACTCAAGACCTAGAAAAGAGAATGATAGTCTGCCACCAGATTGGTTTCCCTTAACTCTTTAATTTGTATCTTCAAATTCTCTCTCACCTAGCCTGGCCAACATAGTGAAACCCCATCTCTACTGAAAATACAAAAATTAGCCAGGCATGGTGGCACATGCCTGTAATCCCAGCTATGTGGGAGGCTGAGGTAGGAGAATCGCTTGAACCTGGGAGGAGGAGGTTGTAGTGAGCCAAGATTGCACCACTGCACTCCAGCCTGGGCGACAGAGCAAGACTCCGTCTAAAAAAAAAAATTCTCTCTCACTCTTTCACTGCGCACTTGAACTCTGTTCTGGCCTGTCCTGGACTGGGTAAATGACAAGTAGGCAAAAACCAGGACTTGGAGTATAGACCAGGATGTGGCAAACTACAGCCACAAGCCAAATCCAGCCTGCCACCTGTTGTTGATAGCCTAAAAGCTAAGAATGGTTTTTACAGTTTTAAATCATTGGAAAGCAAAAGAAAAATATTTCATGATAATGTGAAAATTATGTGAACTTAAATTTTAGTGTCCATAAATAGTTTATTGGAACACACCTAACCTTTTTTGTTTACATATTATCTGTGCCTGCTCTCGTGCTACAATAGTATCATTGAGGAGCTGTGACACAGATGGTCTGTCTGGCCCACAAAGCCTACAATCTTTACTATCTTGCTCTTTATAGAAAAAGTTTTCCAGCGTCAGGTATACACTTGACAAATGACTCTTCCTTTCGTATCCTTGGAGGATGATTGATAAAGGAATCTGATATAGCCAAAGATATGTAGGCCGTTTTTCTTTGTGATAAAAATTATTTCTTCTCTTTTTTACAGCAATTCAGTTGAACCCCAGCTATATCAGGGCAATATTGAGGAGAGCAGAGTTGTATGAGAAGACGGACAAGCTAGATGAAGCCCTGGAAGACTATAAATCTATATTAGAAAAAGATCCATCAATACATCAAGCAAGAGAAGCTTGTATGGTAAAACCTAAAATTTTTAAAATATTTTTCCTTCTATTCTTTGTGTTGCTATCCAGTGAGTCCTAAATAATCCCTTCAGACACAATTAAATTCCATTTCTGTGCTTTTGAGGAGCTTATCAAGATATATAGGAGGCCAGGCACGGTGGCTCTTGCCTGTAATCCCAGCACTTTAGGAGGCCGAGGAGGAGAGATCACTTGAGGCCAGGAGCTCGAGACCAGCCTGGCCAACACAACAAAACCCCGTCTCTTCTAAAAATACAAAAAATTAGCCGGGTGTGGTCGTACACACCTGTAATCCTAGCTACTCGGGAGGCAGAATTGCTTGAACCCAAAAGGCAGAGGTTGCAGTGAGCTGAGATCATGCCACCACACCGCAGCCTGGGCGACAGAGAAAATCATTGAGCCCAGGAGTTGGAGGCTGCGGTGAGCTGTGACTACATCACTGCATTCCATCATGGGCAACAGAGTAAGACCTTGTATCTTAAAAACAAACAAACAGGCTGGGTGCAGTGGCTCACGCCTGTAATCCCAGCACTTTGGGAGGCCGAGGAGGGCGGATCACCTGAGGTCAGGAGTTTGAGACCAGCCTGACCAACATGGAGAAACCCTGTCTCTACTAAAAGTACAAAATTAGCTGGGCGTGGTGGCACATGCCTGTAATCTCAGCTACTCAAGAGGCTGAGGCAGGAGAATCGCTTGAACCCAGGAGGTGGAGGTTGCAGTGAGCTGAGATTGTGCCACTGCACTCCAGTCTGGGCAACAGTGCAAGACTCTGTCTTAAAAAAACAAAAAATACAAATGAATTTAAAAAAGTTAAAAAGACAAATATAGCACTGTAAACATCTGATATGTATCCTTTCAGACTTTTTTCTGTATATATTTATTTGTTAAATTTGTACTGATGCCCTCCTTTAGTGTAGACTTTCTATTAAGAACTGGAAACAGCCAAACAAAACTTTTTTTTTTTTTTTTTGAGAAAGGGTCTCTGTCACCCAGGCTGGAGAGCAGTGGCATAGTCATGGCTCACTGCACCCTCAACCTCCCAGATTCAAGCAACCCTCCCACCTCAGCCTCCCGAGTAGCTGCGACTACAGACACATGCCAACACACCCAGCTAATTTTTGTATTTCTTGTAGAGACAGCATTTTGCCTTGTTGCCCAAGGTGGTCTCAAATTCCTGAGCTCAAACGATCCTCCCAACTCGGCCTCCAGAAGTGCTGGGAACATGGGCAGGAGTCACTGCACCTGGCCCAAACAGAACTTTTGTCTTTATGTAGCGCACATAAATACCACAAACATAAATACTTGGGTTTTTTTTTTCTTTATGTAATAGGATCATAGACATACACTTAACTTGATCTTATTTCCACATTAGGATTCTCGTGTTTCTTAAATTCAAAATAAAGGCAAAGGTTTTTTTTTTTTTTTTTTTTTACCAACCCTTGTTTCTCCTCTTTTCCTCAGAGATTACCTAAGCAAATTGAAGAACGTAATGAAAGACTAAAAGAAGAGATGTTAGGTAAGCTTACTTCTTTTGCTTGATCATAAACAGCTAGGAACCTAGAGTGGGGACATAGTGAATACTAGAGGAGAACACATTGGTTAGAAAGTTTCGGACTCTACCACAGGGCTACTGACTTCTGAGTTATTTTGACCCCAGAGGGGCAGCGTGGCTTAGAGAGGGTATTGGCTTTTTTGGAAACCAGATTTCCTTTTTGATTTTCTTGGAAATTTTTCTTGCCTTCAAGAATTTAAACATAATTCAGTTCGCTGGGATTATGCTTAACGGGGATTTAAAATCCTGGGATACTGGGCCGGGCGCGGTGGCTCACGCTTGTAATCCCAGCACTTTGGGAGGCCGAGGCGGGCGGATCACGAGGTCAGAAGATCGAGACCACGGTGAAACCCCGTCTCTACTAAAAATACAAAAATATTAGCCGGGCGTAGTGGCGGGCACCTGTAGTCCCAGCTACTCGGAGAGGCTGAGGCAGGAGAATGGCGTGAACCCGGGAGGCAGAGCTTGCAGTGAGCTGAGATTGCGCCACTGCACTCCAGCCTGGGTGACAGAGCGAGACTCCGTCTCAAAAAAAAATAAAAATAAAAATAAAAAAAATAATAAAATCCTGGGATACCACCAACCTCGATTTCAGATAACAATTACATAAAAACAGTTTAGTTTCTTCATCGAATAATCACTCCTTGAGGTTCATTAGGATGCAGTCAAGATCATGAGAATTTTTATTTAGAAAATGGCACTCAAAGTCCCTTTAGTGTTTGAGAACACATGAGAGGGCAGGAATTAGGAGTAAAGAGAAAGAAGACTGGGGGTAGGGGTAGGGCAAATGGATTCATTTGATCCATGTTTAGTTATTTCTTGTATTTGCCAAAGCATTTTAGAGTTGGAATCAGAGAACCTCCCACGAGCAATCTGCTTGAGTAAGAGGAGTGAGGGTTCCTAAACACAGACTTAAGTCTTTTCCACTTGTAACCTGTCTGATATTTCGCTGGTCAAGATCTGCCATGTATTTTCCTTTTTGAGTATTTTCTAAATCTGTTGTTTGAATTACATTTTATAAATTGCAATCATGTGGCCCTAAAGGAAAAATCATTTAAAATAAATTGAGCCTGTCTGGCATTTATGGCCTTCAGACATCAGCATCCAGATAATGGGAACAAATTTCCCAAAGGATCATTCTGATAGCCAAGTTGATTGAGAGGAGGCCATTAACCTAGACTATCCAGAGACATCTGGCCCCTGCCAGGTAGACTCAGACTGTAAAGATTGCTGCTTCAGATTCAGGATAGCTCTGGAGCCTTCCCCAGATTTTCCAAAAAAGGGAGGGGGTGGGGGAGCTTTTCCCCTAATTTACATATTTAATTAAACTTGGCCAGGCACGGTGGCTCCTGTAGTCCCAACACTTTAGGAGGCCAAGGTAGGAGGATTGCTTGAGCCCAGGAGTTCGAGGCCAGCCTAGGCAACATGGTGAAACCCCATCGCTACAAAAAATTAGCCAGGCATGGTGGCATGTGCCTGCCCATAGTACCAGCTACATGGGAGGATCACTTGAGCCCAAGGGTTAGAGGCTGCAGTGAGCGATGATGGTGCCACCACACTCCAGATTGGGCAACAGAGCATGACCCTGTCTCAAAGAGGAGGGAAAAGAGCATTTTCTCACCTATTTTTACTAACAATGATGCTCTATTTTAGAAAAAACAAAAAACAAAAACAACTGTTTGCATTTAGTATTTGAATTTCTTGCTGAAAAAGATGACTTTGTGAATGGCCATAGTGCATCTGGAAGGCATTGGTCTCTTAGTCCATTTTTTTAAAGCCAGTCCAGTAAAGGGACTGGTGCAAACTGAATCTTACTGCCTATTGTTAGTTCCAGATGAAATTAAAACTTCCATTTGTCCTTGTCTTTATAAATTCTAATGCACCAGAATTTTCTGTCTCCAAGGCTTTGGGTTTTTCTTTTGTCATTCTCTTCATTTGAAAAAATTCAAATTGAATTCATTCCCTCAGTTGCTTCTAAAATGAATTCACCTGCCATTAGACTTAACCAACTTAAGTTGCTTTGTAAATAATGTGTTGTTACACATGTGTAGTTTGAATGGCTATATTCCTTGTTTCCCTTAATGAGTATAAAAATCATGAATAAGATACTACTCTAGGTGTTACCCCACAATAGATAACCTAGAAGAGAGAAATCACTCTTTACATGGCATTTCAGCCCCCACAAGAGCTTTTCTGG
The DNA here is from genome assembly GCF_006542625.1 of Nomascus leucogenys. Classification (NCBI taxonomy): domain Eukaryota; kingdom Metazoa; phylum Chordata; class Mammalia; order Primates; family Hylobatidae; genus Nomascus; species Nomascus leucogenys. The sequence goes on along the minus strand of NC_044382.1, from coordinate 18,661,095 downwards.
TATTCTTTCCTCCTTGATACAGATGAGGTAACTTCGGTTCATGTTCTGTGAGATCCCTACAGGCTAGACATTCTGAATGCAAATTAATATCACTTAGAAGTTCTGAGCAAGCTTTTCACAGTAGACTGCATGATCTTTATGCTAGTTCCTGTTAAAATGATGGCTTCTATGGAGAATAAGCAGTTAAAAATTTTTTTAATTGGGTAGTGTGGGCTGGGTGTGGGGGCTCACACCTGTAATCCCAGCAATTTGGGAGGCCGAGCCCAAGAGTTCAAGACCAGCCTGGGCAACATGGCAAAATCCTGTCACTAAAAAAATTAGCCAGGTGTGCTGGTGTGCACCTGTAGTCCCAGCTACTTAGGAGGCTGACGTGGGAGGATCACTTGAGCCCAGGAGGTCAAGACTTCAGTGAGCCACAATGATGCCACTGCACTCAAGCCTGGCTGACAGAGTGAGACCTTGTCTTTAAAAAAAAAGAAAATTATAAAATCAGGTAGTGTGATGCCTATGCCTATAGCTTTTGTTCTTATTCAGGATCACTTTAGCTTTCAGAGTCTTTTGTGGTTCCATACAAATTTTAGGATTTTTCTATTTCTGTGAAGAATGTCATTGGTGTTTTGACAGGGATTACATTGAATCTGTAGATCACCTTGAGTAGTACAAAATGGGTTTTTATTCAGATATGTTCAGTATTCTTTAACTTCTTTTTTCTTCCATCTCTGTAATTTCCTTTTCATTAGAAAGAAGAGCTATGTACTCCTTGAGGGAAAAAATCCTGATAGGAATTATTAGTGGGTAGAACAATTATTTGCTTTGCCCTTTCTAGCCCGTCATTTATAATCTTTAGAAAAAGAGACCCAGGGTGGCCATTAGTCCTAGTGGCACAGTCCTTGCTGATCACAGAAGATGATTATGATAGCGTCAAGACGATCACTTGAGGAAAGTGGTCAGCAGCTGGAGTGGGGGTTGGTTGTTTTTTGTTGTTGTTTTTTGGGGGGTTTTTTTTTGGTCTTTTTCTCTGGGATAATTAGCCTCCCAGCCATAATAACCAAGGAATGTCAGGTTTAAAAGGACTTAAGGGTATGTGTGGTTGATAGTGTGATGAGATGGAAATAGAGACCCTGGACATAGCATCCCAGGAGGCTCAGAGCATTTTTGAGGAGCTAGTCATTGATGGTTTATTTGCTTTATCCCTAATGGAATGATTTCACAGTTTTCTTAAGTAGCTGGAAAAAAAGTTGGCTGGGTACAGTAGCTCATGCCTGTAATCCCAACATTTTGGGAGGCCAAGGTGGGAGGATTGCTTGAGTCCAGCAGTTCGAGACCAGCTTGGGCAACATGGCAAGACCCCCATCTCTGCAAAATCTTTAAAAATTAGCCAGGCGTGGTAGCACAAGACTGTGGTCCCAGCTACTTGGGAGGCTGAGGTGGATTGCCTTAGTCCAGGAGGTCAAGTTTGCAGTGTTATGATGGTACCAGCCTGGGCAACAGAGCCAAGACCCTGTCTCAAAAACAAAAAAAGAAAAAAGAAAAGAAAAATCTTATGTGAAACCACAATATAGAAAAAAAAAAAGTAGTGTTTTATATAAATGCAAATGTACGATATAGCATTTATAATCAGAATAATCAGGTTAGTTTGAGGAATGTAAAGATTTGAAGTCAGGTTTCATATGGCAGACACAGCCTTTATGAGTATATCTAAGCCTTTATGGGTATATTTCATTGTTTCAATTTTACAGTAGTAAATTTTTTGCTCACATAGGTAAATAGGAAAAAAAAAAATTTAAAAGTAAAACTGACGAGACACTTTCAGCTACCCTGAAGCTCCTCTGCTCAACTGTAAGATACTTAGGACAAACTCCCAGTGTTACTGCTCTGCCCTCAGGAGTCCCTTGAGAAGTGTGGCTGTGTCACCTTATGGGAGGAGTGCCTTCTTGGGGGTTGGTTCTTTGCATATGAGTCATTATTTATGGCAGCCATGCTGGGAGGGCAAGAGGTTTGTACTGGGGTGATGATACAGGTCTCCAAACAAGCTTTGATTCCAAATAGAAAAGAATATAGGGTAAACACATCTGTCATCATTTGCAAGTTATTTTATCCTGTACGCTGGCCCAGCCAAGAAGTCTTTCAAGCAACTGAAATTGTCAATAAAATCTGTATGAATATATTTTTGGTTCTTCCTTGATCTGTCATCTCAGTTTATTGAACTATAAGGTGGCAGATAGAGTCATCTACTTTCTCCAAAAAGTAATCTAGGCTGCGTGGGCTACTTTTCACATTGTCTAACAGGGAAGCCCTACCCAGGCAGCTTTATCCCTCTAATCACTAGAGATGGGTGTTTACAATTCATTTTTTAATATAAGCTCTCTCATCAAGATTCTAACCACCAGCTGTAAAGCAAGTCAACCTTTTGGGGCTGCATCTCAAATACGGTGCCCAGAACATCAGCACCTAAGAACCTGCCAAAAATGCATGATATCAGGCCCTACCCAGGACCTACTGAATCAGAGATTTAAGATGGAGCTCAGCAATCTAAGTTTTAACCTCTCAAGTGTTTCTGATGCACACTCAACTTTAATGACCCTGATGAGTTGAGAGACAGAGTGTAGAGGCAGCTCAGGTGAGGGGTTAAAGGCCAGAGGAGGGCATGGCTAAGAGGGGCGTTCAGCTCTGCTCCGAGAGACACCTTCTGAGCAAAAGCAGCCATGGCACTGAGTTTTATCTTTTCTTCTTTGTGTTGTAGCTGCAGCAGAGAAAAACTAGAAAGCAGACATTTCAGAATGTGTGGTCTTCCATTTCACTAGACTTCAGATCTCAGCTGTGTATTTGGACAAATTGCCACTGGAGGAATAGAGTCAGTTACATTACCACTTACTGGGTGTGCAGGGGATACCAAGCTTCCCTTGCCCCAGGTCCTGGGTAGGGAGTAGGTCCCAGAACACAAGTATGGCTTGTGTTCTGACCATTCCATGAGATGTTGCTCTTCCTACCTTAACCAAGAGCTGCCAGGTGCCTATCCCCACCTTGACCTAGAGCAGCTACTTGAAACTTACCTACTTCCCTCAAAGAAACCATAGACACAAAGACAGGGCATTGCCCCAGTAATCCACCTTCCTTTCACCAGCACCTGCTGCTGCTCCCTGCCCTGGCCACTCTGGGACACATGTGGGCCTTGTTCATAATCCAACCCAGGTTTTCCACTCATATCTTCACTTTCTAGGAACATATTCCTGGTGTCCTGATTCCTAGAGTCACTCAGTTGTTCACTCCTGGCCACTAGCAATCTGATGAGGGCACATTGTGAACTGAATTAAGAATACCATCCGGAGCTTGTCATGGTGGCTCATGCCTATAATCCTAGCACATTGGGAGGCCTATGTAAGATAATTTGAGCCTGGGAGGTCAAGACTGCAGTTGAAGAGTTCAAGACCAGCCTAGGCGGCATAGCAAGACCCTGTCTACAAAAAAATAAAAAATTAGCCCGGCGTGTGGCATGTGCCTGTAGTCTCAGCCACTTGGGAGGCTAAGGTGGGAGGATTGCTTGAGCCCAGGAGATCAAAGCTGCAGTGAGCTGTGATGGCACCACTGCATGCCAGTCTGGGCACAGAGTGAAACCCTGTCTCAAAAGAAAAATATATATGTATCATCTTGTATGAGTGCCATATTCAAGAGCTACATATGGAGTAGAATTAACATGTCATTGCCAAGTTCAGCATATTCTTCTGGCTATACCTGGACATTGTGTGCTTTTCTGCTTTGCAAGTAGTAGAAGGTCCTAGAATCAGCTCCCTCACTGAGGCTCACAAGAAAGACTGACTTGCTACCACCCCTCTTAAAGCTGCTGAAGCCATACATGTAGGTACAGAAACCCAGAGTCTTTTTTTTTTTTCCACGTTTCTCTTGATTACTATTCTGCCTGATATCTGTCATTACAGACTGTACACTTGCAGGATTTTGCACTCCGACCACAAGAAACCAATTCCTTGTTGTGGTCGGTTGTCCCTCAGTAGAGAATATCAGTAGATTTTCAGTGCTTTGCTTTTGTCTTCATTTCCTAATTGCTATCCTGAGGCTTCTCTTAGGAGAATAGTTCCCACTCCTTTGAAAGTTCTTGGTAAGGCTTCTTTCAGCCTTCAAATTTACCCAAGGTCTAATATAGGCATACCTCAGAGATGTTGCAGGTTCAGTTCCAGACCAACACAATAAAGCAAGTCACAAGAATTTTTTGGTTTCCCAGTGCATACAGAAGTTATGTTTATATAATACTATAGTCTACTAAGTATGCAACAGCACTGTATCTACAAAAAAAATTTACATACCTTAATTTTAAAATACGATATTGCTAAAAAATGCTGACAATGAGCTCAGCCTTTAGGGAGTTGTAATCGTCTTGCTGCTGGAGGGTCTTGCCTCCACGTGGATGGTTGCTGACTGATCAGGGTGGTAGTTGCTAAACATTGGGGTGTCTGTGGCAGTATCTTTAAGATAGCAAGGAAGTTTGCCGCATCAGTTGATTTTTCCTTTCATGAACGATTTCTCAGTAGCATGCCGTGCTGTTTGATAGCATTTTACCCACAGTAGTTCTTCTAGTATTGGACTCAGTCCTCTCAAACCCTGCTGCTGCTTTATCAGCTAAGGTTATGTAATGTTTGGGGTGTGTCACAGAGCCTCGTTCTGTTGCCAGGCTGGAGTGCAGTGGCGCAATCTTGGCTCACTGCAACCCCGCCTCCTGGGTTCAAACAATTCTTCTGCCTCAGCCTCCCAAGTAGCTGGGATTACAGGTGCATGCCACCACACCTGGCTAATTTTTCTATTTTTGTAGAGATGGGTTTTCACCATGTTGGCCAGGCTGCTGTCGAACTCTTGACCTCAAGTGATCCGCCTGCCTCAGCCTCCCAAAGTGCTGGGATTGTAGGTGTGAGCCACTGTGCCCAGCCAGTTTATGTAATATTCTAAATCTTTTGTTGTCACTTCAACAATGTTCACAACATCTTCACCAGGAGTAGATTCCATCTCAAGAAACCACTTTTTTTGCTCATCCACAGCAAAGTTTTGAGCAAAACTCAAATGACCTCCTCGTTCATTTGAGTTTTATCATGAAATTGTAGCAATTCAGTCACATCTTCAAGCTCCACTCAAATTCTAGTTACCTTGTTATTCTCACCACATCTGTAGCAACTTCCTCTACTGAAGTCTTCACCCCCTCAAAGTCATCCATGAGGGTTGAAATCAACTTCTTTCAAACTCCTGTTAATGTTGGTGTTTTGACCATCTCAGCAGCCATAGCCATATGAAGTGTATTTTTTTTTTCTTTGAGACAAGAGTCTCGCTCTGTCACCCAGGCTGGAGTGCAGTGGCACGATCTCGACTCACTGCAAGCTCCACCTCCCAGGTTCACGCCACTCTCCTGCCTCAGCCTCCCGAGTATCTGGGACTACTGGTGCCCACCACCAAGCCCGGCTAATTTTTTGTATTTTTTAGTAGAGACGGGGTTTCACCGTGTTAGCCAGGATGGTCTTGATCTCCTGACCTCGTGATCCACCCACCTCAGCCTCCCAAAGTGCTGGGATTACAGGCGTGAGCCACCGCGCCTGGCCAATGAAGTGTATTTCTTAAATAATAAGACTATGAAGTCAAAATTACTCCTTGATCTATGGGCTGCAAAATGGATGTTGTGTTAGGTTTGAAAACAACTTTAATCTCCTTGTTCATCTCAGAGCTCCTCAGTGACCAGGCGCATTGTCAGTGAGCAGCAGTTTTTTGAAAGGGATCTTCTTTTCTGAACAGTAGGTCTCAACAATGGGCTTAAAATGCTCAGTAAATTATTCTATAAATAGATGTGCTGTCATCCAGGCTATGTTGTTCCATTTCTAGAGCACAGGCAGAGTAGATTTAGCATCATTCTTTTTTTTTTTTTTTTTTTTTTTTTTGAGATGGAGTCTCGTTCTGTCGCCCAGGCTGGAGTGCAGTGGCGCAATCTCGACTCACTGCAAACTCTGCCTCCTGGGTTCACGCCATTCTCCTGCCTCAGCCTCCCAAGTAGCTGGGACTACAGGCACCTGCCACCAGGCCCGGCTAATTTTTTTGTATTTTTAGTAGAGACGGGGTTTCAACGTGTTGGGCAGGCTGGTCTAGATTTACTGACCTCGTGATCCACCTGCCTCAGCCTCCCAAAGTGCTGGGATTACAGGTGTGAGCCACCGCGCCTGGCCGATTTAGCATCATTCTTAAGGGCCCTAAGATTTTTGAATGGTAAGTGAGCACTGGCCTCAACTTAAAGTCACCAGCTGTATTATCCCCTAACAAGAGAGTCAGCCTGTCCTTTGAAGCCAGGCATTGAATTATTCTTTCCTGTTGCTATGAAAGTCCTGTATGGCTATATGGCATCTTCTTTCAATATAGTGCTGTTTCATCTACACTAAAAACATGTTTAGTATAGCCACCTTCATCAGTGATCTTAGCGAGATCTTCTGGATAACTTTTTGCAGCTTCTGTATCAGCCTTTGCTGCTTCACCTTGCACTTTTATGTATGGAGATGGCTTCTTTCCTTAAAGCAGCTTCCTCACTCAACCTTGGTAGGATTGAAGAAAGTTAGGGCCTTGCTGTGGTAATCCAAGGCTTTGGCTTAAGGGAATGTTGTGGCTGGTTTGATCTTCTATCCAGATATCTAGAACTTTCTCCATATAAGCAATAAGGCTGTTTTGCTTTCTTATTCATGTGTTCATTGAAGTAGCACTTTTAATTTTGTTAAAGTCTGGCTCTTCCTTTTACTTGAACATTTAAAGGTCATTACAAGATTATTAATTGACCTAATTTCAATATTCTTGTGGCTTAGGGAAGAGGGAAGCCTGAGGAGAGGGAGAGATACAAGGAAATGGCTGGTCAGAGGAGCAGTCAGAACATGCGCCGCACTCATCAATTCAGTTAGCAGTCTTACGCGGGTGCAGTTCTTGGCACCCCCAAAACAATTACAATAGTAACCTCACAGATCATTGATTACAGATCACCATAACAGATATAAGAATAATGAAAAGGTTTGAAATATTATGAGAATTACCAAAATATGAAAGAGATATGAAATGAGCACGTGCTATTGGAAAAATTGTGCTGACAAACTTGCTTGATGCAGGATTACCACACATCTTCAATTTGTAAAAAAAACACAATATCTGTAAAGCACAAAAAAGCACAGCACAACAAAATAAAGTTTGCCTGTATAAGAATTTGAATTGGGCATGAATTTTATCCTTTCTATGCTGGGCTCTCTTGATTTGCCTTTTGCTCAGAGAAAAGCTAGAGTTAGCTGCATGCCTTAGTTTCCTGCCTCACAGGAAGAAATGTGGTATTAGGATTCAGTTGTATGCAATTTGTTTCATCCGAACAGAGAAGAAAGTCCCAAAGGAGCTATTCCATCGAATCCATGCCCGAGTGATCTTAAGGAGATGAAAACACAGCATTCCTAGTTATGCTCAGGGTAAACTGCCTGATGCACAGTCAGTATCTCCAAAGAAATTATGCATAACAAATCAGTTGGGTTATGGTCATATGCTACTTGGCAGAGAAATTAATATTTACCAACTGAATCCAGTGGCAAGCACTCTGATCCCTGTTTCTAAACATTCTGGTCTAAGCACGAGTAGTTCTGTACTCTTCTCTTTGCCATGGGATCTAGTCTGATAGACGAGATCCTAATAGTTCGGGACATGTGGACATATTCAGGCTGACTGATGGTGCTGCCTGTGCTATAGGTGGAAACAAGGAAACCTCATTGATTACTGTCCAGATGGGGAAAACAGAATTTGACAGCCAGTGGAAAGTGTGGCAGATAGGCTAGTTTGGCAGATGTTCCTGTTTGGATACTAGGAAGCTGCTTTAGCCTCTGAGCACCCAACCTGACTCTAAACAGCAGGCAGAAAAATGTGTGCGTGTGCATATATTTAGGAGCCTGAGCTCTACTGAAGGCTGTTGCTTCTCTGTCATCGGCACAAACAGCAAAAGGTAAATTTTTCAGTCACTAAAAACTTGTTAATTCTACTATACTGTTTTGCCCTGTTCTTTGTGTTCCATTGACCACACTCTGGCTTCAGAGCCCATCTACCCAAGCATTGTAGAAATGTTAATGTTTGTTCAGTGAATAAATGGCCACTTTCCCACAATGTGGGACTAACTTTCTGTCAGAACCACCCCCAGGGTCTCCCCTTCTGGTTCATTCTTCATTTTGCCACAGGATTACTAACCCTGAAAACTCAGTTCTCAAGCTGTCAGTGGCCTCCTGTGGCATGGGAACCGTAGACTGACGGGCCTGGCTCAGGAGAGCCCAGCAGGAGGCATCTGCTGCCCTGCTTCAGCCCCACTGGACACACAGCTTGCCTGCCTACCTCTGTGCATTGGCTCACGCTGTTTGGGCTTGCACGGACAGCACCTCTGTCTCATATGGTTGCAGTCCTATGGCCTTTGATGCCTGGTTCAAGTGCAAACTCTTAGACAAAGATAGACCAAATCTCTTTCCTCCACCCCTTTCCTCTCTTTCTGCCCCAGCTGAAGGAATCTTCCCCTTCCTGACTCTTACAGCATTTTATAACTCAGCTACATATGAATTTGGTTTTGTATGTCTTTTCTTCCTTGTCAAATTCTAAACTTGTTTTGGTGTATAGACCATGTCATGTATCTTTGCATCTCTACCACACACAGCAAGGTGCCACACACATGTAATTAGTACATGTTGGTTGAATTAATCTATGTCAGGTGACCTTAGGTCTTCTCTAACACAGAGACTATTTATTTGTGTGTCTTTTATTACGTGTCTGCTACCTGCCAGGTATTATATATATGTAGCCTCATTTAGAAAGCAGAATTTCGCATTTTCTTTTTTTTATTTTTGTCCTGTAAGTGATGGTTGGTGAAACTAATGTAAAATGTTATAAAGGCAGAGATACTGGAATTGAAGGAAAGAGAATAATTATCTATGTGTTAGTTTGGGTCGTCCAAAAAACAGATGCCAAGATAGGATTAAAAGTACAAGAGATTTATTGGGGGAAACACCTGCAAGGGAAAATGGGGCTGGGAGCTGGAGGCTGTTGGCAGAGCTGGCAGACCCCTGTGGAGGAGGAATGGCCGGGGAAGGGGGGAAGTTTTCCACTGGAGTGTGGTGCTGAGAAAGTTTCAGCAAAGCCATTGGGGAGCCAGTGCTGCCTCTCAGACGAGTCCCTGGACTATTCCTCCCATGCTCAGGCATTGGCTGGAAGCAGCAGGTGGGAAGGGTGGCCTCTGCATGAATGTGCTGATGGATTTTAGAATGCAGCCACTCTGTCCCCTGCATTTGGAGAAGTACATCTTCATGACTGCCACACCATAGAATCAACCAAGCTAAAAGTTCAAAGGTGGCTTGTGGCAGACAGGCCCTTTAGCCAGTTAGGCAAAGTGAGGGCCTGGGAAAGAGAATTCTTCCTCTCGTCGGCAGTTTGAATATTTGCAGTCTTAGCTTGGAATGGTCTTTCTGCACTAGAGGGAAACCTCCTTTAGTGCAGACCAGCCTAAAGCCAAGCCATTGCTCCCTGAGGAAGCTGCCATCTCTGGAGCACGGTGACATGCCAGCACCCTGGACCTATTCCCATCCGCCAGAGCACTGTGGCATGTGGCCTCTTCTGAAAAGGCTTCCTCGTGCCACTGCAAGGTCAGAAAGCACCTCTGGGCACACCTCCATCTTTTGGGTCTGCCTCCCCACTAGACTGTAAGCATTGTGCCTGGAAGCTACTTTTATTCTTTACATCCCAGTGGCTCACATAGTAGATGCCAAGTAAAATTTCCAGTTTGTACTTTAAATTGTTTTTCTGGCACTGGAGATGGGCTTGCAGTGATCCCTCCATCCACGTAGTGGCCCTGGGCTCAGTGGAGCATCCAGAGTAGGCCTGGACCAGAGGCTTCTCCACCATGGAGCTGCCCCTCCTTGGGAGTCTGATGTGAGTGGCTCTTGATACTCATTCTCACTTCACTCACTCGATATCACAAGAGCCAAGGATTTCCCAGTACCAACATTTTCTTGGGCTGCTTTTGATGGGGTTTTTTTTCCCCCTCCCTGTCCTCTTTTTCCAACCCCAGGACAAACTGCCAGCGTTCCTGGTTGGTGTTGCTCACTCAGGTCACCCTGAGGCTGCCCTCTTTCTCTTGCTTGTGAGCCCCTCCCTCTACACCCATGTGCCCAAGGCTGTGCCGCTGCCGTGTGCAGGCACCCAGGGTTTGTGCCAGTGATTTCCTGACACAAGCAGCAGCACGGAACGTGTGTGTCCCAGGTTTAGGTTTGGGAGGCCTGCCTGGAGAACGGCCATCCCAGGTTCTGGGAGCTTTCTCAATTTACTGTTTTATCCAAAGATGGGTTGGCCTTTCTCTGGACATAGTAAGCTTCCTTGGGCTAGTTCTTAAGTCTGAGGCTAAAAGTTCTCACCATGAGTTATTAGGGAGGCCCGTAAAATGTAAAGACCATGCGTCTTTTTTGCTCTGTTACCCAGCTGGAGTGCAATGGCATGATCATGGCTCACTGCAGCCCTGAACTCCTTGGGCTCAAGCAATTCTCCTAACTCAGCCTCTGCATAGCTGTTACAACAGGTGTGTGCCACCACACCTAGCTAATTTTTAAATTTTTGTAGATACAGGGTCTCCCTATGTTGCCCAGGCTGGTCTCAAACTCCTAGGCTCACGTGATCCTCCTGCCTCAGCCTCCCAAGTGCTGGGATTACAGGTGTGAGCCACTGCACCCAGCCAAGGCCATGCACCTTTAAGTTCTTTACCTGGGCTTTACTCTAAGATGGGAGGCCTCAGAGTGAGAAAAGCTGCTAAGAAGTGGGAAGGAGCCTGTACCTGTGGTGATTAGGGATTTCTCTTTTCGTCCACCCCCATTCTCACCTCCACTGGAAACAAACCTGTAAGAAAAATTAAAGCAGTTTAGAAAGGGTTGAAACTGTTTATTCACCCATCCCTGCCAAGATTTTCTGGAACATTCCTAGTTTCAAATGTTCCTTATATCTTAAAACAGCATAAGAACTGTTTTTTGTTTTTTTAAAAAAAAAATTTGTAGAGATAGAGTCTCACTACGTTGCTCGGGCTCATCTTGAACTCCTGGGCACAAACCATCTTCTTGCCTCAGCTTCCCAAAGTGCTGGGAATACAGGCGTGAGTCACCATGCTTGGCAAGAACCGTTGGCTATATACCATGACTTTTTTTTTTTTTTTTTGAGACGGAGTCTCACTCTGTCATCCCAGGCTGGAGTGCAATGGCGCAATCTCAGCTCACTGCAACCTCTGCCTCCCGGGTGCAAACGATTGTCCTGCCTCAGCCTCCCTAGTAGCTGGGACTATAGGCGCATGCCACCACCCTCAGCTGATTTTTGTATTTTTTGTAGAGATAGGGTTTCACCATGTTGACCAGGCTGGTCTCGAACTCCTGACCTCAAGTGATCCACCCACCTCGGCCTCCCAAAGTGCTAGGATTACAGGCGTGAGCCACCACGCCCATCCTATATACCTCACCCAAGTCGTGTAAATAAAGCCTGAAACTTGGGAAGAGGAGCCTGGACTATTGTCTTATTGAGGTTGCCGTGGAGCCTGGACTATTGTCTTATTGAGGTTGCCGTGCAAATGAACAAGATCCCATTTCTAAGAAATGGCTAGTGTGGTATAGAAGCTAAGGATTTGCTTAGGAAAGCAGGAAGCTCTTGAATATGAATCCAAGCTCAGTGGAAATGGGCTGAGTTGAATTAAATTTAGCAGGCGGTTGCTGCCGTTCTAGAGGAGACTTGGAGGGACCTCTGCCCTCACTACCAGGCAGACCTGGCTTGGCAGGGTGCCTTGAGCCTCACTGGAACAGCAGTTGGTTTTCCCAGAACTCACCCCAGAAGCCTGTGTCCTCTGATAGTACTGGTCAGTTAGGACAGGAGGCTTTGATCTCCCAGAGAGAGCCAGCAGGACTCCACTCTCATCTATGCAAGCACAGGCTTAGGGTGGATGGCATTGAAGTGACTGCACTGCTGAGTGGGGAATAGGAGCTGGGAACTCCCCTGGAAGCTTTCATCATATTAAAAGTAGGCATTTCTTTAACTGCAAAGAGATACTTTTATATTTTGTACTCAGTGGTAAGGCAAGATTAATTGGTGCCTTCCTGCTTCTGTTCATTCCTGTATTCATTTGAGTTTTTGCTTTTACATTACAGGTAAATTAAAAGATCTTGGGAACTTGGTTCTCCGACCTTTTGGGCTCTCTACGGAAAATTTCCAGATCAAACAGGATTCCTCTACTGGCTCGTACTCCATCAATTTTGTTCAAAATCCAAATAATAACAGATAACAAAGATAACAATAGCTTTACAAGCTGACTTGGAATTGTGTGCTGCTTGCTGTTAGCTAGGGGAAAGGCCCTGCCAATGTTTAACTTTTAAAAGCATCTTATCTAAAAGAAAGGCTATCCAGTAGAGCCCAGTGCTCCCTTTTCCCTCTTTTATGATCAGGGTGAAATGTACTTCCTGATGTAACGAACCTAATTTAATTTCCATTTTAAGGTGGTGTCTGTGCAGCTGGTGTCCCCAGTTCTGGCTGTCCTATGTCCAGGAAGAAGCCCATTTGTCAAGGCTGAACTTCCTGATCATACACACAGCCCAGCAAAAGCCTCTCCTGAACCAAACAGACCTGTTGGTTGGGAGACTGCCCAGACATGACTGATGATGGGTTCCCACCTGCCTGTCCCCACCCTGATCACACAGCTAACGAGGCTGCCTTCAGCATTTCCTGATTTCCTCTGTGGTAATAAAAGCTTTCTGTGCTTTAGGTCTGGGTTGTGAATTTTGTCACCTAACGACAACTAAGGCAGAAGCCTTCTCTGGCTTTGGGAGCAGTGTTGGTTTCAAGCCGGGTTACTGATTCCAGATTCCACAGATCTGCCCAAAGTTTTTGTTGCCTTGAAGATTTATCTTGAAGAGTTGACCATTCTACCATGTACCAGAATTCAGAAAGTCCACCTTACAAGCTATCTTGGGCCCTACCAGGTTTGTATAGATAATTATAAATCTGTGTTTGACCAAATGTTAATATTTTTAACTTAAAATAGCTTCATTGAGGAATGGTAGTATATGAATCCCAGAACAAAACCATATTCTTTTAAAGTACATGAACCCAGAGGTGTCAAAGATAGAATATTTTTGTGCTCATCAGTTGATGCTAGTGAGAAGCTTGCAGTTGCTCTGGTTTGAGTGTCAAAAGCATTGACATGCAAGTTTCATCTTGGAAGTAAATTACACATATAATTCTGTAAGTGACATGCAGTAGTCAGTCATACTCCCAGTGTTAAGGACTATGTGATTCTTCTCATCTGTTCCTAAAAGCTTTTTATCTTTTTTCTTCTTTTGGTCAAAGTGAACCTCAGAAGAAACTATGTTAAATCTGGCATCCAATTTTCCCGAAAATGTGTGTGTGAAAAATCACACAAGTTGTATGGAAACCGTGTGGAATGCTGGATGGTCTGGTAGTCAGTGTTCGGTGCTTCCTGTGCAGCCAGCATTATGCTAGAAAGTGGTTCTCAATTTTTTTTTCTTTTTTTTTTTTTTTTTGAGACAGGGTCTCGCTCTGTCACACAGGCTGGAGTGCAGTGGCGCGATCTTGGCTCACTACAATCTTTGCCTCCCAGGCTCAAGCAGTTCTCCTGCCTCAGCCTCCAGAGTAGCTGGGATTACAGGCATGCACCACCACACCTGGCTAATTTTTTGTATTTTTAGTAGAGACAGAGTTTCACCATGTAAGCCAGGCTGGGGGCTTGAACTCCCGGCCTCAAGATGATCCACCCACCTCGGCTTTGGATTACAGGTGTGAGCCACCGTGCCCAAACTTTTATTTTAGCAGCCCTTCATAGTCTGGGAAAAAAAATCTTAAGAGCATTTCCATTTATGTGCATTCTATCAACATTTAGTATATTAAAAATTAAGATAGAAAGTGTTAAAGTAATCCCTTTAAAAAATAACATGTTTCATGTTACTATAAATAATTTTATGTCAGGCCAGGAACGATGGATGGTTTATGCCTGTAATCACAGTACTTTGGGAGGCCAACGCAGGAGTACTGCTTGAGGCCAGAGATCCAGACCAGCCTGAGCAACATAGCAAGGTTCCATCTCTACAAAAAAAAGTTTAAAAAAAAAAAAATTAGCTAGGCGTAGTGGCTTCATGCTACTTGGGAGGCTGAGGCAGGAGGATTGATTGCTTGAGCCCAGGGGTTCAAGGCTGCGGTGAGCTATGATCCCACTGCTGCTCTTCATCCTGGGTGACAGAGTGAGACCTTGTCTCTAAAAAAAAGTTTTACTGAAATTTTTAAAATTTTTATGGAAAAATCTTCCAACTCAAAGACACATTTTAGTGAGAAGGATGACATTTTTGCAAGTCTCTTTAATGCATGGCTTGATAGAGAACAGCAAGAGTCTCACATCTCATATATTCAGTTTGTCCTGAGATCACAGTGGTCACTGACAGGGTGACAGTGAAAAAAATAGACCCTTTAATTTTGTATTATGAAAGTAGTTTTCATAATACAAAATACAGATAGACACCTTGAAATGGTCTCCAGAACACCTATGGATCCTTGGACTACATTTTGAGAACTACTGTCAGATTTTGCCTTGAGCTCAATGGCTGAGACTTAGCAAAATCAGGGCTGAGATTCCGGAAGGACTATCTGTGCCTCCAAGGAATAGGAAATAGACTTGTTCATCTAGAAACAGTTTTGGTTAAGAGAAGATGCCCGAGACCACCATTGCCACGAGTGTAGAGGTTTTGTTTCTTAGGCTTCCTCCTCCTCTTCCTCTCAATCACACTGAAATCTTATAGGATGCTACACAAGGCCAACATTACATGCTCCCAGTGGGTGGGCCAAGCAGTGCATTGTCTGGAAAGGAAAGGATCCCAGTAGGTGTGAGCTTGCTTAAGCCAAGGAGTTTTTATCTGGCACTATTACTTTGCTGCTTCCAACATTTGTAAGAAAAGATATATTCAAACCTTTTGAAAATGTTTGACCATAGAAAATCTTCAGATTTCAGAAGTAGAAAGTAAGTGTTAAGGAAGGAAGGTGGCCTGTATTTGCCTATTGCTGCTAGAATGTATGATTTTAAAGCTCTGGCCAGGCACCGTGGCTCACACCTGTAATCTCAGAACTTCGGGAGGCCGAGGCGGGCGGATCACCTGAAGTCAGGAGTTCGAGACCAACCTGACCAACACGGTGAAACCCCATCTCTACTAAAAATACAAAAGTTAGCCAGGCACAATGGCGCATGCCTGTAATCCCAGCTACTTGGGAGGCTAAGGCAGGAGAATCGCTTGAACCCAGGAGGCGGAGACTGCAGTGAGCCAAGATCACGCCACTGCACTCCAGCCTAGGTGACAGAGCGAGCCTCCATCTCAAAAAATAAAAAGTTCCGTGATGCTCCCCACCCCACACCAAAAAAGCATACTAGAATTTACTTCTAAGGTAATCACACTGTGACGTTGTACATATTCTTATTCCAACAATATTGCAATGGGTCAAAATAATTTTTGGAGGCTGGGTGCAGTGGCTCAATCCCAGCACTCTAGAGGGCTGAGGCAGGCGGATCACCTGAGGTCAGGAGTTTGAGACCAGCCTGGTCAATGTGGCGAAACCTCATCTCTACTAAAAATCCAAAATTAGCCGGGCATGGTGGCGGGTGCGTGTAATCTCAGCTACCCAGGAGGCTGAGGCAGGAGAATCGTTTGAACCTGACAGGCGGAGATTGCAGTAAACTGAGATTGTGCCACTGCACTCCAGCTTGGGTGACACAGTGAGACCCTGTCTCAAAAAAATAATAATAATTTTTGATCTTTTAGAATTGCCCTGGAGACTCTGAGAAACATTCTTTAAAATATTATCTACTCTTTCTCGTCTGCCTCCTGAATAGACCATGAGCTCATGGAAAGGGCCACATTTATGTTGTTAATAGCACCAGCAGCTACCACTGTATTAGAGACTTAGTAAACTGGTATTAAAGGATATTCCACAAGAGGTGTGAACAACCATCACTATTCAAAAGTCTTCTAATTCTGTGCCCTTTTAGTGCCTGTTTTTTCAAATGTCTCCTTTACTACTAACCAATATCTGTTGCCTCAAGATAAATAGAAACTAGTCATCTCCATAAATTTTAAGACCCAGCAAGTAATTCAAATGTCAGCTTAGGAGGCTTACTTGCTATTTTTTCTCAGCAGCGCACAGTGGCTCAGGCCTGTAATCCTAGCACTTTGGGAGGCTGAGGCTGGCAGACTGCTTTAGCTCAGGAGTTCGAGACCAGCCTGAGCAACATGCTGAAACCCCATCTCTACAAAAAACTACTTGGGTGTGGTGGTGTGCGCTTGTAGTCCCAGCTACTTGAGGGGCTGAGGCAGGAGGATTGCTTGAGCCCAGGAGGTCGAGGCTGCAATGAACTGAGATCATGCCACTGCACTCTAGCCTGGGTGACAAAGTGAAACCAACCTATCTCAAAAAAAAAAAGGCTCACTTGCTATTTTTCACATTCCAAAGAATGCAGTGGGAGACAGAGACAACAGCTTGGTATCACCGAATCAAGGTCAGTAACTTATCTGTGACTTAACCCGGTATTGCCCAAAGTGGCCACCTCACCTTGGAGTTTCTGGACCTAGTTACTCAAGTAAACTTTCTTAGTAGTGTTATTTCGTTAAGTGTGTAGTTCTGGCAAATTTGGAGGGCTCAGCTAGGGTTTCTCAACAGTGAATCCAGTAATCATACCCATGAAGCTCAAAACAACATTACAGGCGTGAGTGCAGTGGCTCACGCCTGTAATCCCAACACTTTGGGAGGCCAAGGCAGGAGGATCACTTGAGCTCAGGAGTTTGAGACCAGCCTGGGCAACATAGCGAGACCCCATCTCTATAAAAATAAATAACATAATAAAAATAAGCATTCTGTAAAGAAGGTCACTCTAAGCCAGTCTAGCCTTTCTTGCACAGCCATGTAGAATGAACATTCAACCTGGCATGTAAGCATTTGTCTCCTGGTTTTTAAGTTTTCATTTTTTGCATTTTGGATATTTCCAAGAATTAAAAAATCCCCAACTTTTCCTTTCGTTTCAGTCTCCTCACCTCCAGGCCACATTTCCATCAAGTCTTGTGTTTTCTGTATATTCCCACACTGTATCTTAACTACTTCTCCAGTTTTCACAGAAGCAGCTTTTCCGTTGGTTGGGGCCTCTGCAGGAGGCTTCCCCAGGAAAATTGGGATTTCTACAACAAATTCATACTCATGGTGGTTTTTCTGTGTAGAGTGCACTGTGGATTCATTCTTTCATTTTACTCATGGATCCATGCTGTTAAATTCACCTATTTTAAAAATCTCAACCATTTTTCTAAGAACTAGCTGGGTGCAGTGGCTCACACCTGTAATCCCAGCACTTTGGGAGGCTGAGGCAGGAGGATCACTTGAAACCAGGAGTTCAAGACCTTAGCCTAGTAAACATACTAAGACCCCATCTCTACCAAAAAATGTTTTAAAACCAAGCCAGGCATGGTGGCACATGCTTTCAGCCCCAGCTAGTTGGGAGGCTGAGGCAGGAGGATCACTTGAGCCCAGGAGTTCGAGGCTGCAGTGAGCTATGACTGAGCCACCACACTCCAGCCTGGGTAACAGTGAGAGACCCTGTCTCTGAAAGAAAAAACAAAACAAACAAAAAAAAACTATGCTTTTCCATGTGTGCTTCCCTTCCATCACAAGCACTGCAGCCAGTTTGTTGTGGTTGGTGTTTTTTAGCCTTTTGCTCCTTGTCCCATTCCCTGCAAAACACACATCTTCTCACTTTACAAATAACAGTACTTAAGGAGACAGTGTTACACCATGTCTAAATGTGGAGGCTGGGGAGTCACTAAGCCTACATGTTATAGATGTCCCTATAACTTTAGGGACATCGTGGCACTGGGCATACATCTGAGCTTCGGCAAAATGACAAGACCTCATACACTGTCCTTCAGAGCTGCTTGGGTATAGCCAAAGACATGAATGGTTGTGTAATCCATAAATGCTGAGAGTTGCAGTTCCTACAACATTTTATGTAACTGAAAGTAGGAGAGTACTTTAAGAAATGTTGCTGGCCAGGCGCAGTGGCTCATGCCTATAATCCCAGCACTTTGGAAGGCCAACGCAGGCAAATAGCTTTAGCCCAGGAGTTCGAGACCAGCCTAGGCAACATGGCGAAACCCTATCTTTAGTAAAAATACAAAAAATTAGCCAGGCATGGTGGTACACACCTGTAGTCCCAGCTACTTAGGAGGCTGAGGTGGGAGGATCACCAGAGCCCAGGAAGTCAAGGCTGCAGTGAGCCAAGATGGCACCACTGCATTCCAGCCTGGGAGTGAGACCCTGTCTCAAAAAGAAAAGATGTTGCCGGGCTTAGTAGTTATTTCTGGTGCTCCTTCAGTCTCTGAGCTGGCCTCTGAGACTACTGGTAAGTAACATTTCACTCAACTTTCAAGCTAGAGTCTAAGTTGGTGCAGGAAGACCAGGCACGGGAGCTTTTTAGAGGCATTTTACTGCTTGAATAGACAGTGGGATGAGAAACTGGCGGCAGGCGGCAGATGTAAACCTGTTGGAAGATACATCTTTGCAAGTGTGGTCTGATCCCAAGAACTAAGCAGGCCTGCAAATCCTTTTACCACCAGTTCTGCAGAACTTGGGATGTCAAAGGGAAAGGCTATGATTAAGACAGCTGTGCAAGTTAATGGCTGCTTTAATCTTGGGAAAGATCTTTAAGAGGAAGAGTCCAATAATCCCCCAAGACCAAAGCGCAAATCTGAGACACCACATAGGATGGGAAATATCTTGACGAGCCCTCATCCGTTTCCTCTGCTTGTTATCTGTGCTCTCTCCAGATTGCCCTTGGCTTAAGAGGAAAGGCTGGAGCTGTTGGCTCTCAGCTGCTCAGCCCCCATTCAGATGCAGCCTTATGAGCCTGCAGCCGATGGTCGCTGCCAGCTGGATTGTATGTTCCTTCCTGTTGTTTTCTGTGATCACTTCCCTTCATTACTGTGCTGGTTTCCTCCCTGTGCTCATCCCTCCCCTTAAAAAATACAGGAGGGATGAGGATAGGGAAGAGAAACTCTTCCTCTAATCTTATCTGTGGATACTGTGTACTTGATACATACCCACACAATCCTAGTCAAATCTCCTTGAAGTGATTTCAGTTAGGGATTCTTTCCAGCCTGCTTCCTCGGTACTTGATAGTAACAAGCTTAATCCTTCCATCACCTGGATTTCCTTTAAAAAAGTATGTGCGCATTCCACCAGAAGTGGCTGAAAAATCTGTTCCTTCAGTGAACTGCACAATTAAAAGCTGTACAGGGAAAGGAAGCTATAATTTGCAATCACTTCCTCCTGTTGTGTGCAGAGCTATCCTGACCTCACACTAGACCAGATCCATTAATGCTTCTGAAAATGAAAAACTGATTACTGTGCTTGCTTCGGCAGCACATATGCTAAAATTGGAATGATAGAAGATCAGCATAGACTCTGAAAAAAGTCAATTAAAAAAATGGATTACTTGCTACCAGCCAGTCCAAGAGGTAGGGTGAAAATAACGTTAGCGCATGAGAATGACTGCTTACAACCCTTCAAGGGGCGGTTTATGAGCTGGGCACAGTGGCTTAGGCCTGTAATCCCAGCACCTTCGGAGGGCGAGGTGGTAGGATCGCTTGAGCCCAGGAGTTCAGAACCACCTGGATAACAGGGAAACCCCGTCGCTACAAAATAATATTTTTTTTGTTAGCTGGGGGTGGTAGCGCACACCTGTAGTCCCAGCTACTCAGGAGGCTGAGGCAGGAAGACCACTTGAACCACAAGGTTGAGGCTGCAGTGAGCCATGGCTGCACCACTGAACTCCAGCCTGGACAACAGAGCGAGACTCCGTCTCATAAATAACTAAATAAATAAATACGAAAATTAGCCAGGCATGATGGCAGGTGCCTGCACTCCAGCCTTGGTAACAGAGCGAGACTCCGTCTCAAATAAGTAAATCAAAAATTAGCCAGGCATGATGGCAGGTGCCCGTAATCCCAGCTACTCGGGAGGCTGAAGTGGGAGAATCACTTGAACCCGGGAGGCAGAAGTTGCAGTGTGCCGAGATTGCATCATTACACTCCAGCCTGAGCGACAGAGCGAGGCTCCGTCTCAAAAAAAAAAAACGAAAACAAAAAAATTAGTTTATGAAAATGAGTGAGAGGGCTGGGCGCAGTGGCTGGACGCACTGGCTCATGCCTGTAATCCCAGCACTTTGGGAGACTGAAGTGGGAGGACTGCTTGAGTCCAGGAGTTCGAGACCAGCCTGGGCAACACGGTGAGACCCACCCCCACCCCGCTCCCATCTCTACAAAGATAATTTATTTTTAAATTAGCCAGGCCTGGTAGTGTGCCTATCTATGGTCCCAGCTATTCAGGAAGCTGAGGTCAGAGGATCGCCTGAGCCCTGGAGGTCGAGGCTACAGTGAGCCAGGATTGCATAAGTGCACTCCAGCCTAAACTGTGAGACCCTGTCTCAACAACAATATGACTAAAAAGAGTGAGGATGTTCTCTATTTTTACATTTCAAAGCATCAAAAATTTCAATCTTCCTGGCCACAAGTTGGTAATTGTTAAACCTAGGTTGGGTACACAGAGGGGTTTGTTATGCTGGTCTACTTTTATAAATATCTGAGATATTCTATAATAAAAACATTAATATAAAATTTTCTTCTAATTGCCCAGCCCTCTGAGATCCGCAAGCTAGGAATAAGTGCCATCATACAAAAGTTAAGTTCTATCAGCCAGAACTAGAAATATGATTCCCTGCCTTCTTTTTCCTTTCACTCAAGGGGAAACTGGAAACTCCCATTTCCCCCTTCACTAAGGCATAGGAGGGCCTGCTGCCTCACTGCCAAGGAAGCCCACAGCAAGTGATTTATGCCAGTGACCCAGTGTCAGCTATTCTTCATTTCTATCAGTCCCAGTTGCCGGTTCCGCTTGCAGAAAAACATGGCCTACTAAGGTGGGAACTGCTATCGGCCACTGGGCTCATCGGCCATCAGTTGTCATGACGGATGTGAAGGGAACCCCCACCCAAAAAGGCTTCTGGAGAAACTTGGTTTCAAATGTGAAGAGGTGGATTTGAAGATACCGGAATTTCACTGTCCCTCTGCGGCCTGCAGTACCAGACTGATGTCCACATGAGAGACATCCCCACCTGGACTCACACCCAGCAACTGCCACGTGCTGTCTGAGCCAGTAGCAAAGAGCTTCCACTCGGTGCCTCCAACTCAAAGTCAGAAATCCACAAAACTGAAACTCCTCAGAGATGGGAAGTAAGGGAACAGAGGTGGGGAAAATAGTAATTAAACATCAAAGGAGTAGGCTTTGGTAGGCTATACACAGTACTTGGTCTCAAGTTTCTAAGGCATAGTTTGATTGCCCCAAAATTAAATGCTGTTTGCAACTTTGCCCATCAACTTAACTGGGAGAAAAGGCCTGACAGTTTCCTAGGGCAGTGTGGTACTTTGACTGGATTCTGAATTAGCATCACAGGCTGGAGATTATGGTTTCAGCTTGTGCTGTAGAAGCTTGTCTGGCCCATCTCATTTCCTACAGATGTTAAGAAAGCCGCATCTAGACATGTGAAGGGTCGTATCCATCCTTGTCTTCTGTAAGGTTGCTCTTACTAAAGGACCTGGCTGTGCTTTTCTGGGCACTGACATATCAGGCTCCTCTTTTACCTCAAGGCACTCCACAATGATGTTATAGTTCAACTTATGTAGAAGATCACCCAAATTTTGAGTTGTCTACTCAGGATCCAGAGGACTTAGGCACTGAACTTAAACAAAACTCAGAAAAAGTGGATTATATTCCAATTAACAACAAAAATTCCTGGCCGGGCACGGTGGCTCAAGCCTGTAATCCTAGCACTTTGGGAGGCCGAGGCGGGCGGATCACGAGGTCAGGAGTTCAAGACCAGCCTGACCAACATGGTGAAGCCCCATCTCTACTAAAAATACAAAAATTAGCTGGGTGTGGTGGCGCATGCCTGTAGTCCCAGCTACTTGGGAGGCTAAGGCAGGAGAATCGCTTGAACCCAGGAGGCGGAGGTTGCAGTGAGCCACTGCACTCCAGCCTCAGTGACAGAGCAAGACTCCGTCTCAAAAAAAAAAAAAAAAATCCTAACATCTCCCCAGGGGTTTCAGCCTTGGCTGGAGTAGGAACTGAAGAGCTTGGTGAGATGGATTTCTACACCTCATTTTGCCAATGAGGCTACTGTGTGAGTTTGCTGTCAACAGTCATTGATAGAACTGATAACAGAATCCATGTCTCCTACCTCTTTAGACTAAGGCAGGTTATTAGTATAAAAACATTTTTGTTTTTTCTTGAGATGGAGTCTCGCTCTGTTGCCCAGGCTAGAGTGCAGTGGCACGATCTCGGCTCACTGCAAGCTCTGCCTCTTGGGTTCACACCATTCTCCTTCCTCAGCCTCCCGAGTAGCTCAGACTACAGGCACCCACCACCACGCCCGGCTAATTTTTGTATTTTTAGTAGAGACAGAGTTTCACCGTGTTAGCCAGGATGGTCTCGATCTCTTGACCTCATGATCCACCTGCCTCAACCTCCCAAAGTGCTGGGATTACAGGCGTGAGCCACCACGCCCGGCCAAAAACATCTTTCTTTTAACATCACCAACCCACTTTCCCTCCTTTAGACAGCTGCTTCTACAAACTTGCCTCACAAGGAAATGATGAAAGGGCTAACCCTGAAAGTACTCTTAACGCTTAAAGACAATGTCTTCCCACTGTGTTTGGCCAGCTCTGTCTTCTTCTGGCACAGTTTTCCTGAATCATACTCTCCTTTACCCCAAGCTCACTACCTTCTTGGTACCAAAGCAAAGGAATTATTAAGGTCATGAAGTTTCATTCCAAGCCAGGTGCGGTGGCTCACACCTGTAATCCCAGCACTTTGGGAGATTGAAGTGGGCGGATCACTTGAGGTCAGGAGTTCAAGACCAGCCTGGCCAACATGGCGAAACCCCATCCCTACTAAAAATACAAAAATTAGCCGGGCATGGGGATAAGCACCTGTAATCCCAACTACTCAGGAGGCTGAGACAGAATTGCTTGAACCCAGGAGGCAGAGGTTGCAGTGAGCTGAGATCGTGCCACTGCACTTCAGCCTGGGTGACAGAGTGAGACTCCGTCTCAAAAAAAAAAAAATCATTGCAATTAAGCAAAGATTTGGCAGTATGCTAATCACTAGAGAAAAGGATGCTTAAAAAATAACATATTCTGGCCAGGCGCAGTGGCTCACACCTGTAATCTCAGCACTTTGGGAGGCTGAGGCAGGTGGATCACCTGAGATCAGGAGTTCGAGACCAGCCTGACCAACGTGGAGAAACCCTGTCTCTACTAAAAATACAAAATTAGCCGGGAGTTGTGGCACATGCCTGTAATCCCAGCTATTCGGGAGGCTGAGGCAGGAGAATCGCTTGATCCCAGGAGGTGGAGGTTGCAGTGAGCCGAGATCGTACCATTGCACTCCAGCCTGGGCAACGAGAGCGAAATTCTGTCTCAAATAAATAAATAAATAAATAAATAAATAAATAAATAAAGTCCAGGCACAGTTGCTCACGCTGTAATCCCAGCACTTTGAGAGGCTGAGGCAGGTGGATCACCTGAGATCAGGAGTTCGAGACCAGCCTGACCAACATGGAGAAACCTCATCTCTACTAAAAATACAGAATTAGCCAGGGGTGGTGGCGCATGCCTGTAATCCCAGCTACTCGGGAGGCTGAGGCAGGAGAATTGCTTGAACCCGGGAGGTGGAGGTTGCAGCGAGCCGCGATCGCACCACTGCACTCCAGCCTGGGCAACAAGAGCAAGACTCGGTCTCAAAAAAAAAAAAAAAAAAAAAACCTCTTTATTCAAATAATTTCTTATTCTGAGAAAAGAATCATGGCCAGGTGCAGTGGCTCATGCCTATAATCCCAGCACTTTGGGAGGCCAAGGCAGGAGGATCACTTGAGCCCAGGAGTTTGAGACCAGCCTGGACAACAAAGCGAGACCTTGTCTCTATTTTTTAAATTTAAAAAAAAAAAAATCTTTACTTGAAAAAGGAAAAATGAACTTACGCTTTCTTATGTGAAGGCCAGCATTGGTAAGATTTTCAGTTGCTTCTACTGGTTGCATCACTCATTCCCTGCATCTTGTAGGAGTTGTGTCTATAAATATACTGATACATGTATACATGACCAGGATCAGTATGAGTCTCTTGTAGGCCCTCGCAGATAAGGAGCACATGGCTTGTTAATCTTCCTTGGTTCTCCCTGTTTCATTTTCTTTAGTGAGAAATTTGAGAGAAAAAAGATATTAGCAGAGCCAGATTCCTGTGGTCTCTTTTTTACACTCATTTAGATAAACTGAAATGGGAGAATGTCTGAGATTAAAGCCTTCACGTACTCTGGAATAACAGGCAGCCAAAGGATTGCTTTTCTGAAACAGAAAAAAAAAGTACATTGACCTAAGTTTCTGGGTCAGTCCTGTGAACTGTCTGTAGGTTTTAAAAGGCTAATTTTTTCCTGATAACCAAGTGTTTCTGATTCTTAGGTCAAACCCTTGACCTCTCACTGAATGTGCTGGGCTCTTAAGCAACCATTTATCCATAAGGGCAGGATTCCTTAAAATTAAAACAAAAGAAAACAAGACAAATCCAGCAGGAGATATTTAATTACATCCAATTCTGAAGGGTAGGTTGTTCTATCGAAAAGCAGTCATGTTTGTGCACAGGGTCCTAATTAAACTGTTCACCCTTCCTCTATCCTTCGTCATAAAGAGGTCCCTTAAAATCTCCTAGTGATTAGAAACCTACAGGCTGTTCTCCTTAGGAAGCACTGCTACTCAAAACAGCTCCCTAAAGTACAACTAGTGATTGAATTTTAATAGTAAAAAAAAAAAAAAAAAATCTTTAAAAACTCCTAAAAAGTAAACATAATTTTTAAATAACTAAATTTTTAAAAAATCAAAGACTTTATTGGATAAAGGTTACACAACATTCTTGAACATTTAAAACTCTGAGCATACTTAAGATGAGAAACAATTTTTATCATTCAAGTCTACAAAACAAAATAGGCTTATGAAGATTGAAATACAGACAAAAGGTAGCATGAAGCAAAGCTTAAATATTAAGCAACTAAAGCAATGAAAGTGAAATAGCAACATGGTAGGTCTAGATTTTAAATACCACCAAGTCTCATTTTTTAAAAAATAAAAATCTGGTTTGTAACAAAACATCTTTGAGAATATGCCATGAGAAAAAAAAATATTTATATACTTAAAACCTGATCTCTCCCAATTCTTTTGCTTTATATTATTACTTCTTGGTCATTTCCATCACTCTACACAAATAAAGAATTCTAAAGCTTAATTAAAAATCTTGATTATACAATTCATGTATCATGGTTTGGGAGAGTTATCTGGTTCTTGAAGTGAGCCTGAAAGGTACTGCTGGTGTTATGTATCTGAAAGAACAAGACTGACCCAAACCAAAGCCCTAGGCCATATAGAGTAGGACACCCCTATAGTATAATTCATGTCATCTTTAGAACTCCCTGCTGCTACAGTTCCTGAGCTGACTTTTTCTGATTTGATAAAGTATATAATGACTTCATAATATGTAATTTTCCAAAAAGACAATTGTAGAATGCAATCAAAACTTTAAATTATTTGCAGTATAATTAGAATTTGCATTAAGCTCATTAGACACAAGACTACCTGCCTTTTCTTCAAGTTGTAAAACAAATCATAGGTGTATTAAATGTTTTAAAACTCACCCAGAACGTTTTGTTAATCCTGAGCCTGGGGTTATTAGGTAATTCCAAACTTACACAGTAACATTATGGAAAGTCTGACTACTTGAGCCAAGTGCTCAGTTATCTGTTATGTTGCTTCATATGAATTTTAAGGTTTTTTATTTTTTGGCATATTTTCCCCTTTTTGTAATAAGTAATCAATATGGATTTTCTGGTTTAAAAAATAAATCAGTATTGCCACTAAAAGACTTCAGTTTTATTATTATTAAAAGTACGGCACCATCAAATATAAAATGCCTTAAAAATGTAGTACTAACAGGTCCATCTGGTTTTCTCATGTTTTCTCCATTCATTAAAAAAGAAAAATTAAGGTTTTTTATGTATTTACCAAAGACAAGAAAAAAATTACAGTCTCTATTAGTAAGAATTCATGCTCCATGCATGAAAAGTTTGACACTGTTTTAAAGGATCCTGTTCCTGCCACTTGTCCCCCAGGGCCAAGTCCTACTGACACCTGTTAGAATTTCTTGCACTTAGGAGGGGTTCTCTGTGGAGAGAGGTCCACATCAAAATTTAGACGTTGTCACCTTTTTTGAACTAGATAAAACCAGTAAGGATACAGACAATAATAAAAGGCTTTCCAACTCAGCAGAATTAAGAACTAGCTCTTGGAGTATATACATTTGCACTCCAAGATCAACACCAGCCTATCCACTTTGAGTCAAAATTTGAAAGGTAAGAATGTAATTATGAAAATGTGCACAAAATGTTAAATACTAGTGGCAAATAAATATATCTTAATATGTTCTAACAAGCAAACATATATTCAAGATAATACAGCCCTGCTTTATTAAAGAAGGAAAAGATCCAAATTTTGTTTGTGGGGTGGGGCGGGGCACTTTGCCATCCTTTCAGCAGGGTGTTATTTTCTGATGTTTCTACTGGCACCTTGAAGGAAACATTGGCCTTGGCATATGTGACTATTGCTTTTCATAGAAGAGCCATTTTAGAAATACCTTTGCTCGTATCTGAACTGATTAAGCTAAACCTTGGAGAAAGCACAAAGTTTAAGTATGAAAAATAATTCAGCATTTCTGCATTATCCCATGCCTTTTAGGCCTGTCCAAACTGTACTGATAAGAACTTCACATTCAAAAGAAGTTACTGTCAGTGTTTCTTCATACATAAAATTCAAGTGAGTTCTTGTGTGTGTAATTCACATCATTTTTCTCCTCATCTCATGCATAATTTATTGCAATAGTTTATTTTTTATAAAATATTCCCTAATACCTTTTCTTCGGTTTAAGATAGCACAATTTGCAAGTGCCCCTTTATAGACTGTTGTTTTTAACCACTGCCTTAACATTTACTTCTTAGTGCAGCTTTAAAAACTCCAATTTCATTCAGTCCTGATGCTCTGGTGTTCTCTGTGTCATTGTGGTACAGGTCCATGAAACCAGCAGCCTGCTAATGTCTTTGTGCTGAAATATAGTAAAGAAAAGGAAGAAAATGTAGTTAAGCACAAGTAATTATATGAGGAAAATGATGTCCTTGTTGTTTAAGCCCTACATAGATTGTGGGATCACACCTGATTTTTTCTTTTAAATCGGTTAAACCTGACCGATGTTGTTTTGAGAAAACAACTTACTGCCACTCTAAACCAGCAGAAATATTCATGTTATTTCTGAAGTATTATCAGGCCAGTTTCCAACACAAGTAAAATGGCTGTCATCTTTACATAATCAGTGTGCACTTGAGTGTTTTTTTAAAATACTTGCTTATAAATGCCTAGTAACGGGAATTTTAACTTTGTTCCTTATATCGCCATTTCACAGTACAGTGCTCTAAGAGTCAGCTTAGCTGCTGGGGACTGCTATGAAGCACCAACAGCCTTCTACTAGCACAGATTAGCCTACAGTTTTCAGGAGCAAATTTATATACAGAGCTAGGCTATGTACAAATCAGCAGCAGGTCACACTGCCCACATACTTGCAAAGAGCAAAAAAAGAAGGGAATGGAGGGTGCCTCCCCAGAAGTAGACACGGCACATCCGAAGGCATTAAGAGCACCATTTTAATACTAGAAGACAACACATGTACACTGGTTAGACGGACCAGTATCCCTTGTTACACCAGCAAACCTGATGATCAGCAGAGGCCTCTTCACCATACCTCCAACAAGAAGCAAGACTCCAAGCGCAGTATTTATAAAGGGCGAGGCTTATAAAAATTACTGCTAAATAGCATGACCAGAATGATCAACACTACTAACCTCCCTCTAATACTACAAAGTAGAAAGAAGCCCACTGAAACCCTCTACAATCCCTGGTTATGCCTCTCAAACCTGGAAACCCAAGTACCAACGCGAGTTTGAATTCCAAAAGAGATGATCCGTGGAAAGAAAGATGAATTTTTGGTCAAATGCATTTTTAAACCAAAAATGGTATTTCAGTGGAATAATAACAAACACATCAAACACAATGCAACAAGGAAAACAGAAAAACCACTCCGTCCTTCCCATTATTTAACTTCCAAACATTTCACAGGAGGTATCTTCCCCATGATTTGACAGAACTGACTTGATTTTGTGTTGCCTTCCGGTGTTCCCATGCTTCCTTCGCTTACTAGATCAAGCCCTACAAAATACATTTCACAGGGTATTCTATCATGTTTCTCCTCAAGCAATGAAAAGTGACCTCTAGGGACAAATACTACACACATCAAAATGAAAGATGAATGCAGTCCTTGCTTCTGGAAAAAAAATGATTTACACTGTTTTAAAATTTGACATTGAGCTCAGTTTTTACTTTCTAAAACTAAGATACTGTACTAATATGATTGCAATACTAATAGATTAAGGCTCACACAGAACTTTGGAAGCAAATATTCCCATTTTATAAACTGAAAGAAAAAAGGTAAACACCCAATCCCATGTACAATTCCATTTCCTTCTATTTATGACTCTCATATTTGGCTTCAATTTTAGTGAGGCCTATTTAAGTTCAGTTAAAATCTATGGCAGGAAAGGTAAGGACTCAAACAGATCTTACTATTCCTGTGAGAGGTGCAGAAAAAAAAAAAAACACTATTCCCTCAAGAGATACGCATCTTAAGGGTAGCTACCACTCCTACGCAAATAAGTGTCCAAAATCCCAGCTGCAATCTCTAATCCAAAATTTGCCATTCTGACCCAGCTTGCAAATTACAGCTTCCATGCAACTATACAGTTCTTCGCTAGCTGTACAAACACCAGAGGGTTAAACAGCCTTACTTCAAGGAAGCAATAAAAGTAGTCAGTTTCAAAGCAGTGCAAACAGACAGAAATCCCTGAACTTTTCCTACCCTATAAGGGCCCAAAAGAAGCCTTTTAGGCATTATCCAAGGAGTTATTAATAAATGTACTTAAAGAAATAAGACTGTATTTCAGCACTATCTTTTACCACCCTCTGGAATTTTGACTTGCTTTATGTAAATGACAATGGTTTTGAGACTAATTCACTGGGAATATATATATATACATATGTGTTCACATATATATTCTTACATATATACAGTAAGAAGTAATGACTAAGAAGTTTAATGAATATAAAAGTGACAAAAAAAAGACTGAGATAGTGAAAAGATAAAAGAAATCCAGTAGTTTTGACTTTCCATGGAGACTCAGTTGCTATCTGACATAATTCTGCAAGGTCACACCCAACTTCTACCACCCTAAGAGAATCTGCTCTCAATTCACAGAAGCTCACAGGAGACTCCTCTTTTTTGGCATGGCAGGTAGTATCAATGGAAAGTTATTTTCACTCATTAAAACTATCACCTACACGAGGCACACCCGGCTACCAAAGTCAATGAAAACTAAAGAAAAAGAACTAATGAATTCTTTTAAGTCTAGCCTAATCTACTTCAGGAATGATTAAGTGATGAGATGATGCCCTCTTCACTTTGTGGCAGGGCTTAAAACAGACAGACCTGCCCGTTTCACTGTTAACTTCAATGCTCCCAGTCTGAATCCACAGTGGTCTGTCAGACACTGTAAGGGAGCAGCAGGACTCGTCACTGTCTGATGTAATAGCTGCCATTTGTTGAGACCTATGGTAGAAAAAACCAAGTTAACAAAAATAAAGCATTCGAGTTTTTTAATCCATCCATTTTACCAAAAAAATAGTTTTAAAATAAGACCAAAATTCAGGTGAATTTTCATAACAAATTTATTCTGGATAACTTGCTCGCTTCACAGAAAGAGAAGCTTTGGTACTAAATGAAAACAGACTTGAGAGCTGTGTAGACACAACAGCCTTCGCCAGGAGAGGGCACTCTCCGGCTCAAGTCAAATCCACGGCAAGATGCCATGGGGCACACCAAGATTCTGCCCTCCAAGCAAACTAACAAATGAAAAGGGGAAATGCTAACTCACACCGGGTGTTCTTAACAAAAAATGTTTTACTAATCTCACATTAGCCTAGTGTTGGAGAAGTCCTGATCTTCTCAGTCAGTGTTCAAAGATAAGGTTGAACTTGTCATCCCTGTTCACCCTACATAATTAATGAGCTTAATGAGCTCAATGACCCTTTTTTTTTCTTTGAGGCAGAGTCTCACTCTTGTTGCCCAGGCTGGAGTACAATGGCGCGATCTCGGCTCACTGCAACCTCCACCTCCCAGGTTCAAGCGATTCTCCTGCCTCAGCCTTCCGAGTAGGTGGGATTACAGGCGTCCGCCACCACACCTGGCTAATTTTTTATATTTTTAGTAGAGATGGGGTTTCACCATTTTGGCCAGCCTGGTCTCAAATTCCTGACCTCAGGTGATCCACCTGCCTCGGCCTCCCAAAGTGCTGGGATTATAGGTGTGAGGCACCACACCGAGCCTCTTTTGACCCTTTTTAGCAAAATGACCAAAAACTGCCTCAATCCCTTTCCACTTTAATCCCAATAACCACACTTGCATACTATTCAGAACCTAAATTTACTGTGTGAGGTAATACCTCGTTGAAATAACAGTTATAACAAGATAAGCTTTTTTATGACACTTAAGCTTTCAGAACAGACTTCAAATACTAAGCGTAATTTAAATGAAGGACTGCTATCTTAAGCCTAATTTTTAAACATATTTGCTTGTTTGCTTACTTTCCTAACTATAAATAAAAAACAATTCACCTATCACATCAATGTAGTCAACTCTGGGATCATTAGTTAGATAACATCCAGTCTTTATAATAATTTTTTTAATGCTAAGTTAAATTAGAAGCAGCAGTATATAATGAAAACCTATTGATAAAAGGCATTCCTGACATTGAAAAGATTTTGTATACACCTGATCTAGAAAAGTAATTACTTCTGAATTTTAACTCAGGGGAAAATAATTTTTTAGGGTGAGATTTAATAATGAGGCATTTATCCTTTTGTTCATGGAAAAACTTAATATACTATCAACTATAACCCAACAGCAATCACACAAGAATAAGGGAATCTGAGTGCACTAAAGAAATCACCTTTTGAACCTCTCCCTCTACAAGTAAAACTTGTTAGGTTTCAACAATCATTCTAGAGATCTCCTTTTCAATTTTCAGCAAGGAGAGTCAAGATGTATCAAAGAATGATCTCATGTTTCCCTGTGCAATTCCTCACCTGCAACCCCCTGAAATGCCAAAATATTAACAAACCAGTCCCTCTGGTCCACAGTGCCCGGTTTGTGAGTCTTTTGTGCTAATGTTTAAGATAATCTTCCCCTCAATGCTTTTAGGATCTCAAGGCTTTTCTTTAGAAATTTACCACTAGTACAGGATATCCATTAGGAAGAGCCAAGGAGACCCAGCTGTGATGCAGTAAGTGGACGGAGAGACCCATGAAAAGGCGGCAATTTCATCGGAAATTACTTATTTTGTCCTTTGAGAGAAAGCTTAAGTGCAACAATGGCAACTATTCTTGGGAAGCAGCAGAACTGTAATGGGCAAACCAGAACAGGGTAACCCTCAATCTCCCTCTTAGCGTGCACGAAAGAAGTAGAGCTTATGCTCTTAAAGAAAGCCCACAATTAAAAACTAAAAACTTAAGAGGATAGACATGTACCTATTATCTCACTGAACACTCAAAATCAATTTTCTTAATACAGCAAAGCATGATGCAACATGAACAAGCAGGAAAAGCAACAACAGTATCTCATCTTACAATAGCCCTTCTGGCTTTCCAAGCTTAGGGCTATTTTTCTAACCAGCTCTTTTACTAGAGTTTTAGATAAACTGCATGTAATTCTTCCCAGTATACCAGGACTCACACCAAGATGTGCCACTCTCAGCCAGATTCTTGCTAAAAACTAAACTGTTGGGGGAGATGACACATTTGTGATTAAGAGCATCCCCAAAATGACCCATGGGTAAAAATGACTATCCTCTGGAAAATATGGCCAAACCACACACAGATCAAGGCGTTGGAATGTGTGGCATTTCCCTCCTAGAAAGAGGAGACAATCTACTCAATCATACGAGCAGCAATAAGAACAAAAATGTTCAAATTAATCTCCACTTTTTCTCCATACGGCAAAACATTAAAACAGTAAAATGCTACGGTCCCAGGGAAACATGGCATCTATGCAAATCAGCTAATTTACCCAAAAGCTGACAAATGTAGCTTTGTAGTTCTAACATCTTTGTAAAGTATTCCTAATAGGACCTCCACTGCATTGAGCCCTACCAGCTCAGACACTTTTGTGTCATGGAAAGGGCTCAGGATGCATGGGGCATCTGCGATGGTCATCGGCCATTAGGACGTGTCTGAATTGCTCATCGTTCATTCACGAGAAGACAATCATTTCCCCCCATGCCAGGCCCTGCGTTTGGCATAAGGGAGAGTAGAATAGGAAAGTGAGTACCAGATCACTGGAATTTGCATGTTAAATAAATGAATGGGGCAAGAGTTGAAATATGTTAACACAGGTCTCCTTTAACCATAATCCTCATGACCTTCAATTCAGTTAACCTCTACAAATGCCTATTCAAACTAGTGAGTCCATGCTACTTCCAGAGACTTGTGAATAATCATACTATGATTTCTCGAAATTTTCAGGTACAAATAACATTGTTATATTTCCATTTATATGGAGTATACGTTGCAGAATGATACTATCAAAAGCTACCAGAATTTACTGTGCAACACAAAGTGATTGCAGTGGTAGTAATAATAGCAAGGATTTATACAGCCTCATGCGAGACTTTTTTTTTATTGCTTTAAATATTCTTTTAAATTCTCACAATTGCCTTATGAGGAGATACTATTATTCTCCTTATTTCACAGGTGATGATATTGGGAGTAACCTGTGTAAGATCACATAGTGTGTAAGTGGCTGATCCAAGTCAGGCTTTGAATCCATCAAGTCTGGCTCAAGAGCTTGTACTTTGAGCCATGTGCCTGAAAAGTGAAAGGCAATGGTTCTTTGCTCAATAAAAGCCTGCTATTAAGCATTACTGTTGCAAAAATCTTTTTTCTGTTTTGAGACAGGGTCTCACTCTGTTGCCCAGGCTGGAGTGCAGTGGCAGGACGATGGCTAACAGCAGCCTCAGCCTCCCAGGCTAAAGTGGTCCTCCCACCTCAGCCTCCCAAGTAGCTGGGACTACAGGTGTGCACCACCGAGCCCACCTTATTTTTTTATATTTTTTGTAGAGATAGAGTTTCACCATGTTGCCCAGGCTGGTCTCAAACTCCTGGACTCAAATGATGCTCCTGCCTCGATCTCCCAAAGTACTAGGATTATAGGCATGACCCAAGACACCTGGTCCTAAAAATGTTAATGAATGCTTAAACTCACCTGCATCACTGGCAAGTTATATATATATACTTCTAAGTATCCATTTCTTTCTTTTCCACTCAACTTGATGACACTCTCACATTACAAAAAATTTTTCCACAGGCAATAAAAAAATTCTATCATATTTTACCTGACATCCCTAGGCTTTTTCAATAGCTTTTAAGTGAATCTAAATGAGGGACACTGAGGGGTACAAAATTACCTTAAATAGTTAAAAAAAAAAAAAAAAAAAGAAAAGAAAAAGAAAAAGAAAAGAAGCCCTTGCTAACACTTGATACGCATTTTATTTATTTATTTATTTATTTTGAGATGGAGTTTGGCTCTGTTACCCAGGCTGGAGTGCAGTGGCATAATCTTGGCTCACTGCAACCTCTGCCTCCTGGGTTCAAGTGATTCTCCTGCCTCAGCCTCCCGAGTAGCTGGGACTACAGGCACCCACCACCATGCCCCAGCTAATTTTTGTATTTTTAATAGGGAAAGGGTTTCACCATGTTGGCCAGGCTGGTCTTGAACTCCTGACCTCAGGTGATCCAGCCACTTTGGCCTCCCAAAGTGCTAGGATTACAGGAATGAGCCACTGCACTCGGCCCCTGATATGCATTATAATTACAAGGTTTTTATTTGAGAAGAGGAAAAAAGTGTGATCATAACAGGCTAACACTTCAGCTATGAAGTATTTGGCTTTTCCTTGTAGATACTGACAACCAGGATAGAAAAAGTTATGAGAAGTTTTAATGATGGTTTCTGGTTAAGACTCAGATTTCCAAGTCAATATAAGGAAGTAACAGTCACTTTTTTTTTTTTTTTTTTTTTGAGGTGGAGTCTCACTCTGTCACCCAGGCTGGAGTGCAATGGCGCAATCTCGGCTCACTGCAACCTCTGCCTCCTGGGTTCAAGCGATTCTCTTGCCTCAGCCTCCTGAGTAGCTGGGATTACAGGTGTTCGCCAGCACGCCCATCTAATTTTTGTATTTTTAATAGAGACAGGGTTTCACCATGTTGGTCACGTGGTCTCGAACTCCTCACCTCATGATCCACCCGCCTTGGCCTCCCAAAGTGCTGGGATTACAGGTGTGAGCCACCACGCCTGGCTGTCACATGTCACATTCTATTTTTTTTTTTTTTTTTTTTTTGAGATGGAGTCTCGCTCTGTCACCCAGGCTGGAATGCAGCGGCGCAATCCCGGCTCACTGCAACCTCTGCCTACTGGGTTCATGCCATTCTACTGCCTCAGCCTCCTGAGCAGCTGGGACTACAGGTGCCCGCCACCACGCCCGGCTCATTTTTGTATTTTTAATAGAGATGGGGTTTCACCATGTTGGCCAGGCTGGCCTCGAACTCCTTAACTCAGGTGATCTGCCTGCCTCGGCCTCCCAAAGTGCTGGGATTACAGAAGTGGGCCACCGCGCCCAGCCTTTATAACTGTCACTTTCTTATGACACAAAGAAACTTCCATATTTAAATAATGACTGTTTTCAACTTCTTTTTAACGATACTTTACAAAAATATCAGAAATGTGAAGAAAAAATATTTAGCTGGGCGCAGTGGCTCATACCTGTAACCCCACCACTTTGGGAGGCTGAGGCGGAAGTTACTGCTTGAGCCCAGGAGTTCAAGACCAGCCTGGGCAACATAGTGTGACCCTGTCTCTACAAATAATTTTTTAAAATTGGTCAGGTGTGATGGTATGTGTCTGTGGCCCCAGCTATGAGGCTGAGGCAGGAGAATCGCCTGAGCCCAGGAGGTCAAGGCTGTAGTGAGTCATGATTATACTCCTACAGTCTAGCTTAGGTGAGAGTGAGACCTTGTCTCTAAATAAATAAATATATATATACACATATTTTTTTAAATTCACCTTTAAACCAAGTTTGCAATTGGTCTGTTTTTAACATCAAGGCTTTATGGTCCAGGCGCAGTGGCTCACGCCTATAATCCCAGCACTTTGGGAGCCCGAGGCGGGTGGATCACCTGAGGTCAGGAATTGAGACCAGCATGGCCAACATGGTGGAACCCCATCTTCCTGCCTCAGCCTCTGGAGCAGCTGGGACTATAGGCATGAACCACGGTGTTCAGCCTCATAAATAATTTGTCAATTTTGAATATGGAAGTCATTTAAATTAGTAATGGAATTAAACTACTTTCCAAGTTTTACATACCATCACACTTTTTGCCATATTTTAATAATATGTATACCACTTTTTGAAATTTACTTGCTTTTTCCACTTTTTATGTCAGTACAGTTAATGGAAAACAAATATGCCTTGATATAAAAGTTTATGTTACTGGAAGGGAACAGTTTTAACCAAAACCAAATAACTTCTAGGTAAGTGCAGTCACACTAATTCACCTAAAAATTTGGCAGTTACAGTTCTTAAAAATGGAGACGCTGGCCGAGCACGGTGGCTCATGCCTATAATCCTAGCACTTTGTTGGGGGCCAAGACGAGAGGATCACTTGAGCCCAGGAGTTTGAGACCAGCCTGGGCAACAAAGGGAGATTTTGTCTCTACTAAACATTTTTTAAAAATTAGCCAGGCATGGTGACATGCACCAGTAGTCCCAGCTACGGTGGGGGCAGGGGGCTTGAGGTGGGAGAACTGCTTGACCCCAGGAAGTCTAGGCTGTGATCTCGCCACTGCATTCCAGCCTGGGCGGCAGAGTGCGACCCTATCTCAAAAAAAAAAAAAAAAAAAAAAAAAAAAGGAGAGGCTGGGGCACCGATTAGCATTGTAAGCTACAGTTATTTCCTTGTGTAGGACTACAGGTTGATCAGGAAGGAATCCTGGAAGTGGGCAATGCTAGCAGCATATTCCAATCACATCACTGACCAAGAAAAACACTCCTGTAACTTAATTTCTAACACCTTCTAGAAAGTGCCATCCTAATTTTAAAAATTTCTATCAAAACTAAATTACAAATGGAAGGTGGTGATGGTTGAACAACATTGTGAATGTTATTTAATGCCACAGAACTGTATAATTAAAAATGATTAAGATGATGAATTTTACATCTATTTAGTTTTTTAAATACCACACAAAAAAATCACAGTGCTCCATTAATATAACAAGGAGAAGGTGATTTTCATACAATGCCACAAGAAAAGGAAAACAAAAATCCTGTTTGGATCTATAAATGTTAGGTCTCTTACTTGAATAAAGATAAGACAAAGAGTTGTTTATCTTATGTTAGTGTCAATTATCCATGGTAAAGACACCAAAATACCCTGGAAAACTAAAAATATACAGATCAGCTATATCACTGTGACTTTAAATTTCCTATTCCTTCATTCAAAATAGCACAACAAAGCATATTACTATAAGCTAATGCTTTCATTTTTTAATCCTGTTCATTTGTTGAATGAAGGAATACAGTAAATCTACACAAACTGTAAACTTGGATATGAAGGGCCTATTAACTAAATCAGAACCAGGTAAAAGTAACTAATGCACACTCACTGTTTTATTTTCTCCTCGAAATTGGCATGGCATCCTATTTCTGAATTCCTTATGTCCGGGGCATGTTTTTTGTTTTGTTTATTGAGACAGTCTCACTCTGTCACCCAGGCTGGAGTGCAACCTCCGCCTCCCGGGTTCAAGCAATTCTCCTGACTCAGCCTCTCGAGTAGCTGGGATTACAGGTGTATGCCACCATGCGCAGCTAATTTTTGTGTTTTTAGTAGAGATGGGGTTTAATACAGACGGGGTTTCGCCATGTTGGCCAGGCTGGTCTCGAACTCCTGACCTCAGGTGATCCACCTGCCTCAGCCTCCCTAAGTGCTGGGATCACAGGCATGAGCTACCATACCCAGCCATATCCGGCATTTTTTAAGAGATTGTTTTAATAGCTGTAATATAAGAACACTACCAAAACGAAAACTAAATTTGCCCCAACTTAGAAACTGAGTCTTCATTCTCTCTGGAAAATTCCCTATTGGAGGCCATCACTAGGCACAAATTCCTGAATCAAAACATTAATTTTTCTAGACATTTGCCCATCTCTTTGGCTGTAAGTACTAATAAAAGTGAAAGCGTGCAGCACAGACCATAGAAAATTCACAACTTAAAAGGGAAAACCTAATTTTAGATACAAATTATAGACTTAAGGTATTTCCAATTCCCAATTCAGTTATTCTACAGACTTGTGACCTTTTAAACATAACCAATTTTTAGAAAAGTAAAACCTGCTTAAATAGGAGTGTAACTCAATATTTTGCAATTTAGACACTCAGGCTCACTTATGAAGATATATTCATTTAGTTGATTTTAGTGTCAGTTCCCTGTTCTTTGCCTCCAGTCTGTTTTTACATCAAAATTCCTGCCTATTCAACTTGGTACTAATCTACAATTACTATTTACAGATTTTTTCCCCATCAAAACCATCTAAGGACACATCACCACATTTTTCCCCATCAAAACCATCTAGGGACACACCACCACATCATGCAAAAAGGCTCCAGACTAGTGAATCCCAGTTTCTCTATCTCACTGATATATAGGGTTTTTTTCAGAGACAGGGTCTCACTCTTGCCCAGACCAGAGTGCAGTGGTGTGATCATAGCTCACTGCAGCCTCTAACTCCTGAGCTCAAGCCATCTTAGCCTCCCAAGTAGCTAGGATACAGGCGAATAGCTGGGACTGTAGGCGTGCGCCACCATGCCCAGCTAAGTTTTTATTTTTCTGCAGAGATGGCGGGGGGACAGGGGTCTATGTTGCCCAGACTGGTCTCGAACTCCGGGCCTCAAGCAATTATCCCACCTTGGCCTTCCAAACTTCTAGGAATATGGGAATGACCCACCGCACCTGGCCTCTCACAGATAATTGTTTGGTCTTTGGTTCCACATCTGTAAATGAGAGTTGAATGGATGTTCCTTCCAAATGATTAGTCAGCTTCCTGGTCTATAAATTCTAGAAAGTAAAAAGGGAAAAATACTCTGATGCTTTACATTTCTGAGAATTTCCAGAAATAAAGACATTCTTAGCTTTCATAACTCTTCCTTCACTTGGTTTCTCCCCTGGCCAGTCCTTTGTTTTAGCCACGACTCTTACTTAAGCCGCAGATTTGGTCTAAGCCAGTTTACTCCCACTCCAAGGGGAAAAAATACCCACTTCTGTTATCTCCATATCAAGAATAAGTGCCTTTTATCATTTCAAAGAGAAATATAAAGTGGCTACAACTACCCAATTCAACTCTATCTCCATCTGCAGTAGATACTGGACAAATTTATCTAAGACATTTCCATTGGAATAAAAGTTTTTAATATTCAGCTATTAGAGTTTAGAATACATATTTAAGATTAGATTCTTTAAAACTTGCTTCCCTACTGAAACTACAAATGAAATATGCCAGACCGCCAGTTTAAAATGAAGGGGTCATTTGACATATCATTTGTGATATGCTCAACCTTTTCCTCAAAGTTGTGTTCTACAAAACAGATTGTTACTTTTATATTCAACAATGACTTTTTTTCTTTCTTCTCTTTCCCCATGGCTTCTGAAACAAATTAAATTTGGTTTATGCCACAAGAGCACATTTACCAGGCACTTGACCATATTAGTAATGTCCACTTCAAACTACTGTTAAGATAAAACTCACCCAGATCATTAAACAAAGCCTTGGAATTACATATTTTGGTGACTTTTAAGTCTTTCTGAACTTTAGATTTCAAACTTTTAAAAACACCTGAATGAACAAGTTCATTAATCTGAAACAAATACTTGGAAAATCTTTTAGGATAGTTCCTTATAACTTCTCAACCACGCTGTGAATTTCAAAGAATTTTTTTTTTAAGTATAGTTGTTTCTGTTTGCAGGAAAGAATATGTTCTACTCAAGTGAAACATCTGTTTTTAAAATGTGTGTTTATTATAATCAAAAAGCATTGAGTGAGTTCCCCAGAAGAAATTCTACTTGCTTTTGCAGAAATTCGCAGTCAATAACCTTAAGAAAGCTGACAAGACTATTGATTTTCAATCTCCATTAATCTTTTCATTATGAGTTCCATAATAACTACTTCAAATTGGATTTAGAAATCCACAAAAAACTGCTAAACTTTAAATTTCTTAAAGTATTGAAATTAGATATCCAAAAGTTGTTAAGACACAAAAAGTATGAAAGCAACTTTAAAAATCTTGAGATAAACTTGCCTCCACTTGCCTCCTCAGATATATTTCTCACTACTAATACAAAGCTAAAAATGGAAAATAAGAAATCAAATCTTAGGGACAGATGGACCGTGTAGAAAAATAGTAAGCTAAGTTACTAGCCCCAAAAGCAGTGATACATGAGGCAGAAAACCAAACAGAAAAGACCGGTTGTAATTACCCAAATGTAAAAAAAGGAAGCATGTGATGAAATATTAAAGCTAAAAATTAAAATTCACACATTTATGAGAAATTGGCAGAAAGGGGGTATCAAATCTAAAAGCATTATCAAACCTCTATACTATAAAATCTTATTTTGAGAATATACTGATTCATCTCTCATTATTTGAAGCTTTCTTATCTCAGATAATATATTCCCTGACAGGGCAGATAGCAAAATAAAAGTTTGATTTTTCATCTCTTCTAAACACTCTTACAAAGAATAATTTTCTACCATCTTGAAATTTTTCAAAGCTTTTTGAGAAACACACACAAATAATTTGGATTTAGTTGATTTTATTTACAGTTTTTTTTGATTTTTTTTTTTTTTTTTTTTACATTTCAGAGCATTACACAATTACATTTTCTCATTTTCTGACCTGCAAACAGATACCTTAAACGGAAATTATTTTGTTTTAATTATCAAATTAGGTACATCCAAAATGCAACAATTACACATATGACAATTAATTCACAAAGTATAATTTTACTGGGACATATCCTAAGAATTTAGGAACAGCCAGTCAGGAGAAATCTGACCAAATTTAGCAATCAACCATTTACAAATCCAAAATCAAACCTATCTAAACTCCCAAACCAGAAGCTTGAAAGTATTTATTAAATCCCCACTGGACGAAAGACAGTGATGACTAACACCTATCCAGTCTTGACAGTTTTAATCCCAAACACTGGGCTATTTCCCCGGTCTGTAACTGAATAGCAAGCATCTGTTTGTCAAACACCTAACCATCTAACTTTTACACCATTATGCGCATAGAAAGGCTAAGTGTTCATTATTTAAAAAACAAGTAGTCATTAAATATCCACACTATTCCCCCAGCTCACCAAGCCCTTATTGCAATCCCAAATATGCAACCTGTGTCACACAGTGACAGGCTATATTTCATATATATACATATGTGTATATATATATGTATATATATGTGTATATATACAGTATTAGGTACAAATGGCAATTAACAGTCCCTACAAAAATTCAATTTCAGTTGAGGCTATAGCTCCTATGCCTTGGGATGGTTTTGAACTTCAAAACTGAAAAATACTGCTAAAATCTCACTTCCTTAACACAAAATTTGATTATACGTTCAGTTTAAGCTCTCAGTCTAAAAATGGCTATAAGGTAAGCATTAAAAAGCCAGCCAACTGAGTGCAACTTCTCTCTCCAATCTGGCCAAGCTATTTTGTAGAAATTATTTCTAACTAGACTAGAAAATCTATGGTGACTTCCAATGGTCTTGCCTACCTTACTGCCCATGTTCACGTTTCAAACTGTGTCAACAAAGCCCGCACTTCAGGGGTCAGCTGCTTGGCAGCCTTAGCTGCCTCTGTGATAGCCTTGCGATACAGGCCCTTTCTCTTCTTATTAAAGCGTGACTGGAAGTTTTCTAAAAAGGGGGAGAGTTGTGAAAGAGCAAGGAAAGATGTTGTTGGAGACCCAAACCATGAAATACGGGCCTCCTGTCGGACTAAAAGGCCGTTATCTTTCCGGCTCACAGTTATAGTAAGAATACGGGCTGGCCACCAAGGGAAGCCATATATCTTGGCCCAAACAATGTCCCCTACACATATGGTCCTGCCATCTGGTGTGACGCATTTAGAGACGTTTTTGGAAAAGACCTTCATTTTCAAGGAATTACTGAGCTTTTTCTCTTCCTTTGAAGAGGAGGAAGTGGAGGAGGTGGAAGGTGCATGCATACTGCCTGGAGGAAAATCAAAGCTTTCAGAAGAACTACACTCAGAGTTGGAAGATTTCAAATCATCTGTGCTATCAATGCTACACACTGAAGCACTGGAAGAGTCAGATTTCTTTTGATTTAGGGTCATGTAAACAGAGATATTGTTTTTGCTGCCCTTTTTGCCCAATGTCTGTGGTTCATCCTGATCACCAGGCACATGCACTTCATTTGTGTCCTGAACCTCACTGCTGGCCTCTTCAGGGCCTTTTGAGTGACTCTGATTTTCTGAAGGGGCCTCACCTGCTGAGCGGGTAGAGGTGCAGCGAGACTGGGGCTTGGGTGCCATCTTGCCACTCCGCATTTTCTCAAGTCCTGTCTTCAGAGAAGAGTCATTTTCTTCATTCCTGTACCTCTGTGGTTTTAAACGAACCCGGGGTGGAAGGGAACCTGAGCTAGGATTCTGATATCGACGTGTGAAATGGACTTTTGAATGTGCATTTTTGGAAGTAGAGGTTTCATTTCGCTTCTTTTGTGCCTTTTCTTTGGCAATTTTTAACACTTCCCGAGCTTTCGCATGATCCATGTTCTTACTCTGGAGAACTTTTTTAGTACTTAACTGAGCTTTTGATGTATTTGCCTGAGCAGAAACTTTTACTACTCTGCCTCTGCTGTAAGCAATATTTGAAACCTTAACCACAGCATTTCTTTTCTGGCTTTCATTTTGGTTTTTCCCATCCACTTTATGGTCAGTTTTCAGTTTTTTGTTCACAGTAGTTATACTTTCATTTCTCCGTTTTTTATCTTCATATTTAGAAGAGTCACTTGCACTACTACCTTTTCTAATTTCCTTTTTTTCAGCAACAACACTGTTTTTACATTTATCACACAGAACTTGCCTGGGTCGTAGTTTAATAGCATTCATTATTGAAGTGGGTTCTTCCCTGTACATTTTTCGTTTGGGTCGCTTAATTTTCCGAGGAGGTGGCTGAGGTATTGATTGGTTATATGTGTCCCTGATAAACAAAGGGGGAGGATAAGGTGCTCCTTCATGGAAGAGAGGTGGTGGTTTGGAAGTCCACAGGCTTTCAGCCAAGCTCAGCTCGGGATGTGGGACAGGAGAAGGGTCATCAGGAACAGCACCATTTGCTTCACACTTGACTTCTGTCCCTTCTTGGAATGTATTACTTTGGAGCGGCATGGCTTCTGGTTTATCCTTATATTCCCTTTTGGGAAATACTGTCACAGGGATACCATGGGGCCCAAACCTTTGAAAGAAATAGAAGAAAAAAAGAAGACATTAAGTTAACATCTATAATTCAATTTCTTAAATGTAAACAACACCTGATGCTTATTTATATATAACCTTTCCCGAAAACTATTTCATATTAAAAAACAAGAACACAAAAATCTACTGACTATCTCTTCCCCTAAAAGTCCAAAGACCTTCATTTCTTTAGGTTCTACATTTTTGGTAAAAACAAACAGCTGCCCTAAGCAATGCCAGAATAGTTGACTATACTTAAAGTAGGTATTTCCAGTCTTGAATCAGAAAGAATGTTTTCTCAGATAGCTTTATGTTAAGCATCACATATATTACATTCACTGAACCATATACAACATTTTCAGTAAATGCAACTACAACTTTGTGAAACACACATATATTTCTTCCTCTAGTTATAACAGCTTTCAAAACCTCCACAAAGCAAATTCAGCCTTAACTACCCAAAACTACTTAATGAGTAAAATCCCATCTCAACTTTACTGGTTAATCACCGAAGATTCAAAGAAAGTTGCTCTTTTACTCTTGCATCCTAACTAGTTACCTATTCTGCCTCCCAAAACACAAAAATATGAAGAACTCAGATACTCAAACTACTTCAAACAGTTACAGAGCTGTGGCTTTCTTTTTAAATCATCTCACATTAAGAAATATATCTGCATTGCAATCCAATAAAACACAGGAATGGGCCGGGTGCAGTGACTCACGCCTGTAATCCCAGCACTTTGGGAGGCCAAGGTGGGCGGATCACGAGGTCAGGAGATCAAGACCATCCTTGCGAACATGGTGAAACCCCATCTCTACTAAAAATATAAAAAGATTCGCAGGGCGTGGTGGCGGGTGCCTGTAGTCCCAGCTACTCGGGAGGATGAGGCAGGAGAATGGCATGAACCCAAGAGGTGGAGCTTGCAGTGAGCCGAGATCGCACCACTGCACTCCAGCCTGGGCAACAGAGCAAGACTCTGTCTCAAAAAAAAAAAAAAAGACCACTTATGAATGTATACATGCATCCATATATACATAAATACACACACTTAAGCAAAAGTTTCACCAAGTACTTAACCTTGTATTTTGTGACACATAATTTCTTTTCTACTCTGGTCTACTTCATTTGTTTTAAGGCTAGTCAGACCCATTAAACTGATCTGAAAACTCCATTACAGGTCCAGACTCTGTTTGCAAACCACGGTACCTAATACAAATCTTTAAAATTCTCAGTTTCTAATAACCTTATTTCATCAATAGAGTTAGAAATAACAGTGGTTTAACGTGCCTGGGCTGAATATCAAGAACCTGATCCTTAAAATAAACTTGCTATACTAAGTTTTCTTCACATAAAATCAAATCACACTACCAAATAATTTCAGCATGTAGGTTAGCATGTTGACTATATGCACTATTTGATTC
This sequence comes from Nomascus leucogenys, assembly GCF_006542625.1. Classification (NCBI taxonomy): domain Eukaryota; kingdom Metazoa; phylum Chordata; class Mammalia; order Primates; family Hylobatidae; genus Nomascus; species Nomascus leucogenys. The sequence goes on along the minus strand of NC_044382.1, from coordinate 18,616,705 downwards.
CAACAGTATCTAACACAATGCAACTGTAATGCCAATCCTGTAAGGCAAAGGGGCTTAGATCTAAACCCAAAGATTGGCTTCAGGTAGTCAGTCACATGGAACCTTCAAAACTAGATGCCAATGTTTTATATATGTCTGTCTTTTCTACACTACTAATCTTCAGTGCTCAGATTCTCCGAAATGATCTTTTTTTTTTTTTTTTTTTAAAGACAAGATCTCACTCTGTCATCCAGGCTGCAGTGCAAGTGGTACCATCACAGCTCACTGCAGCCTCGACCTCCTAGGCTCAAGCAATCCTCCTATCTCAGCCTCCCAAGTAGCTGGGACCACAGACACACATCACCATGCCTGGCTCATTTTAGTATTTTTTGTAGAGACAGGGTTTCACCATGTTGTCCAAGCGAATGCCTGAGCTCAAGCAGTCTGCCCACCTCAGCCTCCCAAAGTGCTGGGATTACAGACGTGAGCCACCGTGTCCGGCAGGGAATGTTCTTATGCTCCCAAAAAGGTTCAGAACACCTTTGCTAGGAAGAAATCTTGATATTAGGTACTAACAGCTGTGGACAAACCTAAACGTGGGCAGGATTTACAAAGAGCCAGCATACACCAGGTATTATTCTAGCACCTGAACACTTTTTTTCCAAAATTGTTAGTTTGGCTACCACAAACCAACAACTTACAGCAAATACTTAAAAACATAAAAAGGAAAGGCTTTTTTTTTTTTACCTACGGTAAGACAAGATTAGGTCTCGGATAGCCCAAAAAGGAAAGGTACCCTCCTATTGTATCAGACTGCACAGAAAGTTGCTTTCTCCATTCTAACTTCTGGTAATCAAGTGTTTGCTTCCTGACTACTTAACTCAAAGTAACTTTAAGCATTTAACCCTTTCTTACACAGTACATAGGTGCTCATTAACCACTTTTTCAAAAGATGATAGGACAAAAGAGGTCCTTCTTGTGTTTTAATGTAGAACCAACATAAACAATGTGACTTATTTGATGTGATACCACTACTTGCATTAACAATAACATTTTCTAACTCGTAAGAAGGCATAATTTTGTCCCCGTCACACATTCACATTTCAGTAGCTGAATGAAGAGAAGTGCCCTTCCTCTTATTGATTTATAAAATTTATAGAGACAGTGCCTCACTCTGTCACTCAGGCTGGAACGCAGTGGTGTGATCATGGATCGCTGCAGCATCAACCTCCTGAACTCAACCAATCCTCTCATCTCAGCCTCCCGAGTAGCTGGGACTACAGGCACCTGCCACCATGCCCGGCTCCCTTCCTTTTATTAGGACTAATTAAACCATACTTATCTTAATGTTTGAGGTGAAGTTTCACAGCTGTCTTTTATCAACTGTTTGTATCCTCTAAACTCATTTTTGCATGTGTAAAATGAAACACTATTTCCGACCTTAAAGGATTCAGATAAAGATCAATAGGTCAATACACAGCAGCCATTTTCCTTGGCTAATATTTACTTTATTTAATTTGCTTCATGTAAGTGATTTAATCTTATTTTCAAACTAATAACTTACAGCCTGATGCAGTGGCTGACGTCTGTAATCCTAACACTTTGGGAGGGTGAGGTGGGCAAATTGCTTGAGCCCAGGAGTTTGAGACCAGCCTGCGCAACATAGGAAGACTCCGTCTCTCTACAAGCAGGAAAAATTAGCCTGGTGTGGGGTTATGTACCTGTGATCCCAGCTACTTGGGAGGCTGAGGTGGGAGAACTACTTGAGCCTGGGAGGTCAAGGCTTCAGTGAGCCATGTTCGCGCTATCGCACTCCAGCCTGAGCAATTGAGTAAGCCTTTGCCTCAAAAAAAAAAAAAAAAAAAAAAAAAAAAAAAAAAAAAAAGGCCAGGCGCAGTGGCTCTCGCCTGTAATCCCAAAACTTTGGAAGGCCTGAGGTCAGGAGTTCGAGACCAGCCTGGCAAACATGGTGAAACCCCATCTCTACTAAAAATACAAAAATTAGCTGGGTGTGGTGGTACGCACCTGTAGTCCCAACTACTAGGGAGGCTGAGGCAGAATCGCTTGAACCTGGGAGGTAGAGGTCGCAGTGAGCCGAGATCGCACCACTGCACTCCAGCCTAGCAACAGAGAGAGACTCCGTCTCAAATAAAATAAAATAAAAATAAATAAAACAAATACAAAAACAAAAAACACCTAATAATTTACTAGAGGTTTTTTTTTTTTGGGGGGGGGGGCGGTTGTTTTTTTTTTTGAGACAGACTCTCACTGTCGCCCAGGCGGGAGTGCAGTGGCACAATCTCGGCTCACTGCAACCACCGCCTCCTGGGTTCAAGCTATTCTCATGCCTCAGCCACCTGAGTAGCTAGGATTACAGGTGCGTGCCATCATGCCTGGCTAATTTTTATATTTTTAGTAAATGGGGTTTCACCATGTTGGCCAAGCTGGTTTTGAACTTCTGGCCTGAAGTAATCCACCAGCCTCAGCCTCCCAAAGTGCTGGGATTACAGGCGTGAGCCACTGCAACCAGCCAGTTTTGCTAGAGTTTAGGCTCCTTCCCATATCTTTAATTTATACTCTCAATGCAAGTATGGCCCAGCCAATTACTTTATAGCAAGTAATGGAATCTGATATGTTTATCTTTATGAAGTGCAGTAAGAATGTTAATATTTCATAACTGGATTGTTTTTATTCTCTGCTGTTCCCACATAAGCATACAAAATATCCAAGCGTTAAATGCTTTTAATAACATAGGGAAGAAGCACCTAATTGTGTAATGATGAGTGAAAACTGTAGTGAAAACTACAAAAAGGGGGAAAAAGGGGAAATAAAACTGTAATTGTGTGTGGGTAGTGAATGCCTGGCAAAGTGGAAAAATATTTCAAAATAATAATAAAACATCCTCAAAGGACCAAAAAGATAAATCACTTTAAGAAGAAACGGGGATCACATGTCTATGTCTTTGCTTCATTTCAGTAACCATGCTGTCATCCCTACACAGATAACACCTAGGGCAGTGTTACCAAACTAAGGATGGAGACATTAATTTTGAAATCAATTTCGGGGTCACACTATCATTAAAATAAAATCAGAGTTGAGAGTGTAAGTAAATATCTGTAACTGCAATGAATCTGTTTCATACATGTATATAAGAATATATGGATTCAGATGTAAAATAGATTTCTAAGTAGGCTAAAATGTTTGAGAACCACTAACCTATGAAACTATAAACTAATAAGAATATAAAGTAGAAACAAAACTATGGTCCCTTAAAAACCCTAATTTCTCCTAGCCTGACCAACATGGTGAAACCCCGTCTCTACTAAAAATACAAAAATCAGCCAGGTGTGGTGGTGCACGCCTGTAATCCCAGTTACTCGGGAGGCTGAGGTTGCAGTGAGCTGAGATCACGCCACTGCACTCCAGCAATCCAGCCTGGGTGACAGGGCGAGACTCCATCTTAAAAAGAAAAAGAAAAAGAAAAAAAAACCCTAATTCTTCAAGTACAGTCTGTGAAAAAATACATCACAACTCCTCAGAGTGTTTGCAGTGGAAATTCCTAAGCCCTGCCCAAAACATAAATCATAAAACTTTCCTATAGTGGAACTGGAATCTGATATTTTAGCAAGCACTTTTGCTTTAGCTTTTTCTAAGGGAAGACATTTATGTCTCATGTGAATACTCACCAAGATTTTATTGAACAAGTGTTTAGGTGAAAGGCTGACTGCTATCCCTTGCTTTAAGTTTTCCAACATAACTTTCTACAAATACTCCCAAGAGTTGAGTAATAATATATCCTACCCACCTTGTGCAGCATAAAGGCATGTGTTAACGTATTAGTGACTCCTAACCCTTATCCACTTTCAGTCTTTAACCACTACCCAAAGATTCTAAACTAAAACGATTCAGGTATTATAACTTAATTAAAAATACTGCAACTGTCTGCAAATCTGCAATTCTTTGAAAATAAAACTTTCTGTGAATCTGTAATTCTATTAAAAAAAAAAAATTCTTTTTAATAGAGACGTGGTCTCCCTATGTTGCCCAGAGTAGTCTTGAACTCCAGGGCTCAAGCCATCGGCCTGCCTTCCATAGTGCTGGGATTAGAGGTGTGAGCCACCACAGTCGGCCTCAAAATTCTTTTAAAAAAAATATCTTCTTAATAATTTAGGAGTAAGTGCCAAAAAAAAAATTTTTTTTTTTTCTTTTGGAGACAGAGTCCACTCTGTTGCCCAGGCTAGAGCGCAGTGGCCTGATTTCAGCTCACTGCAACCTCCACCTCCCGGGTTCAAGCAATTCTCAGGCCTTGGCCTCCCAAGTGGGTGTGTGCCACCATGCCCCGCTAATTTTTGTATTTTTAGTAGAGATGGAGTTTCGCCATGTTGGCCAGGCTGGTCTCAAACTCTTGGCCTCAACTGATCTGCCCTCCTTGGCCTCCCAAAGTATTAGGATTACAGGCGTGAGCCACCGCACCTGGCCAGTGCCAAAATTTTAAGGGGGAAGAACACTAGGGTTTAATAGTTACTTTGTGTTGCCGGGCACGGTGGCTCACACCTGTATTCCCAGCACTTTGGGAGGCCAAGGCAGGCAGATCACCTGAGCTCAGGAGTTCGAGACCAGCCTAGCTAACATGGTGAAACCCCATCTCTACTAAAAATACAAAAATGAGCAAGGCATGGTGGCGCACACCTATAATCCCAGCTACTGGGGAGGCCCAGGCAGGAGAACGGCTTAAGCCTGGGAGACGGTGGCTGCAGTGAGTCAAAATATCACACCACTGCACACACTCCAGCCTGGGAGACAAGGGTGAGACTCCGTTCTCAAAAAAATAATAATAAAAATAAATTAAAAAAATTAGCTAGGCATGGTGGCACATGCCTGTAGTCACAGCTACTTAGGAGGCTGAGGTGGGAGGATCGCTTGAGCCATGATTGGACCACTGCACTCCAGCCTGGATGACAGAGACCCTGTCTCAAAAACAAAACAAAAAAAGGCCAGGAGCAGGAATGGTGGTTCATGCCTATAATCCCTGCACTTTGGGAGGCCAAGACAGGAGGATAGCTTCAGGCCAGGACTTCACGACCAGCCTGGTCAACATAGCCAGATGGTGTCTCTACAGAAAAAGGAAAAAGAAAAAAATAGTAATACCCAGATTCATTTTATTTTGAGCCAATGATTTTAGAAACTACCTTGCCTTACAAACAGCAGCAGAATAAATCACAGAAGAGGTAAAACTGAAGCAAGCTTATTGTGGTTCATATTTCATCTCTTTGTGAGACTGGTTACGATGCCAAAGTTCAACCTGAGAAAAAATGAAATAGCTAAATGCAAAAGAAAATTTTACCACAAAAAGTAAAAAATGGAATTACAATACAATCCAGCAATCCCACTTCTGGGTACATATCCAAAAGAATTGAAAGCAGGATCTCAAAGAGCTATTAGCCAAAAAGGTGGAAGGTGGAAGCAACCCACGTGTCTACTGACATATGAAAGGACAAAGTGTGAGCTAGACAGAGATATATAGATATACAAATATATTATACAAAATAATAGTTTCAGTCTTAAAAAGGATGAAATCATAGGCCGGGTGTGGTGGCTCACACCTGTAATCCCAGCACTCTGGGAGCCTGAAGCAGGCAGATTGCTTGAGGCCAGGAGTTCAAGACCAGCCTGGCCAACATGGTGAAACCCTGTCTCTACTAAAAATACAAAAATTAGCGGGGTCATGGTGGTGCATGCCTGTAATCCCAGCTACTTGGGAAGCTGAGGCACAAAAATTGTGTGAACCCAGGAGACAGAGGTTGCAGTGAGATCATGACACTGCACTCTAGCCAGGGTGACAGAGTGAGACTCTGTCTCAAAAAAAAAAAAATCATGGCACATGCTACATGAATGAGTCTTGAGGACATTAAGTAAGCCTATCATAAAAAGATATTGCATGAATCCACTTACATGAAAAGTAAAGTAGTCAAATTCACAGAAGCAGAAAGTAGAATGGTTGATAGGAGGTGGAGAAGGAGAAATGGGAAGCTGTTGCTTAAAAACTACTGAATTTTAGTTTTGCAAGATGAAAAACTTCCGGAGATCTGTTTCACAACAATGTGAATGTACTTAACACTACTGAACTGTATCCTTAATGGTTAAAATACATTGTTTTTTTTTTTTTTTACAATTTCAAAAAACTTTTAAAAATGTGCATCTAAGACAAGCATGCCCATAGTCCAAAGTATTTAGGAGGCTAAAACAGAAGCATCACTTGAGCCGGAGTTCGAGGCCATCCTGGGCAACACAAAAAGAACCACTATAAAAAACAAAAACAAACAAACAAAACGCGTGGCGGGCCATGGTGGCTCATGCCTGTAATCCCAGCACTTTGGGAGGCCAGGGCAAGTGATCACCTGAGGTCAGGAATTCGAGACCAGCCTGGCCAACATGGCAAAACCCAGTCTCTACTAAACATACAAAAAGCAGCCAGGCATGGTGGCATGCGCCTGTAATCCCAGCTACTTGGGAGACTGAGGCAGGAGAATCACTTGAACCCAGGAGGCAGAGGTTGCAGTGGGCCAAGATCACACCATTGCCTCCAGCCTGGGCAATAAGAGTGAAACTTGGTGTCAAAAAAAAAAAAAAAAAAAAAAAAAAATGCAGCCAGGTGTAATGGCTCATGCCTGTAATCCCAGCACTTTGGGAGGTCAAGGCAGGTGGATCACCTGAGGTCAGGAGTTCAAGACCAGCCTGGCCAGCATAGTGAAATCCCATCTCTACTAAAAATACAAAAAATTACCCAGGGGTGGTGACAGACACCTGTAATCCCAGCTACTTGGGAGGCTGACGCAGGAGAATCATTTGAACCCGGGAGGTGAGTTTACAGATCACGCCACTGCACTCCAGCCTGCAACCAGGCGAGACTCCATCTCAAAAAAAAAAAAAAAATGCAGCCAGGCATGGTGGCTCAAGCCTATAATACTAGCTACTCAAGAGGCTGATCACTTGAGGCCAGGAGTTTAATTAAGTCCAGCCTGGGCAACATAGCGAGACCTGATCTCATAATTAAGTAAAAAATTAAAATATGAAACAATGAAAAAAAACGTATACCTAGCTAAATATAGAGGGGAAAGTTTTATGAGAAGCAGTACATTGGTAAAGAATTATTAGTGCAAGGGAAACAGTAATTACACAGCAGAGAAACAGGACAACGCCCTAACTTGAGGGAGAATCAAAGTACACACTGCCAATGAGGGCACATGGCTATCATGGGCCTGCAGATGTGCTGTTCCGAGAACACAACATTGCCTGCATAACCTAAACCTCTCAGGAGTAAATATCAGGCAAATCCAAATTGAGGAACAGTCCTTATTACATAATTGCTACATAATTATATTGCAAGTAAATGTAATACATAATCATTTACTAGAGGAGAAAAAACACATTGAAGGAAATTTTTATTGGAAAAATTGAAGAAATAATGAAACATGAGATACAAAGTAAAGTACTCTATCAATGTTTCTTTAATTTGAAAACTATACTGTGGCTATAGTTTTCCTTTGATCTTAGAAAAGAAATGCTCAAGCATAAGTAACGGAGAATGATGTCTTCAACTCAGTCTCAAACAGTTCAGGAAACAAATTTATTTACGTAGAGAATGACAAATTAAATGTGGCAAAATGTTACAAATGAGTGACTCTAGAAAGAGTTCACAAGAATTCTCTGCTGTTTCAAATTATCTAAAAATAAGAAGCTAAAAAAAGTGTTTTTTTAAAGCATGAATTCAGTTTACTTAGTTCCACCAATACTTCTATGCAAAGAAAGCACACAAAAAGGAAAATCTATCCAACTTAAGTGGTAAAAGCCAGCAAATTCACCTCAATTATCACTAAGCATAAATCTATATGAAACATAGTGAGACTAACATCTCTTAAAAATAAATAAAATGTTTAAAAAACAAGTATGCTAACTGGTCTGATAGTATAAAACAGTCTCAGCCCTAGGACACAGCTTCAGTAGGTGAGACCAGAATGTACCAGTCAATGCCAAATGAGGTTACAGTCTTCGGAAGGAAAGAAATCACCGTGGATTAGTGATCAGGAAATGGGCTTTGCAGGGAATGGGACCTAGAAAGGCTCAAGCAGATTAAGTGAAGAGCAAAACAGGGAGTGGTAAATGGTGAAGACTAGTTATCCATTCTGAATATTATTAAGGATTCAGAGGCTTACATAAGCAATAAAATAAAGGTGATCCATCTGGCAGAAAAAGAGGAGGGCACGTTGGTGAGTGTGTCTGAGTGGAGAGGGCTGCCAGTTTAAGGGTGTGATAGACGGAGAATAACCAGTCTCTTAATAAGAAGGCTGGCTGGGAGCAGTAGCTCACGCCTGTAATCTCGACACTCTGGGAGGCTGACGTGGGTGGATCACTTGAGACCAGGAGTTCAAGACCAGCCTGGCCAACGTGGTGAAACCCCACCTCTACTACAAATACAAAAAAATTAGCCGGGCCTGGCGGTGTGCGTCCATAATCCCATCTACTCAGGAGGCTGAGCCAGGGGAATCGCATGAACCTGGGAGGCGGAGGTTGCAGTGACCTGGGATGCACTCCAGCCTGGGCAACAGAGTGAGACTCTTTCTTTTTTCATTTTTTTTTTTTTTTTTTGAGACAAAGAGGAGACTGGCTGAGAGTGATAGCAATGGCTCATGCCTATAATCCTAGCACTTTAGGAGGTTGAGGCCAGGAATTTTGAGATCAGCCTAGGCCACATAGGGAGACCCTGCCTCTACAAAAAATTAGCTGAGTGTAGTGACACACGCCTGTGGTCCCAGCTACTTGGGAGGCTGAGGTGAAAGGATTACTTGAGCCCAGAAGGTTAAGCCTGAAGTGAGCCATGATGGCATACTGCATTCCAGGCTGGATGACAGAGCAAGACCTTGCCTCAAAATAAAAAATAAAAAAAAAAAAGGACAGAGAGAGAGGCTAGTGAAGTCTTCTGTCTAGTGATGTGATTAAATGTGTCTAAATTACTTTGTTAAAAACATGGCCAGGCACGGTGGCTCACACCTGTAATCCTGGCACTTTGGGAGGCCAAGGTGGGTGGATCACCTGAGGTCAGGAGTTCAAGGCCAACATGGCAAAACCCCGTTTCTACTAAAAATACAAAAAAACTAACCAGGAGTGATGGTGGATGCCTGTAATCCCAACTACTCATGAGGCTGGCGCAGGAGAATTGCCTGAACCCGGGAGGCGGAGTTTGCAGTGAGCCAAGATCGTGCCATTGCATTCCAGCCTGGGCGACACAGTGAGACTCCCTCTCAAAAAAAAAAAACAAAAACAAAAAAAACAAAAACAAAAAACTTAAAGCACAGCTATTCTCGTCTGATGCCATCATTTTAAAATTAATAAGAACACAAAAATAATTCCCTTTCCCTTACATTCTCAAATATGAGCCCTTTTCAATAATGTTTAGAAAGCATACTGGTGGCCAGGCCTTGTGGCTCATGCCTGTAATCCACGCACTTCTGGAGGCCAAAGCAGGAGTATTGTTTGAGCCTAGGTGTTCAAGACATTGTTGTTACTAAAAATAAAACAATTTGCTAAAAATAAAACAATTAGCTAGGTGTGGAGGCAAAGGCCTGTAGTCCCTGCTATTCAGAAGGCTGAGGCAGGAGGATCACTTGAGACCAGGAAGGAGTTCAAGGCTGCAGTAAGCTATGATCATGCCATTGCACTCCAGCCTGGGCAACAGAGACCCTGTCTCTAAGGCAAAAAAAAAAAAAAAAAAAAAAGGCTGGGTGTGGTGGCTCACAGCTGTAATCCCAGCATTTTGGGAGGCTGAGGTAAGCGGATCACAAGGTCAGGAGATGGAGACCATCCTGGCTAACATGGTGAAACCCTGTCTCTACTAAAAATATGAAAAATTAGCCAGGCATGGTGGCACGCGCCTGTAGTCCCAGCTACTCGGGAGGCTGAGGCAGGAGAATCGCCTGAACCCGGGAGGCAGAGGTTGCAGCGAGCCAAGATCGCTTCACTGCACTCCAGCCTGGTGACAGAGCGAGACTCCATCTCAAAAAAAAAAAAGAACAAAAATGGAAAAAAGAAAGCAAGTATGCCAGAAGGGGACTATAGGGACAAAACCTACCTACTAAAAGACTATAATAATTTCCTCATAAGCCATCAGCCCCAGGTGCTAATGAAAGAAAAACATTAAGAGACACCCCCACCCTCCACTGTGCAAGCAACTGTTAACCTCATTCCCTAGTAAAATTCTGTCATTCTTCCAAATTAAAAGGAGAAAGTAGGCCAGGTGTGGAGGCTCACACCTGTAATCACAGCACTTTGGGAGGCCGAAGCGGGCAGATCATGAGGTCAGGAGATCGAGACCATCCTGGTCAACATGGTGAAACTCTGTCTCTACTAAAAATACAAAAATTAGCTGGGTGTGGCGGCACATGCCTGGAATCAAAGCTACTCGGGAGGCTCAGGCAAGAGAATCACTTGAACCCAGGAGGTGGAGGTTGCAGTGAGCCGAGACCGCGCCACTGCACTCCAGCCTGGCGACAGTGAGACTCCATCTCAAAAAACAGAAACAGGCTGGGTGCGATGGCTCACACCTGTAATCCCAGCACTTTGGGAGGCTGAGGTGGGTGGATCACGAGGTCAGCAGATCGAGACCATCCTGGCTTATACGGTGAGACCATCCTGGCTTATACGGTGAAACCCTGTCTCTACCAAAAATACAAAAAAATACAAAAAATTAGCCGGGTGTGGTGGTGGGCACCTGCAGTCCTAGCTACTCGGGAGGCTGAGGCAGGAGAATGGCGTGAATCAGGGAGGCGGAGCTTGCAGTGAGCCGAGATCTCACCATTGCACTCCAGCCTGAGTGACAGAGTGAGACTCCGTCTCAAAGCAAAAAAAAAAAAAAAAAAAAAGGGAGGCTGGGTGTGGTGGCTCTCGCCTGTAACCCCGGTACTTTGGGAGGCTGAGGCGGGCAGGTCACAAGGTCAGGATATTGAGACCATCCTGGCTAACACGGTGAAACCCCGTCTCTACTAAAAATACAAAAAAAAAAAAAATTATCCGGGCATGGTGGCGGGCGTCTGTAGTAACCAGGAGACTGAGGCAAGAGAATGGCATGAACCCAGGAGGCAGAGCTTGCAGTGAGATCGCGCCACTGCACTCCAGCCTGGGCAACAGAGCGAGACTCCGTCTCAAAAAAAAAAAAAAAAAAAAAAAAGGAAAGTAATACTTCACAGGTATTATCTGAAACTTCTACAGATCCTTTCAAAGCATTTTAAAGATGCTCCTATTATACCGTAGGCCACAGTACAACAGGGTGCAGGTTCAGTGGATATTCAAAAGCAAACCCATGTTAAGTGACTTCAAAAGCTACTGTCAGGTCAGGCACAGTGGCTAACGCCTGTGATCCCAGCACTTGAGGTCAGGAGTTGGAGACCAGCCTGGCCAATATGGTAAAACTCCGTCTCTACTGAAAATACAAAAAAATTAGCCAGGCGTGGTGGTGCACACCTGCAGTCCCAGCTACTCAGGAGGCTGAGGCAGGAGAATCGCTTGACCCCAGGAGGCGGAGGTTGCGGTGAGCCAAGATCACGCCACTGCACTCCAGCCTGGGCAACCAGGTGAGACTCCGTCTCAAAAAAATAAAGAAAAAGAAGAAACTACTGTCACATTCATCCTATTATAGTTCTGCCACTTAGCACCTACTTCATAAAAGTAATAATAGTTTGGCCAGGCACAGTGGCTCACACCTGTAATCCCAGCACTTTGGGAGGCCAAAGCAGGCGGATCACCTGAGGTTGGGAGTTTGAGACCAGCCTGACCAACATGGAGAAACATACAAAATTAGCTGGGCATGGTGGCGCATGCCTGTAATCCCAGCTACTCAGGAGACTGAGGCAGGAGAATCACTTGAACCCAGGAGGCAGAGGTTGCAGCGAGCCAAGATCATGCCATTGCACTCCAGCCTGGGCAACAAGAGCGAAGCTCCGTCTCAAAAAAAAAAAAGTAGTAATAGTTAATACTTATATAGCACTTACTATATACAAGGCACTATTGTTAAATGTGTAGTTACATTAATTGATTTAATCACCACAGTAAAGTACTATTACTATCCCTATTGTATAACTGAAGAAACTAAAGCACAGAAAAGGAAAGTGATCCCCTAGTGGCTCTTCCAGTAGAGCCAGTATATGTATCCAGGAAGTGGCCCAAAGTCAGGTTCTTAACCACTGTCTCCCCTCATTTCATTAAGTTACTTAACTTCTCTTCTCCATCAAGACACTGAGGGAGCTAACAGGCCCGCATGCTCTTTTCTGTCCTGAAGTGGTAGACAGCCTTCAGAATTCACAATTTTTCTGGTTTCCAGAAGATAATAAGCATGCCATTATCAAGCATTTAATATTTCAGCATTGAAATAAAATGAAAGCATATTCACACTAAATGAATGGATAAATAGGTAAAAGAGCCTTACATCACTGCAGGTCAGGTTAGGTTTTGTCACCAAAAAGGTAACAAAAGAAGTCCAGTTTTCTGAGCTTTTTGTATTTTCGAATTGCAGTCAACAATCACGATAGAATTTTCAGCAAGATTAAGTAAGAATACATACACGAGTGCTTATACCGTAGGGTCTAGTACACAGTAGGTGGGCAAAATATATGGTAGCTATTATTATATTAAAAATAAAATGTATTTGATTTTATTTACTGTATGTCATTGGATAATTTTTTAATTAAAAGCTCCAAGTATTACAAGGGCAGTCTGCAGAGTACTCAAATACATGGGGGGTGGGAGGGAAGATGACTTTAGCAATATTAAAAACAGTATCTTATAAAATCAACTGGTGTGGAGAAAGGCTGAAAAAATAAAGATCTTTCTGACCATAAGAAATTACTCAATCTTGGCCGGGCACAGTGGCTCACGCCTATAACTGCAGCACTTTGGGAGGCCCAGGCAAGCAGATCACTTGAGGCCAGGAGTTCAAGACCAGTCTGGCCAACACGGTGAAACCCCATCTCTACTAAAAATACAAAGAAATTAGCCAGATGCAGTGGTGCACACCTGTAATCTCAGCTACTCGGGAAGCTGACACACAAGAATCACTTGAACTCAGGACGCAGAGGTTGCAGTGAGCCAAGATTGTGCCACTGTGCTCCAGCCTGGGCAACAGCGCAAGATTGTCTCAATAAAAGAAAAAAAAAATTACTCAATCTTTAAAAAAAGTCTATTCAATCTTCTTTTATAAATCACAGGCAGCTCTGGAGGGGGAAAAGTTCAAACTCTAATAATTTACATTTTAAGCTCCCAATCACATGCCTTCAAACAATCCTCTAAAAAACCTTACCTGTATAATTAAGTTTGGAAATAAAAATGGAAACAACTGGCCGGGCACAGTGGCTCACGCCTGTAATCCCAGCACTTTGGGAGGCTGAGGCGGACGGATCACGAGGTCAGGAGATCAAGACCATCCTGGCTAACACAGTGAAACCCTGTCTCTACTACAAATACAAAAAAAAATTAGCCAGGCGTGGTGGCGGGCACCTGTAGTCCCAGCTACTCGGGAGACTGAGGCAGGAGAATGGCGTGAACCCAGGAGGCGGAGCTTGCAGTAAGCCCAGATCGCACCACTGCACTCCAGCCTGGAAGGCAGAGTGAGACTCCGTCTCAACAACAAAGGAAAAAAAAGGAAACAACTATAGATATAGAAAACACTTATGCTTCAGTCTTTTCAAAAGAAAAAATAACATCTGTATAGCATTCACATTATTTAACTCCCTAAATGGAAATTCCTTTTTAAATAACTATCCAAGAAAATTATAATAGTCACAAAGTGGGCAAAAAAATTTTTTTTTTTTTTGAGACGTTGTCTCCGCTGTCACCCAGGCTGGAGTGCAGTGGCACGATCTCGGCTCACTGCAAGCTCCGCCTCCCGGGTTCACGCCACTCTCCTGCCTCAGCCTCCTGAGTAGCTCAGACTACAGGCGCCCGCCACCATGCCTGGCTAATTTTGTTTTTGTGTTTTTTAGTAGAGACAGGGTTTCACCGTGTTAGCCTCGATCTCCTGACCTCGTGATCCGCCCACCTCGGCCTCCCAAAGTGCTGGGATTACAGGCGTGAGCCACCGTGCCCAGCCGCAAAATATTTTTAGGATCAGACAAATCTTGATTTCATTTTTGTATTAATACATCACTTACAGCAACATACTTGACATTTTCCAAATAAATTAAATGCCGGCATAAAATAATCTTTTTTATGGGAGACCAAGGTGGGAGGATCACCTGAGGTCAGGAGTTCGAGACCAGCCTGGCCAACATGGTGAAACCCCATCTCCACTAAAAATACAAAAAAACTAGCCAGGCATGGTGGCACACGTCTGTGGTCCCAGCTGCTTGGTAGGCGGAGACAGGAGAATCGCTTGAACTCGGGAGGCAGAGGTTACAGTGAGCCGAGATCACACCATTGCACTCCAGACTGGGTGACAGAATGAGACGCCATCTCAAAAAAAAAAAAAAAAAAAAAATTCCTCAAAGAAAGGTTGCCTAACAACTTATTTTAGTCTGAAATCCTTTTCAAATTCAGTCATCCAGCACTTACTAAACACTGACCTGTACTTAACAGGCTTCAAAGCTGACAATTTGTACTTCCTCTTATGAACAAGCAGGTTTCACTACTGCCAGATCCAAGCCAATCAAGGCAAAACAGCATGTTATCTAATTTAAGACCCAGGACCATGTAGAAGAAATGATTTCCAAAAATGTCCAAAGTTCACTATATTGAACTGAAGAGCAATTAATGTTTACAGCAAATAGCTGTTGCCTAGGTAAGTGAGGAACAGAGAACTCTTATTTCTAACTGCCAGGTTAACTCCCCAGCAAAACCATAAACTAAGTGGTATGGCAAAATATAGTTAAGTACATTTTAATTAGAACAAGGTTTTCAAACCCCGGAGAATTGTGTATCATTCAAAAAGGCATCTTGAACATATCTACTATTATCTACCATTTACAATTTTAGGCAATTTTGCTTAAGTAACCTCTGAGCCTTGCTGTCTATCTATGAAATGGGGATTAATAGAATTTACTTCAGCAGATTTGCCAGAGTTAAATGAAACAATGTAAACAAAGTATTTGGCACAGGACTTAGCACAGAAATTGAAAATACATAGTAGCTACTATAAAATACAGAAAGTAAAACTTGGCAACCTTCTTAGATTGTAGAAATATGCAAGAAAAAATAAACAAAAATTTAAAACCTCACACATTTAAAAAAACAAGAAATATGCAAAAAAGTGAAATTAAGTATTATAGGGATTATGAGTTTTAAAAGGCTAAAATCCACTATTCTATAGTAAGCCAATTACATAAAATTGGTTCAAGGTAAAGAAATGAAAATTATGGACTGCTTAAACTTAAACTTATAGATTCAGGAAATCATTTGCAAGACTAATTACCAGCTCTACAATAAGGATTTAGATCAGCCACCCAAGTTGCCCATCCCCACATATGATACATTGCTTAGTTTGTAATTATGTCTCATTGTTAACTAACCATTAACTTTTTTTTTTTGAGACAGAGTCTCACTCCTTCACCCAGGCTGGAGTGCAGTGGGGAGATCTCAGCTCACTGCAACCTTCACCTCCTGGGCTCAAGTGATTCTCATGTCTCAGCCTCCCAATTACAGGCACACACCACCACGCCCGACTAATTTTTTTGTATTTTTTGTAGATACGGGGCTTCACCATGTTGGCCAGGCTGGTCTCAAACTCCTGGCCTCAAATGAGCCACCCACCTTGGCCTCCCAAAGTGCTGGGATTACAGGCATGAGCCACCATGACCGGCCTTAACCGGTAACCTTTAAAACAGGCTTAACAAATTGATTGTTCTATTAAATACTTTGGCAAACTATCCCCTAAAAATCAGTTATCTCCAAATATGGTCCAAGAATCTTCTGTATCAGAATCACTTTGTTTAAAATGCAAAATGATGGAATGAAGCTCAGAAATCTATGCACACTTGTTTTGACAACCACTGCCCAAAAGTGTTTAGTAAAGGCATTCTATATTAAATCTACCTAGAATATAACTTAATCTCCAATTACTTTCTTGCAATACCTGCCACTACAACAAGCTTCTGTTCTGGTACTGTGTGTCTGAATTTACTCAAGAATTTAGGGAAAACAGGGTAAATAAATACCAGGAAATAATGATGTACTTTATAGGCAAAAATGACTACTAACACATCTTTCATTTTTTATCAATATGAAATTAACTCAGCCATTACAGTGAAGATAAGCACATAATATATAAACTCCTTAGTAGTCCCACAGAAAACCTGATCTTAGGAAGATTAGACCTTGTTTCAACAAGAGCTTTACTTTAAAATAGTACACAGTAGAGTACAGTCTTATTTACAGTAAGAGGTTGAAAACCTCATCAGAAATCCCAGTCCAGGCCGGGTGCTGTGGCTCATGCCTGTAATCCCAGCATTTTGGGAGGCCGAGGCCAGGAGTCCAAGAGCAGCGTGGCCAATATGGTGAAACTCTGTCTCTACTAAAAATACAAAAATTAGCCAGAGATGGTGGCAGGCACCTGAAATCCCAGCTACTAGGAAGGCTGAGGCACAAGAATTGTTTGAACCTGGAAGGCGGAGGTTCCAGTGAGCCGAGATCGCACCACTGCACTCTGGCCTGGGCGACAAAAGTGAGACCCATCTCAAAAATAAAAAAAAAGGAAACCCTAAGTCCAATAAAACATGCCTAGCATAGTTTGTATATAACACATCTAGTTAGTGTATAAAATCTATTTTTAAGTTTTATTTTTAATTCCATAATTTGTTAAAGGATTTTTTTTTTCACTTTTTTTTTTTTTGCTAGAGTAGCTTCTCCATAGACAGAGCAGGGCTACCCCACAGGCAGAGTGGCCCGGAGGATTCTTTAGACTCAGAATGAAACCAGGTTTAATGCCCAACTAATAATCACTTCTGAAAAAGATCATATTAATGCAACATGCAATGGAAGAGCTCACTCTCAACACATACTGCACAGTAGTGGGCGTCCTAAAGCTGTGTGGGTCAGGGAGTGACTGGCACTTGCCTCTTCTCTGTTTCACTGTGTAAAGCCTTTATTGACATCTTGGCATATAAGCAGAATAATCACCAAAAAAATATTACTTATAATGTACCACAACACAATCATTCAAGCATACTACTTGAGGGCCTAAGTTCTCAACCTGGACACTGTAGTATAAGCTACTGATACCACTACTCACTGCTTCACCAGAATGGCTGTATATTTTTCCCACCAAAAGTAGGGCTATTGCACCATACGTTTCATGGTCTCTGTAAAGAAAAGAAATCATTGTCTTGGTTTATATTTCCTCAAAAAACAAGTAAATTTTCTACAAATTGCTTTTAAGAACTTAGTGAAAACTGAAGTTTCCTAAGGAAATCATCAATTATTTTTAATGCAACAGTACCCCCATGTACACACACACACAGTCGGTATTTGTAAAAATATCAATTCTGAAATACAGCTAGCTACACCCTTTAATACGCATATACCACTAACTTAAAATGCACAAGCATTTTTTTAAGAGATGGGGTCTCAGTATGTTGCCAAGGCTGGTTCAAACTTCAAGGTTCATGTGATCTTCCTGCCTCAATCTCCCAAAGTGCTGGCATTACAGGCAAGAGACACCATGCCCAGCCACACAAGTTTTTATTTTTTTTCTTCAGATAGAGTCTCACTCTGTCACCCAGGCTGGAGTGCAGTGGCACAATCTCAACTCACTGCAACCTCTGCCTCCCAGGTTCAAGCAATTCTCGTGCCTCAGCCTCCTGAAGAGCTGGGATTACAGGTGCACACCACCACACCTGGCTAATTTTTGTATTTTTAGTAGAGATGGGGTTTCGCCATGTTGGCCAGGCTGGTCTCAAACTCCTGGCCTCAAGTGATCCACCCACCTCAGCCTCCCAAAATGCTAGGATTACAGTCATGATCCACTGCACCCGGCTACACAAGCATTTTCAAGCATAAACCTTGACTTCATGATTCCTTATTTCCTGTCACATCCCCTGCTCCAAAAAAAATGATTCAGAAAGACCTTTCAGGATTTTTTCCCTTTTTTCCCCCCATTTAAAAGCTTCTGTAAGAAGATTTTTAAGGATTTCCAGGTGGCTTTATAACTATGAGGAGTGAAGAACTACCTCTTCAGAAGCCTGGGCTGAAGGCTTTTGCTCTTTGCAAATAGTCTTGAGTGGTTCAATTTTCTTATGTCTGCAATTACTAAACTTAGGACTGTGTTTAAGGGATAGACCTAAAAGCTTGCCAGCAGGTAAGATATCCATAATCATTTCTACTGACCCAAAACATGGAGAGGCTTTTAAGAGAGGCCTTGATAAGGCTGTGGTTCTTGCCCTTTCAGTTTGTTCCTGAGGGACAATAACTATTTTAAAACAAGGAAATGCAAGAGGATGCAACTGGGAAAAAAAAAAAAAAAAAAATATATATATATATATATATATATATATATATATATATCCAGAATGTAAAAAATTTTACAAAGTCCATGGATTAACGGTAAATTGCAAGTGAATAAAAGTAACAGCAGAACTACAGATGAAAAGGACAAGAAAATCAACCAATTGCAACGTATGAGCTTTATTTGGATCCTAATTTGAAAACTGAACAGTCTTCAGCTATTAATCTTGACAGTCCTTTTTTTTTTCCTTTTTTTGAGACGGAGTCTTGCCCTGTCACCCAGGCTGGAGTGCAATGGCACAATCTCAGCTCACTGCAGCCTCCGCCTCCCGGATTCCAGTGGTTCTCTTGCCTCAGCCTCCCGAGTAACTGGGATTACAGGCACACGCCACCATGCCCGGCTAATTTTTTTTATTTTTATAGTAGAGATAGGGTATCATCATGTTGGCCAAGCTGGTCTCGAACTCCTGCCTTCAAGGGATCCAGCTGCCTCAGCCTCCTAAGGTGCCGGGCCAACAGTCTGACATTTTAACAGTGACTGAATATTTGATGATATAAAAGGATTACTGCTATTATTTCAGGTGTAATAATGATAGTAAGATTGTTGTTTTTAAAGTCCCTATCTTTTTAGATATCTGCACTGGCCGGACGTGGTGGCTCAAGCCTGTAATCCCGGCACTTTGGGAGGCCGAGGCAGGTGGATTACCTAAGGTCAGGAGTTCAAGACCAGCCTGACCTACACGGAGAATCCCCGTCTCTGCTAAAAATACAAAATTAGCCAGGTGTAGTGGCGCATGCCTGTAATCACAGCTACTCAGCAAGCTGAGGCAGGAGAATCACTTGAACCCAGGAGGCAGAGGTTGTGGTGAGCCGAGATCATGCCACTGCACTCCAGCCTGGGCAACAAGAGCGAAACTCCGTCTCAAAATGAAATAAAATAAAATAAAAAAATAAAGTTCAACAAAAAGGCTGGGTGTGGTGGCTCACGCCTGTAATCCCATCATTTTGGGAGGCCAAGGCAAGCAGATCACCTGAGGTCAGGAGTTTGAAACCAGCCTGGCCAACATGGTGAAATCCGTCTCTACTAAAAATACCAAACTTACCCGGGCTTGGTGGTACAAACCTGTACTCCCAGCTACTCAGGAGGCTGAGACAAGAAAATTACTTGAACCTGAGCAAGACTCTGTCTATAAAAAAAAAAATCAACAAAAACATGACACACCAATGATTTATTATTTTGTCTATAATAATCATTTAAGCTGGGTGCAGTGGCTCATGCCTGTAATCCTAGCACTGTGGGAGGCCAAGGAGGGTGGATTACTAGTCACTTGAGGCCAGGAGGTTGCAACCAGCCTGGGCAACATAGCAAGACCCAGTTTCTACAAAAAATATATATATATTTTTTGAGACAGAGTTTTGCTCTTGTTGCCCAGGCTGCAGTGCAATAGCGTGATCTTGGCTCACTGCAACCTCTACCTCCCGGGTTCAAGCGACTCTCCAGTCTCAGCCTCCCAAGTAGCTGGGATTACAGGCACATGCCACTACACCCGGCTAATTTTTGTATTTTTAGTAGTGACAGGGTTTCATCATATTGGTCAGGCTGGTCTTCAACTCCTGACGTCAGGTGATTCGCCCACCTCGGCCTCCCAAAGTGCTGGTATTACAGGCGTGAGCCACCGCGCCTGACACTTTTTTTTTTTTCTTAACTCGCCAGGCACAGCGGCATGAACCTCTAGTCCCAGGTACATGGGAGGCTGGGGTGGGAGGATCGCTTGGACCCAGGAGTTCAAGGCTGCAGTAAGCTATGATCACACGACTGCACTCCAGTCTCTGTGATAAAGTGAGACCCTGTCTCTAAACAAATAAATAAAATAATCATTAAGACAGTTTAGAATCCTGAAGGAATGCTTAACTGTATGTCAAAATTTTAAAAGCTAAGATTAAGGACAAAATGAAAACAGGAAAACCCAAACTGAATTTGTAGGGTTGATTCTTCTCATCTGCTAGCATTTAGACTATTGTCATTAGACATTGCTAAGGGGCTCAGAAGCAGGCAGGTAATTTAAACTAAGAGAGCTGGTATAAAACAACAGTGGCCAGGTGCTGTGGCTTACGCCTGTAATCCCAACACTTTGAGAGGCAGAGGCGGATGAGCCTGGGCAACAAAGCGAAACCCTGTCTCCACCAAAATGACGCAAATTAGCCAGGCATGGTGGCATGCACCCGTAGCTGCAGCTATTTGGGAGGCTGATGTGGGAGGATTGCTTGAGCCCAGGAGGTTGAGGCTGCAGTGGTGAGTGTGCCACTGCATTCTGGCCTGGGTGACATAGCAAGACCCTTTCTCGAAAAAAAGAAAAAAGAAAAAAAGAGCACAGAGTAAGCTAGAGAATGCATGCTTCACTTAAAGGCATCCAGTTCTTTTTAGAAAAAGTCTCGCTCTGTCACCCAGGCTAGAGTGCAGTGGTGCCATCTCGGCTCACTGCAGCCTCCACCTCCCAGGTTCAAGCAATTCTCCTGCCTCAGCCTCCTGAGTAGCTGGGATTATAGGTGCATGCCACCACGCCCAGATAATTTTTTGTATTTTTAGTAAAGGCAGGGTTTCCACATGTTGGCCAGGATGGTCTTGAACTCCTGACCTTAGGTGATCCACCCACCTCAGCCTCCCAATTTGCTGCGATTACAGGCATGAGCCACCACACCCGGCCAGGCATCCAGTGTTGAGTAAATACAATGCTAAACAAAATCTGATTTTAACCAGATACTAAAAATATCCTCAAAATTACTGTGTCATTTATGGGCCAAAGAAAGCTACCTAGAAGATAGAAAGGAGGACATAACAAACCAGGGTAGTACAGGGAAAACCAGGCCACCTGGTCATTCTGTTCATATTACATATAAACTGAGGCATAAAGTTTGTGTCTAAGTGAACTGCCCAAAACTAAATCAATTAGCCTAAGAACTAGGAAATGGAGCTTAGTAAGGCACAATGATTCACCCAAAGGCACAGTGCTAATAGGGGAGGCTAGTACCAATATTAGAAATTAAAGCCCAGGCCAGGAGTGGTGGCTCACACCTGTAATCCCAACACTTTGGGAGGCCGAGGTGGAGGACTGCCTGAGCTCAGGAGTTCAAGACCAGTCTGGCCAACATGATGAAACGCTGTCTCTACTAAAAATACAAAAAAATTAGCTGGGCGTGGTGGTGTGCGCCAGTAATCCCAGCTACTCAGGAGGCTGAGGCAGGGAATTGCTTGAACCAGGGAGATGGTGGTTGCAGTGAGCCAAAGTCCCGCGACCGCACTCCAGCCTGGGTGAAAGGAGCGAGACTCTGTCTCAAAAAAAAAAAAAAAGAAAAAAAGCCCAAGCACCCTAACACTCTGTCCAGTCAATAATTTACTATTTAGTACCACTTTCTTTTCTTGAGTTATGTATGTCCAGCTCCTTTTTTTTTCACAGAATGATTCTCCTCAGAAATGTGTTCTCCAACCAAATAAATCTGAAAATAATGCAAAAAATAATAATACAACAGGGAGGGGGGGCATTTCAAATGATTTCAAAAGCAGACTCTTAGTCATCCACACATATATTAAATCCTGTGTTCCAGACTCAAACACCTTTTCCACACAGTAGATAGCTCTTCCAATTTTACAAAGACATTTCTATACTATGCATAATGTCAGCATAAAATATGGAAGAAATTTATAAAAGCAATAACTAGCCCTTTTGAAGACTGAAGAAAAGCACAAATACATTACACATTTAGTCTCCCAAATGTTAATCTCATTGGAGAGGCAAGAACCAAAACTTCAGAGCTTACTATGTATTTCTCGGTATTCAGCTAAGGAACTAGCGGAGTCTCCAGCGCCAGGTTTCACGGCTTTTACCCAACTAAAGAATCTGCCTGGCTCCAACACCCATATTCTTTACATTATCTCCACACAGGCAATGAAATCAAGAGAAGCACTAACTTTCAGAAATACGCAACTTTCAGCAACATGCCATTCTTTACTTTCTGCTTAAACTAAAACTTAGCCCAACTAGCTTTCTAATATGCAAGTAGAAAAAGCAGAGGTTTTAGAATGGGATCAACCTACATCTGAATCCTTGCTTTGCCACTTACAAGTTAACTGGCCAAATTAAATGAGCCTCCATTGCCTCCTGTGTAAATTAAAAACACTACCAAGGTTATAAAAAAAAAAAAAACTAAAGCGGCCGGGCACGGTGGCTCACGCTTGTAATCCCAGCACTTTGGGAGGCCGAGGCGGGCAGATCACGAGGTCAGGAGATCGAGACCACGGTGAAACCCCGTCTCTACTAAAAATACAAAAAAAAAATTAGCCAGGCATAGTGGCGGGCGCCTGTAGTCCCAGCTACTTGGAGAGGCTGAGGCAGGAGAATGGCGTGAACCCGGGAGGCGGAGCTTGCAGTGAGCCGAGATTGCGCCACTGCACTCCAGCCTGGGCGACAGAGCGAGACTCCGTCTCAAAAAAAAAAAAAAAAAAAAAAAAAACAAACTAAAGCATGAGGTACAATGTCTAGCATATAATGGGCACTCATAGAAAGCTCCTAATTTTTACCTAGAGGTTGAATTCAATGGCCCACCAAGATACAAATTACTTTAAAGCAACTGATGAATATGGCCTTAGTAGAGTCTAAAGTATCTTGGCTGGGTGCAGTGGCTCACACCTGTAATCCCAACACTTTGGGAGTGTAGAAATGGGAGGATGGCTTGAGGCCAAGAGTTCAGACCTGGCGCAGTGGCTCAAGCCTGTAATCCCCAGCACTTTGGGAGGCCGAAGCAGGAGGATCACTTGAGGTCAGGAGTTCAAGATGCGCCTGGCCAACATGGCGAAACCCAGTCTCTACTACAATCCCTTGAACTCCGGAGCCTGAGGTTGCAGTGAGCCAAGATCACACTACTGCACTCCAGCCTGGGTGACAGAGCGAGACTCTGTCTCAAAAAAAAAAAAGAGTTCAGGCCAGGCACAGTGGCTCATGCCTGTAATCCCAGCACTTTTTAGAGGCCGAGGCGGGCGGATCACCAGAGGTCAGGAATTCAAAGACCAGCCTGGCCAACACGGTAAAACCCCATCTCCACAAAAATACAAAAATTTGCCCGGCGTGGTGAAGCATGCCTGTAATCCCAGCTACTTGGGAGGCTGAGGCGGAAGAATCACTTAAACCCGGGAGGCCGAGGTTGCAGTGAGCCAAGATTGTGCCATTGCACTCCAGCCTGGGCGACAGAGCGAGACTCTGTCTCAAGGAAAAAAAAAAAAAAGAGTTCAACCAGCCTGAGCAACATGGTAAGATCCCCATCTCTACAAAAAATTTTAAAATTAGCCAGGTGTGGCCGAGTGCAGTGGCTCACGCCTATAATCCCAGCACTTTGGGAGGCCGAGGCAGATCACGAGGTCAGGAGTTCGAGACCAGCCTGGCCAATATGGTGAAACCCTGTCCCTACTAAAAAATACAAAAAATTAGCCAGGCGTGGTGGCATGTGCCTGTAGTCCCAGCTACTCAGGAGGCTGCGGCAGGAGAAACACTTGAACCCGGGGGGGTGGAGGATGCAGTGAGCTGAGATCATGCCACTGTACTCCAGCCTGGGTGACACAGGGAGACTCTGTCAAAAAAAAAAAAAAAAAGAGCACAAACTCAGTAGCCCTGGGTTCCAGCCTAGTCTCTGAAACGGACTGGCAGTCATGTCTCTATGCTCAATCTCAAGGTTTCATTTGGATGAAAATATAGCTGGCTGGCTGCAATGGCTTATGCCTGTAATCCCAACATAAAATCAGAGGATTGCTTGAGCCCAGGAGCACGAGACCAGCCTGAGCAACATAGTGAGACCCCCATCTCTACAAAAGATACAAAAACAGGCTGGGCACGGTGGCTCACACCTGTAATCCCAGCACTTTGAGACACCGAGGTAGGCAGAGCACCTGAGGTCAGGAGTTAGAGACCAGCCTGACCAACATGGTGAAACCCCCGTCTCTATTAAAAATACAAAAATTAGCCAGGCGTGGTGGCGGGTGCCTGTAATCCCAGCTACTCGGGAGGCTGAGGCAGGAGATTCGCTTGAACCCAGGAGGTGAAGGTTGCACTGAGCTGAGATTATGCCACTGCACTCCAGCCTGGGTGGCAGAGTAAGATTCCGTCTCAAAAAAAGGAAAAAAATTAACCAGGCGTGGTGGTATGCACTTGTAGTCCCAGCTATTTGGGAAGCTGAGGTGGAAGAAGAACACAGTGAGCTACGATCCCAGCACTGCACTCCAGCCTGAGCAACATAGCGAGACCTTGCCTCTTAAAAACAAAAACAAAAAAAACACTGTCTCCTGGATCCATCAGTAAACCCCAAAACTGCACATGAAAGTGTACAATCAACATAAGTGCAAATTACAAAATATACTGGCAGGTCCGTTTTTCCAGATTAAACTGTAAAAAAAAAGGAAATCCAACTAGTCAACCATTAGACCAATAATAATTCCTTGAATTGCTAAATTTTAGTGTTTTATTTCCTCAACATTTCCACAATTTTTTTAAGACAGGGTCTCATTCTGTCACCCAGGCTGGACTGTGTGATCTTAGCTACTGCAACCTCCACCTCCAGGGCTCAAGAGATCCTCCCACCTCAGCCTCCCAAGTAGCTGGGACCACAGGCACAAGCCACCACGCCCGGCTAAGTTTTATATTTTTTTCGTAGAGACAGGGTTTCACCACGTTGCCCAGGCTCCTCTGGAACTCCTGTGCTCAAGTGATCTGCCTGCCTTGGCCTCCCAAAGTGCTGGGTGCCTGTAATCCCAGCTACTCCGGAGGCTGAGGCAGGAGAATTGCTTCAGCCCGGGAGGCGGAGGTTGCAGTGAGCCGAGATCACACCACTGCACTCCAGCCTGTGCGACAGAGCAAGACTCCGTCTTGGAAAAAATAAATAAATAAGTAAATTATAGTAATAAGATCCTTTCACTTCAGAATATTCAAATGGAAAAGGTTCATATTAGGAATAGCTCCTCCAACAAAAGAAATTGCTGTTTCTAAACACTGATAGCATGAGACCGAAACTCAATAGCAATTCTCTACCAAAGAAAATTTTTAAAAAATAAAGCACTAATACAATGAGCACTTATCCATTCCATTTCCAAAAACAACTTACCTTCTGCACCTTCCTTTTGCAGATTTGAAATCCAGATTCTCACACAGTCACTGGCCATCTCTTCTGTTTCATTCAACAGCATAGACACCAGAGTGTCTCTCACTATTATATACATCAGTAGAGGCCGGGCGAGGTGGCTCATGCCTGTAATCCCAGCACTTTGGGAGGCCAAGGTGGGTGGATCACCTGAGGTCAGGAGTTTGAGACCAGCCTGACCAACATGGTGAAACCCCATCTCTACTAAAAATACAAAATTAGCCAGGTGTGGTGGCACATGCCTGTAATCCCAGCTACTTGGGAGACTGAGGTAGGAGAATCGCTTGAACCAGGGAGGTGGAGGTTGCAGCGAGCAGAGATCGTACTATTGCAGCCTGGGCAACAAGAGCGAAACTCCGTCTCAAAAATAAATAAATAAATAAATAAATAAATAAATAAATAAAATACCTCAATAGAAAGCACACTCACCTTATTCTGCTTTCTAATTATGAAAACAGAAGTGCAGGCTGAGCGCAGTGGCTCACGCCTGTAATTTCAGCACTTTGAGAGGCCAAGGCAGCAGGATCGCTTGAGCCCAGGAGTCTAAGACCAGCCTAGGCAGCACAGCAAGACCCTGTCTCTATTAAATAAGTAAACAAACAAACATAAACAGAAGTGCAAATGCCCTAATCCAAAATTATTTTTAAAAAAGATACTTCAGGCCGGGCACGATGGCTCATGCCTGTAATCCCAGCCCTTTGGGAGGCTGAGGCGGGTGGATAACCTGAGGTCAGGATTTCAAGACCAGCCTGGCCAACATGGTGAAACCCCGTCTCTACTTAAAAAATACAAAAATTAGACCAGCGTGGTGGCGCACACCTGTAGTCCCAGCTACTTGGGAGGCTGAGGCGGGAGAATCGCTTGAACCCAGGAGGCGGAGGTTGCAGTGAGACGATATGGCGCCACTGCACTCCAGCCTGGGTGACAGAGTGAGACTCCGTCTCAAAAAAAAAAAAAAGATATTTGAGATTAAATAATACAGAATAACTGCTCTCATCTTTCCCCCCCAAACACCATACTTCAATATGAAATTTTAAATGGCTTTTTTCCCCAAATGGGAAAGGATTCCTGGGTCTTGATGGGAGAGCAAACAAGTTTAAAACATACTAATAAGCCATTGCAAACAGGTGAGATACCATCAGAGTGTGTGCTGTTGCAGGAAACAGAATGGAAAGCCGTGAATGGGAGTCTCTGCACTTCATATCTGCAAAAGAAGAGAATAAAAAGGTTAACTCCAGACTTAGAACAGGTTCTCTTCCCCTGTTGAAAGCAGAGCCCAAAAACTTTTTAAATCAAAAAATGAAAATGTGGTTAAGCCAAATTTGTAGATGAACTCAACCTTCTTGTCCTTAATACATAAACTGTATCCCAGGTGTTAGAAGTTACTTGAACATTTTTATGCTACACCACCTTGACATTAAAGGATTTTTTAAAAATCTCCAATCTCTTCTTTAAACTTTTCTTAAAACTATCATTAAAATTAGCAAAATATGCTTCTCTTTTGAACGGTTAACCTAACGGGAATGACTTCTAACCGTAAGAATAACAGTTAAAAGGTTCATTTTAACAAATGCTCTTCCCCCTGTAAGGAGTGACAGGTAACCTTTTGGGAACCCCCATGTACACACCCCTTTCTCCAATACTGCTAAAGTTAAACGTTAATTTGAGGACAGACAAGTGCCTCCTCGCAAGCAATGCCCCCTCTCCCCGCTCCCCCCCGTCCCCCCGTCCAACACGCCGTTCTCTGCAAAAATCCATCTGCATCTTGCATTAACCCACCTGCCCAGTGACGGTGAGTCCAGGCCAAGTCGCAGAAAAAGACCAGGCGTGAAGGGTGAGACCTGTGAGCCCATTTGCACCCGCGCCCTCCCACCTGGTGGCACACCTGCCCCGCAGGCGCCCACCTGGGGCCGGGACCGCCCTCTCCCGGTCTCGCGCTCCTGCCCCACTCGGAGCGCGCGCCACGCGCCGCGCAGGACCAGAGGGCGGGGCCCCGGGCAGCGGGGAAGCGAGGGCTCGGGGAGAGGGGGCCGCCCGGGCTCACTCCCTCCCTGGGGACCCAGCGGACCGGAGCGTGCTGCGGACGGGCGCGGTACCTTTTGGACAGATCCATGAGGACCCCGGAGAAAAGCTTCTCCCCGAGGCGGAACGACACGACGAGCGCGTCCTCAATGATGTGGTCCAGCGTGACCCGCACCTCCGAGCCCGGGATCAGTTGCGACACCGTGGAGTCCCCGCCCGCCGGCGGCACGAGCGCCGGGGCTACGGGCTGAGGCAGCGGCGGCTCCTCGCGCTCCTCGGGAGCCGGGGGCTGCTCCGGCGGCGATGCAGGAGAAGGTGGAAGTTCGGGCCCTCCCTGAGGCGCGGCTGCCGCTGACTCCGCCACCCGAACGGACAGTTTCTCCTCAGCCTCCAGCTCCGGCCCCGCCGCCTCTGGGCTGCGGGCGAGCTCCCCCGGCGGCGGCGGTGGCGGCGGGAGCGGCGGCTCGTCGGCCTGAGGAGCGGACTGCTGCCCGTCGGTCTCGCCATCCGGCACAGACGCTTCAGTGGCCGTGACCGGGAGGGGGTCAGTGCCGGCCTCACTGCCGGGGATGGGCTCCATCTCCGGCTCGGCCTCGCCGGCGCCCCCCTCCCCGGGGGACGCTGCAGTCGCTGCCGCCTCTGCAGCCACAGCCGCCATTTTCTTCCTGGCTTCTCCCTCCTCTAACTCCGGCTGCAGCGGCGGCGGCGGCAGCGCTGCTTGGTTCCCTGGGCCTTCCCCTCCCTCCCGCGAACACTTTCGTCCCGCCCTTTCCCTGATGCTCGTTTTTGGCACCTCGCCATTGGTTCCATTCTACACCCCTCCCGCACTTCTGATAGCCCATTGGCCAGGGATGGACGTCTATCATCTAGTCAGTCCATCCTTCCCACGCAGAGTAGGAACTTCTCATTGGCCAGACGTGTTGTCAAGTGTGGAATCTGAGTGGAGGAATAGGGGGCGGAATCAAAGGGGGCGGGGGAAGTCACAAAAGAGGAGCCATATACTCATTGCCTCTTGCTATTGGCTGGAAGAGGAAATAAAGTTTTATGGTTGGCCTACGCTCCTGCCCATTATCAGTCAGGTCTTCGGAGGTGGGAGAAAGGAGGGAATCATGTGGCGTGCCACTTCTTTCAAAGGCGGCCGAGGGGAGGAGTAACAAGGGAATGCGGGAGGGGAACCGCTTCCCAAGAATCTCTGCGCAGAGATCCTTAGAATAAATGTTATTTCTAGGCGCGGACTTCTTGCGGCCGCGTGTGGGCACGACAGGCTTCTTTGGGAAAGACAAGTAAAGTTTGAAATACAATCCTACAGACACTTTCTGAGTGCCTACTATGCTAGTCACTGCACTAGGTCCTGGGGAATAGAATGTTCAAGACGTTCTCCATAGCCTCATAGCAGCTGGCTCCAGCTGCCATGAGGGATACGAGGAGTATTTTCCTTGACTTCTAGGAGTACGATGAGCATTTTCCTTGACTTCTCTCCACTTCCTAGGAACAAAGTACCTACTTACTAATATTTCAAAAATGGGAAAATGCTCATGAAAGAGGAGAGACACCATCCTCACTGGATTAAACTGATGACTGTTACAGAAAGGAGTCTTGAGACATTGCTGAACTGACATGTGAACACTGCTTGTTCTCTCCAAATCCACTGCAAAGTGGACACACCTGGTCCCTGCTAAAGCCTTTTTCTTTCCTGGCTTCTCCAATGCCACGAGAACAAAAGCTTTCTCACTTCAGTGTCCTGACGCCCCTACTTCTCTTACTCCCACGTCAAGTCTTTTCGTTTGTTATCTCTGGAAGAATCTACTGAACCTATTTCTCTCAAATGGCGCCTCAGAGTCAGCCTTTTTTCTGGGAGAATGCCTACAGAAGAAAGGGTAGAAAAACTGCTAGCATTGAAAGTAAAAAAAAAATAAAGTCCTGAAGAATAATTACAGCTAGTGTCTTTTGAGTACCATGTACCAGGCACTAATACAAACACTATAGCATATCATCTCAATCCTTAAAATTTCGAGGCACAAAGAGGGTGCCCAAGGTTACTCAGCGGGTAAATTGCATAGTCAGAATTTCAGTTTTACATGGAAAAGACTGAAAATAGCAATAAACAAATATCACCATATGCTCTGCCTATTTCAAACCAAGTGGCTCGTGGGGAAAGGCCAGTAGAAGATCCCAATCAGGGAAGTTTCAGAATATCATTTAAAAATACAGAAAGAAACAAATGTACTTAGTGTTCATTTTGTACCAGAGATTTTCCCAAAACTCTCACTTAAAATCCTGTGACTTAAATCTTCTCCCTTTTTTACAGATGAGGAAGCCAAGCCTTAGCCATGTTAAACATCCTAAGCGGGCCAAGCGCGGTGGCTCAAGCCTGTAATCCCAGTACTTTGGGAGGCCGAGGCAGGCGGATCACCCAAGGTCAGGAGTTTGAGAACAACCTGACCAACATGGTGAAACCCCATCTCTACTAAAAATACAAAATTAGCTGAGCATGGTGGCGCATGCCTGTAATCCCAGCTACTTGGAAACCTGAGGCAAGAGAATTGCTTGAACTCAGGAGGCAGAGGTTGCAGAGAGCCGAGATCTGCCCACTGCACTCCACTCTGGGCAACAAGACTGAAACTCCATCTCAAAAAAATAAAAATAAAAAGATAATAAGATCTTAAGGGTCATACAGCTAGCTAGCAGCAGATCCTATCTAACCTGGGTCCTTCCAAGTACATGACTTTCACTCAATCATTCATTAAACGAAGAGTTATCTCCTTCAGGCTAGATACTTGCAGTAAGCAGACACAGATTCTGCCTTATAGGCTTTTCACCATAATACTTTGTCTATAGTTCACCATGATCAACTAATTAAACACAACATAGAGTCTATGAAATGCCTAGTCCCTAAGGTTTCACATTGTACAATCTCCCACAGGGAGAAAAATGTAGTTCGGGTCCTGGGACCTGATTACCTCTTGTAGTAATTCACTACAAGATGCTGCAATGAGTAATTTACATTTCAGATTCATAGCAGATTGTGGCATACCAAGTCATTGTCCTAAGCCACCATTTCATTCTGTAACTCAAGAGCTTCTACTGGCTCCCAATGCTCACATGGAGTGTACCTTCTTCTGCTTGGCTTTCAAAGCCCTCTCTGTGTTCTCACCTTACCTTTCAAGGTCTCTTCTCCACTACTCTTCAAGCCTCCTAATACTAGAAAGATTTGGTTATATATTGTTCATTCACTTATTCATTCATTCAACAAATAAATATTAAAGGGGCTGGGCACGGTGGCTCACGCCTGTAATCCTAGCACTTTGGGAGGCTGAGGCAGGCAGATTACCTGAGGTCAGGAGTTCAAGACTAGCCTGCCAACATGGTGAAATCTTGTCTCTACTACAAATACAAAAAATTAGCCGGGTGCAGTGGCACACATCTGTAATCCCAGCTACTCAGGAGGCTGAGACAGGAGAATCGCTTGAACTAGGGAGGCGGAGGTTGTGGTTAGCCGAGATTGCATCACTGCACTCCAGCCTGGGTGACAGAGCAAGAATTTGTCTCAAAAAAATAAAAATAAAAATAAACATTAAAGAACTGCTATGTTTCAGTGACTGGACCAGTCAGGCAGAAGGCATGAAATAAAGAATACAAAAGATATCACTTGAGTTCAGGAGTTCAAGACCAGGCTGGTGAATATATATATGAAAGATTTAGTAACTGCCCTCCTGAGGATTATTTTTCTAGTTGGGGAACTGGAAAATGAGCAAACAATGAATAAACAAGATGATCACAGATGTGAGCAATACCATGAGAGAAATAAACAGGGTGAGGGAATAGAAGTAGCTGGCAGAGGGGCTGAAAGGTGTCTCCTTTAGATAAGGTTGTCACAAAAGCCCTCTCTGAGGATTGGACATCTTAACTAAGATGCAAAGGAAAAGGCAACCAGCTATTGACATTGCTGGATGAATATTTGGATCAAAAGGAACGGCAATTGCTTGAAGTTCTGAGGCAAAAGAGGGCTTGGCTTGTTCCAGAAACAGAAGGAAGACCAATCTGGTTGAGGAATGAGCAAGAAGTTGAGTAGATGAGGTTGAAAAGGAAAACAGGACCTAAATCACGTTTTGTATTGCAGATACAAAAGCAAGGGATTCTGCCCTCAGGGAGCTCCAAATCTAGTGGAAAGCCTGGGCGAGCCATAGTGGCTCATGCCTGTAATCCCAACATTTTGGGAGGCCAAGGCAGGAGGATTGTTTGAGCCTAGGAGTTTGAGGCTGTAGTAAGCTATGACCATGCCACTGCACCCCAGCCTCGCAACAGAGTGAGACCCGAGCTCACAGAAAAAAAAGAAACCTGGCTTTTACATTTGCTTTTGTAATCTATTCACCTCTGCATTCAGCCTCCTGCTGGCATGGACTTGGTATGGAGGATGTCTTTGATATTTGTTTAATGGATGGTCACATGATATTTGTGGCTGACTAGGTGATTGGATGGATGGTTGATGGATTGGATGGATAGTTGGAGAACTGGACAGATGGTTGAATACATGGATGGATGGTTGAATGAATAGATGAATGGCAGGGATAAGGAAACCAGCTGATTGCTGAAACAGATCCTCACTCTCATGAGCATACTTTCATCTCAAGCTCTGCAAGATACTATAATGTGGTGGCTAAAATTCAGTTGATGTAAATAAACCTGTAACTGGCCAGGCTCAGTGACTCACATCTGTAATCCCAGCATTTTGGGAGGCGGAGGCAGGCAGATCACTTGAGTTCAAGAATTTGACACAAGCCTGGGCAACACAGCAAAACCCTGTCTCTACAAAAAATACAAAAATTAGCCAAGCATGATGGTGTGTGCCTGTAGTCCCAGCTACTCAGGAGGCTGAGGTGGGACAACCACCTGAGCCCAGGAGATTGAGGTTGCAGTGAGCCATGATTTCACCACTACACTTCAGCCTGGGCAACAGAGTGAGATGCTTTCTCAAAAATAAAAAATAAAGCCAGGCGCGGTAGCTCATGCTCATAATCCCAGCACTTTGGGAGGCCGAGGCTGGTGGATCACCTGAGGTCAGGAGTTCAACATCAGCGTGGCCAACACAGTGAAACCCCATCTCTACTAAAAATACAAAAAATTAGCTGGAAGTGGTGGTGCATGCCTGTAATACCAACTACTCAGGAGGCTGAGGCAAGAGAATCGCTTGAACCTAGGAGGCAGATGTTGCAGTGAGCCAAGATCGCGCCATTGCACTCCAGCCCGGGCAACAAGAGCGAAATTCTGTCTCAAAAAAAAAAAAAAAAAAAAGGCCGGGCATGGTGGCTCACGCCTGTAATCCCAGCACTTTGGGAGGCCGAGGTGGATGGATCACCTGAGGTCAGGAGTTCGAGACCAGCCTGGCCAACATGGTGAAAACCTGTCTCTACTAAAAATACAAAAATTAGCCAGGCATGGTGGCATGCAACTGTAGTCCCAGCTACTGGAGAATTGCTTGGGCCCACGAGATGGAGGTTGCAATGAGCTGAGATTGTGCCACTGCACTCCAGCCTGGGTGACTGAGCAAGACTCAGTCTCAAAAAATAAAAATAAAAATAGCGCCAGGCGCGGTGGCTCAGGCCTGTAATCCCAGCACTTTGGGAGTCTGAGGCAGGCAGATCATGAGGTCAGGAGATCGAGACCATCCTGGCTAACGTGGTGAAACCCCATCTCTGCTAAAAATACAAAAAATTAGCCGAGCGTAGTGGCAGGTGCCTGTAGTCCCAGCTGCTCTGGAGGCTGGGGCAGGAGAATGGCATGAGCCCGGGAGGCGGAGCTTGCAGTGAGCCGAGATCGTGCCATTGCACTCCAGCCTGGGCAACAGAGCGAGACTCTGTCTCAAAAAAATAAATAAATAAATAAATAAATAATAAAAATAATATAAATAATAAAAAAAAATAAAACTGTATCTGACTCCCCAGTCATCCTCTGACTACCTATATGATCTGAACATGATCTTAGGCAAATCGCTTAACCTATTTCCTCATTTGTAAAACATCTTAGTAATAACTACTTACCAATAGAGATTGCTGGGTGGCGGGTGGGGGGTTTGTTTCGTTTTTCAAGGCTGAGTCTTGCTCTGTCACCCAGGCTGGAGTGCAGTGGTACAATCTCAGCTCACTGCAATCTCCACCTCCCAGGTTCAAGCAATTCTCATGCCCCAGCTACCAGAGTAGCTGGAATTACAGGCACCCACCACCATGCTCAGCTAATTTTTTGTATTTTTAGTAGAGATGGGGTTTTACCACGTTGGCCAGGCTGGTCTCAGACTACTGACCTCAAGTGATCTGCTTACCTCAGCCTCCCAAAGTGCTGGGATTACAGGCATGAGCCACTGCGCCCGGTCTGTTTTCTTCTTTTCTTTCTCTCTCTCTTTTTTTTTTTTTTTTTTTTGAGACAGTCTCACTCTGTCACCCAGATTGGAGTGCAGGGGCACGATCTCAGCTCACTGCAACCTCCACCTCCCAGGTTCAAGCGATTCTCCCACCTCAGCCTCCCAAGTAGCTGGGGTTACAGGTGCCCGCCACCATGCACAGCTAATTTTTGTATTCTTAGTAGAGATGGGGTTTCTCCATGTTGGCCAGGCTGGTCTCAAACTCCTGACCTCAGGTGATCTGCCCACGTCGGCCTCCCAAAGTGCTGGGGTTACAGGCATGAGCTACTGCACCCAGCCTGGTCTGCTTTTTTATTTATGTAACATATATAAACTGCTTAGTGTAGACCTTCAATTATAGTAAAAATAGTTCAACAGTTGTTAGCAACTAAGTCCAAAAACTCATTCTTATTCTTGTATCTGTGGTTGATCATACTCAAGGGGTGCTGATCCTCAATAACCAAACTTGAGTAAGTCTAAGTAAAAACCCAAACACGAGGGTATTGGTCCCTGGAGAGGAATAACTATGGCTAAATATGGCTTAATGGTTTCCTCTGGGCCTGGTTTCTCAGGAAATAGAGTTATAGACAGAAGATAACATGGAGAACATGGCCATCAAAGCATGGGGGCTGAGTGAATTGCTCCTCCTGTTCTGGGCCTATTTCTGACGGGGTAATCAATAACTCAGTAAGGAACCGACACCTCAGAGAGGTCAAAGAATACTCTAAAAGCTGGAGATGGAGATTAGGATGGGACTAGGCCTGTCAGTCTCCAAAGAATGTACTCTTGGCAACTTTGATCTTTTGGCTATTTTTTTATTTCCTTAGTCATCCCCTGGGACAGGATCCTTGGGCAAATGGCTTATTGGTGTGCATTTTTTGATCAAACCTTCTAGTTCCAAGCCCACAAGTCAAATGTGACCTTAGATTCTAAACATCCCTGATTGTACCCATCCCCTTAAAAAAAATTCTAGGAACATTTATTTACTTGACTTTCTTCTCAGCTATTAGATTGTTCTTTTTAAATTTTATTTATTTATTTATTTATTTATTTATTTTTGAGACAAAGTCTCCCTCTGTCACCCAGGCTGGAGTGTGGTGGTGTGATCTCGGCTCACTGCAACCCCCGCCTCCCAGGGCTCAGGTGATTATCCCACCTCAGCATCCCAAGTAGCTGGGACTACAGGCACATATGACCATGCCTGGCTAATTTTGGGGTTTTTTTGTAGAGACAGGATTTCACCATGTTGCCCAGGCTGGTCTCGAACTCCTGAGCTCAAGCAATCCACCCGCCTCCGCCTCCCTAAGTGTTTTGGGAGGTCAAGAGAGAAGACTTGCCTGGCCAACATGGCGAATCCCCATCTCTACAAAAATACAAAAATTAGCCAGGCATGGTGGCGTGTGCCTGTAATCCCAGCTGCTCAGGAGGGTGAGGGGGGAGAATTGCTTGAACCTGGGGAGGTGGAGGTTGCAGTGAGCCGAGATTGCACCATTGCACTCCAGCCTCGGTAACACAGCAAGACTCCATCTCGAAAAAAAAAAAAAAATCACAAAATTGCCGGGCCCAGTGGCTCACGCCTATAATCCCAGCATTTTGGGAGGATCATTTGAGCCTAGGAATTCAAGACTAGCCTGGGCAACATAGTGACTCCTCATCTCCCTCATCTCTACAAAAAATTAAAAAATTAACCAGGTGTGGTGGCATGTGCCTATAGTCCTAGCTACTTGGGAGGCTAAGTGGGGAGGATTGCTTGAGCCCAGGAGGTTGAGGCTGCAGTGGGCTGTGATCATGCCACTACACTTCAGCCTGGATGACAAAAGAAAACAATCACAAACCTGAAATCATTTTGATAGAATTGCTTCTCTGTCATCACAGTTGTTCTCTGTCTCTGTTTCCCTATCTGTAATATGGGAATGATAAGTCATTTCTTTATTTTTTTTTTTTTGAGATGGAGTCTCACTCTGTCACCCAGGCTAGGTGATTCTCCTGCCTCAGCCTCCCTACTAGCTGAGATTACAGGTGCATGCCACCACACCCAGCTAATTTTTGTATTTTTAGTAGAGACGGGGTTTCACCATGTTGGCCAGGCTGGTCTCCAACTCCAGTCCTCAGGTGATCTACCTGCCTCAGCCTCCCGAAGTGCTGGGATTACAGGCATGCACCACCACACCCAGCCGATAAGTCATTTCTACTTCAAATAGTTGCTGTGAAGTTTATGTTAAATTAGACCAGACATGTGAGCTAGTAACTTTTCTCATTATCTTTTCCAAGGGTTTGGGGCCTGCGTAGGAGTGTGGACATCATCTGGTTCAGCCAATGTAAATTCTGAGCCAGGAACTGGGGCCCAGGCAGTGGCCTTAGCATTTGCTTCATAGCTGTTTCCACGTTTACCTCCAGTTTGTTCCTTTGACTATGTAGACAAACACAGACTGACCCGAATATTTAGTTCTAAGTTGCTTTGGTTCAATTTTATACCAAATTCCTATTCTCTACCTTATTTGTATTTGTTTAGTTTTAGAACAGCAGAGATTTTTTAGGAAGGTATGTGTGTACAGTTCTATATAGAAAAAAATATTTGTGAGACCTGCCTTGTTCATCTCTGTACCTCTATTCCTAGTACAGTGCCTTGCATATGATAGGCCTTCAAAAAAATATTAGTAGGAGGGCTGGGCACGGTGGCTCACGCCTGTAATTCCAGCACTTTGAGGCCAAGGTGGGCAGATCACCTGAGGTCAGGAGTTCAAGACCAGCCTGGCGAAACCCCGTCTGTACTAAAAATACAAAAATTAGCCAAGTGTGGTGGCACATGCCCTTAATCCCAGCTACTCAGGAGGCTGAGGCAGGAGAACTGCTTCAACCCAGGAGGTGGAGGTTGCAGTGAGCCAAGACTGCACCAGTGCACTCCAGCCTGGGTGTCAGAGTGAAACTGTGTCTCAAAAACAAAAAAACAAAACAAAAAAAGCTGGGTGCGGTGGCTCAAGCCTGTAATCCCAGCACTTTGGGAGGCCAAGGTGGGTGGATCACCTGAGATCAGGAATTCGAGCCCAACCTGGCCAACATAGTGAAAACCCGTCTCTACTAAAAATACAAAAATGAGCTGGGTGTGGTGGAGCATTCCTGTAGTCCCAGCTACTTGGGAGGCTGAGGCAGGAGAATCACTTTAACCCAGGAGGCAGAGGTTGCAGTGAGCTGAGATCACGCCATTGCACTCCGGCCTGGGCGACAAAGCGAGACTCCGTCTCAAAATATACATATGCCTGTTTGTAGGCCCGGCACAGTGGCTCATGCCTATAGTCCAGGCAATTTGGTAGACTGAAGTAGGAGGATTGCTTGAGCATGGGAGGTCAAGGCTGCAGGGAGCAGTCATTGCACCAGTGCACTCCAGCCTTGGCTACAGAGTGAGACCCTGTCTCAAAATAAAAATAATTCATAGAATTTATAAACAAATGACCAAATAAGTAAATGGTTACTTCTAGGTGGTAGGATTAATGTAGAGTTTCTTTTCTTTTTGGCCATCTACATGTCTCAATTATGCTAATTTTCTGAATTTTCTACAGTGAACATGTATTTCTTAGGGGGGAATCTTCGAATTTTTTTTTGGCAAATAAACACATAAATAAGTGAATAAAATAGGGCCTGGGTCGCCTTGGAATAGGAAGATCCCAAACGTGGGTTTTCTAGACAGGGTGTGCAGAAAAACAGGCGTAACTGGGTTCCCCAGGATCCGATGGGTTGGAGAGACTAGAGAGTTCCCTTATGAGAAGCCAGAGCTCCACCAGCCTGGACATTTTGTTCTCCTTTGGGTCATGACACATCTTTTCTGCCCTGGTATCTTTGCTGGGTGAAGGAGAAAAGCAAGTCCCAGGACAGTTTTTCATGGACTTTAAATGATTTATAAGGTGCTTTCCTCCTCCAGCGGAGGCGAGGCCTGGGTCTTGGCTGACTTTGTGGGGTTGCAATGGAGATGGTGCGGCTCCTACCCCCGCCCTCAGCCCCCGCCCACCCAGCCCTGGCCTGGGAACCTTGAGAGGTAACCCCCTTCCGTAGGAGCTGGCTCCTGTATTCAAATCCGAATTCCGCCCAGACTCAGCCCACTCTATCCAGCTCTGTGGATGCTGACTAGGAAGGGAACAGATGAAGCCAATTTAGTTGCCCTTTCTTTGTTCCCGTGACCTTGAGGCACTTAACTCAGCGGAGCTCGCGGTGCGGGGAGCCCGGCAGAGCTCTGGAATGAAAGGCAGGAGACCTTGGAGGGCTCTTGGAGCCTGCACTCTTTCGTTCTGCTTTGGTCACCATAGTGACTTCTGTCTGAAGCCTCAACCCTGCGGTTATTGCTCGATATTCATTCATAATAAGGCCACCCCTGAGTTTTCCGCCCACTGGGGGACCGAGTACCACGTGCATTGAAGTCACAAGGCGGAGGCGCCGGGGCCTTTAAACACGGTGTGTCAGGCAGGGTGGGGCGGGCCGACGCTGGGCACAGCTCAAGTGTCAGAACGCGGAGGAATTCACATTGTATCTGGTCCTCTTCCCTCAGTTTGCAGAGAAGGGACTTGCCCAAGGTTTCTCAGCCCTTCCGAGGGACAGCAGGGACTAGAACAGGCACCCTCACCCCCGACCCTGGTCTCCTGGCCTAGTGCTCACTGCATTCCATCACTCAGGGCCGTGCAGGGCCCATGGTCCTGGTCCAGGTTTTCTAATTTCTTGAACTCTTGGGCTAAGCACGGGGCTCACAGTTTCCATGATTGTCACTAAAGGTAATGGGAATTGATGGTAATCAGCTCATAAACCCTTAGTGAAAGGCCTAAACTAGAACTCCCTTAGCCAGTCAAAAGATTTCTAGTTCCGGTACAGATTTGCAAGTAAATTAGCTCATTTAATCCTCAAAATCACCCTGCAAGGTGACTATTATTATTCCTTTTTAAAGTGAGAAACCTGGGACTTCAACGTGTGTTTGAAAAGATCAACTTGGAGTCAGAAGTGAATATGAATCCTCACTCTAGCCCAGGGGACAGAGCGAGACTCCATCTCAAAAAAAAAAAAAAAAAAAAAAAGAGGTGAATGTGAATCATGTGAATCCTAACTCTGCAATTTACTAATGATAAAGAATTGCCTAAGAACTCATTAATAAAGGCACTGCCTTCTGACTCAGGGAAATCAAGTCCTACCATTTCCTTACTGTGTGACTTTGGACAGGATACTTGACTTCTCTGAGCCTGTTTTGCTCCAGATGTAAAAACAACATAACAATAGAACCTACTTCATAGGATCATTGTAAAGAATAAATAATGTGTGTAAATCACTTAGCACTGTGCCTGGCACTTCATAAGTAGATTCTATTATTTCAATATTTAACAATCAAAGACAAAAAGAGAAAGTCTGCATCCCACTGCCAGACTCACCCAGAGCCTAAGGGCTTCCTTTTTGTCAGCCTAGGAGCCAAGTGCTTGGAAAAAAGGACATTCCAAGATGAGTAAAGTGAATTGGAAAGATTATTTTCATAGCTTGATTTTTGTTTTTTGTTTTGTTTTGTTTTGTTTTCTTGAGACAAAGTCTCACTCTGTAGCCCAGGCTGGAGTGCAGTGGCGTGATCTCGGCTCACCGCAACCTCCGCCTCCCGGATTCAAGCGATTCTCCTGCCTCAGTCTCCAGAATAGCTGAGATTACAGGCGCACACCACTGCACCCGGCTAATTTTTTGCATTTTTAGTAGAGCGGGGGTTTCGCCATGTTGGCCAGGCTGGTCTTGAACTCCCGACTTCAGGTAATATGCCTTCCTCGGCCTCCCAAAGTGCTAGGATTACAGGCGTGAGCAACCGCGCCTGGCGATTTTTGAGTTTTTAAGAGACTCAAAACAGGAAAAGAAAGGAAATAGTTGAGTCAGTGTCTCTCTATAGCTTAGCTGTCAATACCTTCCAGAGCTATGCTGCCCAACACAGTGTCCACCAGCTCTGTGTGAGTATGGGACACATGAAATGTTCCTGTCCAAATTGAGATGTTCTGTGAGTATAAAGCACACACCAGATCTTAAAAATTAGTGGGAGAAAAACATTTCAAAATATCTCATTGGCCTAGCATGGTGGCTCACTCTTGTAATCCCAACACCTATGGAAGGCCAAGGTGGGTGGATCGCTTGAGCTCAGGAGTTCAAGTCCAGCCTGGGAAACATGGTGAAACCCCATCTTTACAAAAAATACAAAGAAAATTAGCCGGGCATGGTGGCGTCCACCTGTAAGTCCTGGCTACTTGCGGGGCTGAGAAGGGAGGATGGTTTGAACCCAGGAGGTTGAGGCTGCAGCGAGCAGTGTTTGTGACAGTGTACTCTAGCCTGGACAACAAGCAAAATCCTGTCTCAAAAATAAAACAGAACAAAACAAAGCATTGATTTTTAAAAAATATTCGTTACATGTTGAAATATTCATTACATATTGTATTTTAAATAAAATACATTATTGGCTGGGCACAGTTGCTCATGCCTGTAACCCCAGCACTTTGGGAGGCCAAGGCAGGTGGATCACCTGAGGTCAGGAGTTCGAGACCATCGTGGCCAACATGGTGAAACCCCGTCTCTACTAAAAATACAAAAAATAAAAATAAAAATAGCTGGACATGGTGGCATGTGCCTGTAATCCCAGCTACTCAGGAGGCTGAGGCAGGAGAATCGCTTGAACCAGGGAGTCGGAGGTTGCAGTGAGCCTAAATCATGCCACAGCACTCCAGCCTGGCGACAGTGAGACTCTGTCTCAAAAATAAATAAATACATAGGCTGGGCACAGTGGCTCACCCCTGTAATCCCAGCACTTTGGGAGGCAAAGGCAGGTGGATCACCTGAGGTCAGGAGTTCGAGGCCAGCCTGACCAATATGGAGAAACCCCATCTCTACTAAAATTACAAAATTAGCCGGGTTTGGTGGCACGTGCCTGTAATCCCAGCTACTTGGGAGGCTGAGGCAGGAAAATCGCTTGAACCGCGGAGGTGGAGGTTGCAGTCCGCCGAGATCGCACCATTGCACTCTAGCCTGGGCAACAAGAGTGAAACTTCCGGTCAAAAAATAACTACATAAATTAAATTAAATTAAAAACATTATTAAAATTACTTTCACCTATTTCTTTTTATGCTTTTAATATGGCTACCAGAACATTTTCAGTTACATGTATGACTTACGTTATTTTGCTACAGGACAGAGCTGGTGTAGAAAAGTCTGATTCTAGGCCGGGTGCAGCAGCTCATGACTATAATCCCAGCACTTTGGGAGGCCAAGGCAGGTGGATCACCTGAGGTTAGGAGTTGAAGACCAGCCTGGCCAACATGGAGAAACCCTGTCTCTACTAAAAATACAAAAATTAGCCAGGTGTGTTGGTGGGCGCCTGTAATCCCAGCTACTTGGGAGGCTGAGGCATGAGAGTCGCTTGAACCCGGGAGACAAGAGATTCCAGTGAGCTAAGCTCGCACCACTGCACTCCAGCCTGGGTGACAGAGCCAGACTCTGTCTCAAAAAAAAAAAAAGAAAGAAAAAGAAAAATCTGATTACATCTTAGCCAGCATGTGTTGGGCACCTTTGCACATTTCTCTCCTTTAGTTCTTTTTTTTTTTTTTTTTTTTTTGTGATGGAGTCTCGCTCTGTCACCCAGGCTGGAGTGCAGTGGCGCGATCTCAGCTCACTGCAACCTCCACCTCCCGGGTTCAAGCGATTCTCCTTCCTCAGCCTCCCGAGTAGCTGGTATTACAGGCACCCGCCACCACACCAGACTAATTTTTCTATTTTTAGTAGAGACGCGGTTTCACCATGTTGGCCAGGCTGGTTTTGAACTCCTGACCTCAAATGTTCTACCCACCTCAGCCTCCCAAAGTGCTGGGATTATAGGCATGAACTACCATGCCCAGACTCTCTCCTTTAATTCTTACAACACTTTTATCTGGAAGGTATTGTTTATCTACATTTTGTTCCTGAAGGACAAGCTTGGAGATGCCAACTCTTCATTTAGCCAGGTAAGGTCACCAAAAACCCCCTATTATTGTGTACTAGTATTATTTTAATAAAAGTATGAGTTTTTTTCTTTTTTCTGAGAGGGAGTCTCGCTCTGTTGCCCAGGCTGGAGTGCAGTGGCATGATCTCGGCTCACTGCAACCTCTGCCTCCCAGGTTCAAGCAATTCTCCTACTTCAGCCTCCCAAGTAGCTGAGATTACAGGCGCCCGCCACCATGTCTGGCTAATTTTTGTATTTTAGTAGAGACGAGGTTTCACCATGTTGGCCAGGCTGGTCTTGAACTCCTGACCTCAGGTGATTTGCCTGCCTCTACCTCCCAAAGTGCTGGGATTACAGGCGTGAACCAACCCGCTCAGCCAAAAAATCACTTTTAATACCAATAAAATTTAAAAGGTCAACTAGGCCGGGCACAGTGGCTCACGCCTGTAATCCCAGCACTTTGGGAGGTTGAGGTGGGCAGATCACGAGGTTAGGAGATCAAGACCATCCTGGGTAACATGGTGAAACCCCATCTCTACTAAAAATACAAAATAATTAGCCGGGCATGGTGGCGAGCGCCTGTAGTCCCAGCTACTCCGGAGGCTGAGGCAGGAGAATGGCGTGAACCCGGGAGGCAGAGCTTGCAGTGAGCCGAGATCGCGCCACTGCACTCGAGCCTGGGCGACAGAGCGAAACTCTGTCTCAAAATAAAATAAAATAAAATAAAAATAAAAGGTCGACTATGGAAAATAGTGCTTTGCCCAGATATGAGCAGTTGACATTTCTTTTTGAGATAGAGTCTCACTCTGTTGCCCAGGCTGGAGTACAATGGCGTGATCTCGGCTCACTGCAACCTCTGCCTCCCGGGTTCAAGCAATTCTCCTGCCTCAGCCTCCTGTGTAGCTGGAACTACAGGTGTGTGCCCCACACCCGGCTAATCTTTTTGTATTTTTAGTAGCAACAGGGTTTCACTGTGTTAGCTAGGATGGTCTTGATCTCCTGACCTCGTGATCCGCCCCCCTCAGCCTCCCAAAGTGCTGGGATTACAGTCCTGAGCCACCACCCCCAAAGACATTTCTTAAGAACATACTACCCTGCAGGTACTGGGCTAATTTATGCTATGTCTTATTCGGTTCTGTATAACCGATGAGGCCAGTGCTATTATTACCTCCATTTAACAGATGAGGAAACTGAGGCTCTGAGAGCCACTTGGCTAATAAGTGGGGGCTGTGGGATTTGTACCCACATCTGATAAACTCTAAGGCCAATTCTTTTTTTTTTTTTTTTTTTTTTTTGAGACGGAGTCTTGCTTTGTCACCCAGGCTGGAGTGCAGTGGCATAATCTCGGCTCACTGCAAGCCCCTCCTCCCAGGTTCACACCATTCTCCTGCCTCAGCCTCCCGAGAAGCTGGGACTACAGGCGCCTGCCACCATGCCCGGCTAATTTTTTTATATTTAGTAGAGATGGGATTTCACCGGGGTAGCCAGGATGGTCTCGATCTCCTGACCTGATGATCCGCCTGCCTCAGCCTCCCAAGGTGCTGGGATTACAGGCATGAGCCACCGCGCCCAGCTGTAAGGCCTGTTCTCTATAAATTCTTCCTCCCCATAATTGCCCCAAAGAGCGATTGCAGTTTGCATTTGGGTAAAAAGTTGATGAGATTTTAATTCTTTTAGAATCTTATTATAGTTTCATATCCTTTGCTCACCCTCCTCACCCCACTCTGTTCTTAAATTTGGGAAAAGCTAATTACAGTTGAAGTGACACAAGTACTTAAAAGGAAATCAACACATCTGCCTTCATTCTGCATGAATATGGAAGAGAGATTTCCATCTACCCACCTTTCTCATTTTCCCTTCTGATGGGAAATGTCAGGAAGCTCTGGTGCTTGAACCCAGCCCATAGAGAAAACTCCAGTGCCCCATATCCAGTGGAGGCCAAGGCTATATATACTAGGGCCACTCCACGGCTTCATCTGCATCTTCCAGGCAGTGCTCAAGGCCCCGGGAGACCAGGGTCTGCCGTGGAGTTATCACTCCACTTCCTCCTCTTTCCCACAGGACAGAGGATTTAGGACTGAGCTTATCGCGTCTGAATTAAAATGTATGTGTTTATTTATTT
The DNA here is from genome assembly GCF_006542625.1 of Nomascus leucogenys. Taxonomy (NCBI): domain Eukaryota; kingdom Metazoa; phylum Chordata; class Mammalia; order Primates; family Hylobatidae; genus Nomascus; species Nomascus leucogenys. The sequence continues at coordinate 18,572,566 of NC_044382.1, read as the reverse complement.
TGAAACAAGGTCTTGCTTTGTTGCCCAGGCTAATTTTTAAATTTTTTTCTGTAGAGATGGGGTCTTTCAGCTGGGCACGGTGGCTCACGCCTATAATCCCAGCACTTTGGGAGGCCGAGGTGAGTGGATCATTTGAGGTCAGAACTTGGAGACCAGCCTGACCAACATGGTGAAACCCTGTCTCTACTAAAAATACAAAAAATTAGCCAGGCGTGGGGGCGAATGCCTGTAGTCCCAGCTACTCAGGAGGCTGAGGCAGGAGAATCCCTTGAACCTGGGAGGCAGAGGTTGCAGTGAGCCGAGATTGCGCCACTGCACTCCAGCTTGGGCAACAGAGTGAGACTGTCTCAAAAACAAACAAAGAGATGGGGTCTCACTATGTTGCTCAGGCTGCTCTCAAATTCTTGGGTTCAAGCAATCCTCCTGCCTCATTCTCCCAAAGTGTTGGGGTTACAGGCGTGAGCCATTACACACGACCCCAATTGATTTCTGACTTGTCCACCTCCTGGCTCGCTTTCAGAAGCTCAGCTCTCAGGGAGATCATGCCAGGCTTCTTTTTTTGAGACAGCGTCTCACTCTGTTGCCCAGGCTGTAATGCAGCAGCATGATCATAGCTTCCCAGTTGCCCATCTTCCAAATCTGCAACTTCAGGATTTGAATTTGGAGGTGAAGGTTAGTACTGAGCATGTTTCCCCTTCGGCATTAGAAGTCAGGCATGGGCTGGACGCAGTGGCTCACACCTATAATCCCAGCACTTTGGGAGGCTGAGGCAGGTGGATCACTTCAGGTCATGAGTTCGAGACCAGTGTGGCCAACATGGTGAAACCCCATCTCTACTAAAAATACAAAAATTAGCTGGGCGTGGTGGCAGATGCCTGTAATCCCAGCTACTTAGAAGGCTGAGGCAGGAGAATCGCTTGAACCTGGGAGGCGGAGGTTGCAGTGAGCCGAGATTGCGCCATTGCACTCCAACCTGGGCAACAGAGTGACTCCGTAACAAAAAAAAAAAGAAAGAAAGAAAGAAAGAAAGAAAAGAGAAGTGACTTGCCCAAGGTAGCACAGCCAGTAATGGCTGAGCCAAGGCTCCAATACCTGATTTATCAGACTCCATAGCTTAGAACTGTGATCTAGTTTCTTCAAGGTCATGTCATAACTAGTAAGTGATGGAGCCAAATTCCAACTGAAACAAAAAGGAGAGACCATGCTCTCCCCCAGGAAACTGTAGAGATTATAAATTACAAAAATAGGCCGGGCGCAGTGGCTCACGCCTGTAATCCCAGCACTTTGGGAGGCTGAGGCTGGTGGATCACCTGAGGTCAGGAGTTCGAGACCAGCCTCGCCAACATGGTGAAACCTTGTCTCTACTAAGAACACAAACAATTAGCCAGGCGTGGTGGCGGGCACCTGTAATCCCAGCTACTCGGGGGTGCTGAGGCAGGATAATCGCTTGAACCCGGGAGGCGGAGGTTACAGTGAGCCAAGATCATGCCATTGTATTCCAGCCTGGGCAACAACAGTGAAACTCCGCCTCAGTAGTTCAAAGGAAACTTCCTGAGAAGAGAATTTAATTTGAAAATATCTCCGTTCTACCTGGCATGTGGTATAAGAAACATTTGGCAGTCTGTGGTGGGTCAGGATTTCTATAATAAATCATTCCCATTGCCAGTCTTACCAAAAGAATCTTCTATTGTTATACAAAAAAACAAAAATAACTACCATGTTCGAGATGTTTACTACATGCCAAGGACTACATTAGTAAGCATTTCTTGTATATTAATATCATTCCATCTTCATGATAGCCCTATGGGTAGATATTATTATTTTCATTCTATACATTAGGAAATTGAGTCTCAGGCTGGGCACACGCCTGTAATCCTAGCACTTTGGGAGGCCAAGGTGGGTGGATCACGAGATCAAGAGATCAAGACCAGTCTGGCCAACATGGTGAAACCCTGTCTCTACTAAAAATACAAAAAATTAGCTGGGTATAGTGGCAGGCACCTGTCATCTCAGATACTGAGGAGGCTGAGGCAGGAGAATCACTTGAACCCGGGAGGTGGAGGTTGTAGTGAGCCAAGATCGCACCACTGCACACCAGCCCTGGTGACAGAGTGAGACTCCGTTTCAAAAAAAAGAAAGAAATTTAGTCTCAAAGAGGTTAAATAACTTGCTCAAGTCACCCAGATGGAGGGTGGTAGAGCCAGAGTTCAAAATGACAATGCTATCGTTTTCATCCCTGGCTAAGCATGAGAAAAATGAAGATTACCAGGCCCTACTTAAAGTCACCAACTCGGGATTTCCCAGGGATGTGGCCCTGGGATGTATTGAAAAGTCTCCACAGGTGACCTGAAGCCCACCAAAAATTGAAGACCCAGCCCCAGTTAGGCCTTAACCCAAAACTCACCCTTTTAACTGCTCACCTGCCTGGACCCAGAGCTAATCATATTAGTTGCTGTTACAGAAGAATGTCTGTTTGGTAAAACCACTGATGGCCTTTGTGAAGGCTTTGGTTTAGTGATTAGCTTTCAAAATGCAAACTTTGTCCTTGGAATAGTGGAAAACAGCACGTGGGCTTAGAGATTCTTTTTTTTTTTTTTTTTTTTTTTGAGGTGGAGTTTCACTCTTGTCACCCAGGCTGGGATGCAATGGTGAGATCGCAGCTCACTGCAACCTCTGCCTCTCGGGTTCAAGTGATTCCCTGGCCTCAGCCTCCCAAGTAGCTGGGATTACAGGTGCCACCACCAAGCCTGGCTAATTTTTGTATTTTTAGTAGATACAGGGGTGGTCTCACCATGTTAGCCAGGCTGGTCTCGAACTCCTGACCTCAGGTGATCCACCCACCTCTGCCTCCCAAAATGCTGGGATTACAGGTGTGAGCCACCATGCCCGGCCTAGGCTCAGAGATTCTGAGAGGAAGGGTCTCAAAAACCCAGATGATCTAATATCTTCAGAGTCAGGGAACATGCCTTTCACTCCGCCTGGAACATTGTGCCCTCTCCTCACCTCCTTAGCGAGTTTCAGATCACAATTCCCTTACCTAGCCATAGGAAGCAGGTACTCCCACGTAGCTTTCTCTATTTGTGTGTGATTATTTACTTCTTGTTTCCTCCTTCACTAGACCAGAGAACAAGGAGCACGTTTTGTTTTGCTCATCTCTAAATGCAAGCCCCATGCGTACGTTATAGAAGGCACTCAATCAGTAATACCTAATCTTTGTGTACCTTCTTCTATGCACCAGTGACTGTGCTGAGCAGTTCATATGTATTATCTCACTTAATTGTTACAACAGTCCAATCTTCATTTCACAGCTGAAGAATCCAAGGCATAGAAAGACGAAGTGGTCACTTAATTTTTTTTTTCTTCTTCTTTTAAAAAACTTACTCTTCAGGCCAGGCGCGGTGGCTCATGCCTGTAATCCCAGCACTTTGGGAGGCCGAGGCGGGCAGATCACCTGAGGTCGGGAGTTCGAGACCAGCCTGACCAACATGGAGCAACCCCGTCTCTACTGAAAATACAAAATTAGCCGGGCATGGTGGTGCATGCCTGTAATCCCAGCTACTAGGGAGGCTGAAGCAGGAGAATCACTTGAACCTGGGAGGCAGAGGTTGTAGTGAGCTGAGATCTCACCACTGCACTCCAGCCTGGGTGACAAGAGCAAAACTCTAAGAAAAAAAAAAATTAGGCCGGGCGCAGTGGCTCACGCTTGTAATCCCAGCACTTTGGGAGGCCGAGGTGGGCGGATCACGAGGTCAGGAGATCGAGACCATGGTGAAACCCCGTCTCTACTAAAAATACAAAAAATTAGCCGGGTGTGGTGGTGGGCACCTATAGTCCCAGCTACTTGGAGAGGCTGAGGCAGGAGAATGGCATGAACCCGGGAGGCGGAGCTTGCAGTGAGCCAAGATCGCGCCACTGCACTCTAGCCTGGGCAACAGAGCAAGACACCGTCTCAAAAAAAAAAAAAAAAAAAAATTATTCTTCATTCTTCAAATGACAACTTTAAAAAAAAATTATAGATTCAGGGGGTATATGTGCAGGTTTCTTACATGGGTGTATATATATTATATATATTTTGTATATATAATATATATTATATGCTGTGTATATATTATATATAATATATATAATATATTATGTATATAATATATATTATATAATAGATATATTATGTATATAATATATATTATATATAATAGATACAATATATTATGTATATAATATATATTATATATTATGTATATATTATATATAATAGATATATTATATATTATGTATATATAATATACATAATAGATATATTATATATTATGTATATATTATATACATAATAGATATATATTATGTATATATTATATACATAATAGATATATATTATGTATATATTATATACATAATAGATATATATTATGTATATATTATATACATAATAGATATATATTATGTATATATTATATACATAATAGATATATTATATATTATGTATATATTATATACATAATAGATATATTATATATTATGTATATATTATATATATAATAGATATATTATATATTATGTGTATATATATATATATTTTTTGAGATGAAGTCTCGCTCTGTCGCCCAGGCTGGAGCGCAGTGGCACGATCTCAGCTCACTGCAAGCTCCGCCTCCCAGGTTCATGCCATTCTCCTGCCTCAGCCTCCCCAGCAGCTGGGACTACAGGTGCACGCTACCACGCCCGGCTAATTTTTTGTATTTTTAGTAGAGACGGGGTTTCACCATGTTAGCCAGGATGGTCTCGATCTCCTGACCTACGTGATCCACCCGCCTTGGCCTCCCAAAGTGCTGGGATTAAAGGACTGAGCCACTGCACCCGGCCTTACCTGGGTATATTTTATAAATCTGGGGTTTGAGCTTCTAATGAACCCATTACCCAAAGAGTGAACATCGTCCCTGGTAGGAAGTTTTTCATCCCTTGCTTTCCTCCCTCCCTCCCCTCTTTTGCAGTCCCCAGTATCTGTTGTTTCTACCTTTATGTCCCTGTGTACCTTTTATTTAACTTTTTGTTACCTATTTGGTTTTCTGTTCCTGAGTTAATTTGCTTAGGGTAATGGGCTTCAGTTGCATCCATGCTGCTGCAAAGGATATGATTTCATTTTTTTCTTTTATGGATGTGTAGTATTCCATGGTGTGTATGTACCATATTTTTTAAATTTAATTTATCATTGACAAACAGGTTGATTCCATGAGTTCACTACTGAAAAGAGTGCTGCAATAAATGTACGAGTACAGGTGCCCTTTCGATAAGATGATTTCTTTTCCTTTGGGTAGATATCCAGTAGTGGGATTGGTGGGTGAATGGTAGTTGTTTTTTTTGTGTTTTTTTTGTCCTTTTTTTTTTTTTTTTTTGAGGTGAAATTTTGCTCTAGTTTCCCAGGCTGGAATGCAATGGCACAATCTCAGCTCACTACAACCTCTGCCTCCCAGGTTCAAACGATTCTCCTGCCTCAGCCTTCCAAGTAGCTGGGATTACAAGCATGTGCCACCATGCCTGGCTAAGCTTTTGTGTTTAGTAGAGACAGGGTTTCACCATGTTGGTCAGGCTAGTCTCAAACTCCTGACTGCAGGTGATACAACTGCCTCAGCTTCTCAAAGTGTTGGGATTACTGGCATAAGCCACCACGCCCGGCCTGTTTTAGTTCTTTAAGAAAGAAATCTCCATACTGTTTCTCATAGAGGTTGCACTAATCTACATTCCCATCAACATTGTAAAACTGTTCCCTTTTCTCTGCATCCTTGCCGTCTGCTGTTTTTTGACTTTTTTTTTTTTTTTTTTTTGAGATGGAGTTTCACTCTTGTTACCCAGGCTGGAGTGCAGTGGCATGATCCCTGCTCACTGCAACCTCCACCTCTCAGGTTAAAGCGATTCTCCTGACTCAGCCTCCCACATAGCTGGGATTACAGGTGTGTGCACCACCACACCCGGCTAATTTTTGTATTTTTAGTAGAAGGGTTTCACTACTTTTGGCCAGGCTGGTTTTGAACTCCTGACTTCAGGCGATCCACCCGCCTCGGCTTCCCAAAATGCTGGGATTATAGGCATGAGCCACTGCGTCCTGCCTATTTTTTGACTTTTTAATAGTAGCCATTCTGACTGGTGTGAGATGATATCTCACTGTGGTTTTAATTTGCATTTCTGTCATGATTAGTGATATTGAGCATTTTTTCATGTTTGTTGGTCACTTGTATATTGTCTTTTGAGAAATGTCTGTTCATGTCCTTTGCCCACTTTTTAATTTCCTTCCTTCCTTTCTCTCTCTCTCTCTTTCTTTCTGACGGAGTCTCGTTTTCGTCTCCAGGCTGTAGAGCGCTGACACTATCTCAGCTCACTGCAACCTCCGCCTTCCAGGTTCAAGCGATTCTCCTGCTTCAGTCTCCCCAGTAGGTGGGATTACAGGCGCCTGCCACCACGCCTAGTGTCTAGAAGGTTTTTGTAGTTTGAGATCTTATATTTAACTCTCTAATCCATCTTGTGTTAATTTTTGTGTATGATAATAAGTAGGGGCCCAGTTTTATTCTTCTGCATGGCTAGTCAGTTTTCCCAGCACCCTTTATTGAATAGGGGGTTATTTCCCCATTGTTTATTAGTGTCAGCTTTGTCGAAGATCAGTTGGTTGTAGGTGTGTGACTTTATTTCTGGATTCTCTATTCTGTTCCATTGATCTATGTGCCTATTTTTGTACCACTGCCATGCTGTGGTGGTTACTATAGCTTTGTAGTATAGATTGAAGTCAGATAATGCAATGTCTCTGACTTTGTTCTTTTTGCTTAGGATTGCTTTGGCTATTCAGGCTCTTTTTTGGTTCCATATGAATTTTAGAATTGTTTTTTCTAATTCTGTGAAAAATGACATTGGTAATTTGATAAGAATTGCCTTGAATCTGTAGATTGCTTTAAGCAGTATGCCATTTTAATGATACTGATTTTTTGTGCACAAAACTAGTAAATCCAGGCTGGGCGCAGTGGCTCATGCCTGTAATCCCAGCACTTTGGGAGGCTGAGGCGAGCAGATCACCTGAAGTCAGGAATTTGAGACCAGCCTGGCCAACATGGGGAAACCCCATCTCTACTAAAAATAAAAAAAATTAGCTGGGCATGGTGGCAGGCACCTGTAATCCCAGCTACTCAGGAGGCTGAGGCAGGAGAATTGCTTGGGCCCACGAGATGGAGGTTGCAATGAGCTGAGATTGTGCCACTGCACTCCAGCCTGGGTGACAGAGCAAGACTCAGTCTCCGAAAAACAACAACAACAACCAAAAAAAAAAAAAAAAAAAAAAAAAACCCCAGTAAATCCCAGGCAGTCCAACTCTAAAATTTAAACACTCTATTAGTTCATATTAGTGTGGCTGATAAATTAATGGTTTAATGAATGGTCTGTGAAGCAGCCACACCCACTTAGCAGCCAAATTTGATTTACCTGCAGGAGAACAGAGCTAATGCCTGACCAGGCAGGGCTAATAAGAGTGTCCAGGCAACGTGGCTTGAGCAGTAGCCCTTAGAGAGATGCAAGAATCCTGGAAAATAATGGGTTTTTGGGGTAATCTTGAAAATACATCCTGGCTTCATCATTTGTCCTTTCTGGGGCTCTCTCTGGGCCTCAATTTTTCAATCTGCTATGTGGGTTAATAATTACTGCCCTCAAGAGCATTATGAGGCTGGTTGACTCACACCAATAATCCTAACACTTTGGGAGGCAAGGCAAGAGGATCACTTAAGCCCAGGAGTTTGAGACCAGCCTGGGCAACATAGCGAGACTCTGTCTCCACAAGAAAATTTAAAAATTAGTCAGGCATTGCTGGGCATGTTGGCTCACACCTGTAATCGCAGCACTTTGGGAGGCTGAGGCGGGTGGATCACCTGAAGTCAGCAGTTCGAGACCAGCCTGGCCAACATGGTGAAACCCCCATCTCTACTAAAAATACAAAAATTAGCTGGATGTGGTGGCAGGCGCCTATAATCCCAGCTACTCTGGAAGCTGAGGCAGGACAGTTGCTTGAACTCGGGAGGCAGAGGTTTCAGTGAGCCAAGATTGCTCCACTGTCCTCCAGCCTGAGTGACAAAGCAAAACTCCATCTCATAAAAAAAAAAAAAAAATTGCCTGGCGTGGTGGCAGGTGCCTGTAGTCCCAGCTACTCAGGAGGCTGAGGTGGGAGGATCACTTGAGCCCAGGCTGTCGAAGCTGCAGTGAGCCATGATTGCACCACTGCACTCCAGCTGAAACTCTGTCTCAAAAAAATTAAAAAAAAAAATACAAAAAAGAACTGTTGTATGAAGATTAGACGATCTGAAACAAAAACCACAATGCATCATACCATCATACCTGGCTGGCAGCAGGCATAAAACAGATTTGTTTCCTTTCTGTAATGAATCTCTCTCTCTCTCTTTATGATCTCAGTCTGAAGGCTCTTCTAATAAGGCTCAGCTGTAGCGAACATTCTCCAGCTGAGGTGCAAAAGCAGCTATGACCTTTGCTCATATCTGCCTCCTCCCACACCAGACACTTCTTCCTTTCTATTTCTAGCTCATTGTTCACCAAGGTCCTTTCCCCTTTTCCAAGGTAGCTAGGATACAGGCTTGTTAGGCCTGGCTCCCAAATTCCCTGATGTGGCCAAGGCAAGGCCTTAGACAAGTGGACACAGGGGAAGCCGAAAAGAACATAAGCAATAGAAAAAAATGTATCTTGAGAGTGGGGGTAAGGCTCACAAAGCCCTGTCCCATGACAGTAGCTCAGAAGCAGAAAGATGAACCAGCCAGGTTGGAGAAACCTGAACCAAGTCCCAGTGGGGAGGGCCAGGATAAAGGGGAGCAGGGAATTAGCAGCAACCTTATTCTGTGAGCAAAGTTAGGTTAGATCTTTCTTTCTTTTTCTCTTTCTTTCTTTCTTTTCTTCCTTCCTTCCTTCTTTCTTTTTCTCTTTTTCTCTCTTTCTTTCTTAGTTTATTTAGAGACAAGTTCTTACTATATTGCCCAGGCTGGTCTCGTACTTCTGGACTCAAGCAATCCTCTCACCTCAGCCTCCTAAAGTGCTGAGATTATATGCATGAGCCACGGAGCCCAGCCTCTTTCTTGTTTGCTTTTTCTCTGTCTCTCTCCCTTTCTCAATCTCTCTTTCTCTTTCCCTTCCTTGCTTTCTTTCTAGATAAAGGTCAGGGTTTTTGTTTGTTCGTTTGTTTCTTTGAGATGGAGTCTCACTCTGTCGACCTGGCTGGAGTGCAGTGGTGCGATCTCGGCTCACTGCAACCTCTGCCTCCCAGGTTCAAACGATTCTCCTGCCTCAGCTTCCCGAGTAACTGGGACTACAGGTGCACATTACCTCAACCAGCTAATTTTTGTTTTTGTTTTTTTGAGATGGAGTCTCGCTCTGTCGCCCAGGCTGGAGTGCAGTGGCATGATCTCCACTCAGTGCAACCTCTGCCTCCGGGGTTCAAGCGATTCTCCTGCAGCCTCCCAAGTTGCTGGGATTACAGGCATGTGCCACCACACCCGAGTACTTTTTGTATTTTTAGTAGAGAAGGGTTTCACCATGTTGGCTAGGCTGGTCTCAAACTTCTGACCTCAGGTGATCTGCCCTCCTCGGCCTCCCAAAGTGCTGGGATTACAGGCATGAGCCACTGTGCCCAATCTGTATTTTTAGTAGAGATGAGGTTTTACCATATTGGCCATGCTGTTCTCGAACACTTGATCTCAAGTGATCCGCCTGCCTCGGCTTCCCAAAGTGCTGAGATTACAGGTGGAAACCACTATGCACGAGCAAGTATTTTTTAAAGGACTGAATGATTTGGGACCTCAGGTGACCTGAGTATTAACTGGGATCCATGACAGGCTAGGAAGGAGATTGTCTTGGTAGGGGCAGGCTGTTGTAGCTTTTTTTTTTTGGAGACGGATTCTTGCTCTGTCGCCAGGCTGGAATGCAGTGGCGTGGTTTCGGCTCACTGCAATCTCTGCCTCCCAGGTTTAAGCGATTCTCCTGCCTCAGCCTCCCCAGTAGCTGGGACTACAAGCGCGCACCACCATGCCCAGCTAATTTTTTGTATTTTAGTAGAGACAGGGTTTCATCATGTTGGCCAGGATGTTCTTGATCTCCTGACCTCATGATACGCCCGCCTCAGCCTCCCAAAGTGCTGGGATTACAGGCATGAGCCACTGTGTCACTCCTGTTGTAGCATTTTTAAGCACAAGGAAAAATCAGAATACAATGTAGTTTCCTATGGGTCTTTGGGAGAGAGTAAGCTTCCTGTTTAGCAATGCAAGCAACTGGCAGAGCCTTACCTGCTAGGGTAATGGACCACTTGACTTCTGAAGTCACTTTCCCAAACATCAGTGAGAAGGGAGAGTGGGTACATGGAGAGCATCCAAAGATCTAGGTTCAAATGTCCTTATTTATAGGCAGGACATCTGATTTTTGTATTCTTTGTTCTTCTGAATAAAACTTTTTCCAGCCAGGCACACGGGCTCACACCTGTAATCCCAGCACTTTGGGAGGCCGAGGCAGGTGGATCACCTGAGGTCAGGAGCTCGAGACCAGCCTGGTCAACATGGCGAAACCCTGTCTCTACTAAAAATACAAAAAATGGCCAGGTGCAGTGGCTCACACCCATAATCCCAGCAGTTTGGGGGGCCAAGGTGGGCGGATCATAAGGTCAGGAGTTCGAGACCAGCCTGGCCAAGATGGTGAAACCCTGTCTCTACTAAAAATACAAAACTTAACTGGGTGTTGTGGCAGGTGCCTATAGTCCCAGCTACTTGGGAGGCTGAGGCAGGAGAATCGCTTTAACCAGAGAGGTGAAGGTTGCAGTGAGCAGGGATTGCACCACTGCACTCCAGCCTGGGCAACAGAGTAAGACTTCGTCTCAAAAAATAAATAAATAATACAAAAATTAACCGAGTTGGTGGCATGCACCTGTAATCCCAGCTACTCGGGAGGCTGAGACAGGAGAGTCGCTTGCACCTGGGAGTCAGAGATTGCAGTGAGCCAAGATCACGCCACTGCACTCCAGCCTGGGCAACAAGAGCAAAACTCCATCTCAAAAAAAAAGGCCAGGCGCGGTGGCTCACACTTGTAATCCCAGCACTTTGGGAGGCCGAGGCAGGCGAGTCACCTGAGGTCAGGAGTTTGAGACCAGCTTGGCCAACATGGTGAAACCCTGTCTCTATTAATAATACAAAAATTAACTGGACATGATGGCACACGCCTGTAATCCCAGCTACTCTGGAGGCTGAGGCAGGAGAATCACTTGAACCCAGGAGGTGGAGGTTGCAGTGAGCCAAGATCACACCATTGCAATTCAGCCTGGGCAACAAGAGTGAAACTCTTGTCTCCAAAAACAAAAAGAAAAACAAAAACAACAACAAAAAAAACTCAAAACTTTTCCCCAATGAATAAATGCACATAATGAACAATTCACACTATTTAGGGAAGAGAGTGAAAAGTAAGCCCTCTTTTCATACTAGTTCTCAGGTTCTTGGGTACAACTACAGTCTTCTTTCTTCAATGCATTACATAACCTCAGCTCCCCTAGTTCAAACATTTCCCTGAATTATTTTAATCACGAAATATTTATTGAGCCCTTTCTATGTGGTAGGCACTGGGCCTAACACTGGGATGACTTGATAAGCGTACAGACACAGCCACTGGCCTCAGGGGGCCTTCCCTCTAGTAAGGAAGGGAGTCAATAAACAAGTAATTGCATATGCATAATTATTTAACTATAATTGTGAACACTACTTAAAGAAAAATTACAGGGGACTGTGAAGTCATATAACATCCCTTGCCAAGGAAATGACATTTAAGCTGAGGCCTAAAGGATGGGTAGGAGTTAACAAAACCAGAGGGAAAATATTTTCCTGCCAGCAGGAACAGCACGTGCAAAGGCCCTGCAGAGGGAAGGTGTATGGCAGGAAGGATTGAGAGAAGGCAGGTGCGACTGCACAGAGTGAGAGGGTGGGAGAAGTTGAGGTTCAAAGGCAGGCAGGTCTGGGCTCACACAATAATCTGGAAACTTGCTCAACTGATCCGCCTGCCTCAGATCACCACCACCAGCAACCAGTCTAACGATATCGAGAGTTGTTACCTTGACAAGGCCATGTGCCAAGTGTTTGCAGGAATCAAATACTTTCCAGAAGTTACTATTAAAAAAAAAAAGTAGGTCGGTCGCAGTGGCTCATGCCTGTAATACCAACACTTTAGGAGGCTGAGGCAGGCAGATTACGAGATCAGGAGCTCGCGACCAGCCTGACCAACATGGTGAAACTCTGTCTCTACTAAATATGCAAAATTAGCTGGGTGTGGTGGCGCATGCCTGTAGTCCCAGCTACTTGGGTGGATGAGGCAGGAGAATCTCTTGAACCTGGGAGGTGGAGGTTGCAGTGAGCCACCACTGCACCATTGCACTCCAACCTGGGTGACAGAGTGAGACTCCATCTCAAAAAAATTAATTAATTAATTAATTAATTAATTTAATATGAACAAACAGAGAGTTAGCAGTACAGAATTCGAGCCAGGTGGGCAGAATAGGCCTTAGAGGGGTTAGGAGACACCACAAAAGATCTCACCTGGCAGGAAGTGGAAGGAATGCGGTTTTTTTGTTTTGTTTTGTTTTGTTTTTTTCGAGATGGAGACTCGCTCTCTCGCCCGCGCTGGAGTGCAGTGGCGCATCTTGGCTCACCTGCAAACTCCCCCTCCCAGGCTCAAGTGATTCTCCTGCCTTAGCCTCCCGAGTAGCTGGGATTACAGGCACACACCACCATGCCTGGCTAATTTTTGTATTTTTGTAGAGATGGAGTTTCACCATGTTGGCCAGGCTGGTCTTGAACTCCTGACGTCATGTAATCCGCCCGCCTTGGCCTCCCAAAGTGTTGGGATTACAGGCGTGAGCCACCGCGCCCAGTGGGGAATTTGATTTTGGAGTCAGATGCTTACTAATGTGTATCCTCAGGCAAGTGAATTACTTCTCCCAGTTTCAGCCTCCTCATACACAGCCTAAGTGCAAAGGTATTGTAAGGTTGAAGAGTAGGGGCTAACATGATTATTATAACAGATTTACTTAATTTTTTTAACAGAATTTCTTGTTCAGATGATTGTAGATTCACATTAAGTTGTAAGAAATATTTTGCCAGTTTTACCTGGACTCATTTGTGTGTGTGAATGTGTGGTGTGAGTGTACTCATTCTACACAATTTTATCACCTGTATAGATTCCTGTGTCCACCATCACAGTCAAGAAGCAGAACAGTTCCATGACGACACAACAGTTTCATGACGACACAAGGATCTCTTGTGTTGCTCTTTCTTTCTTTTCTTTCTTTCTTTTTTTTTTTTTTTTTTTTTTTGAGGTGGAGTCTTACTCTGTTGCCCAGGCTGGAGTGCAGTGGCACAATCTTGGCTTACTGCAGCCTCTGCCTCCCAGGTTCCAGCGATTCTCCTGCCTCAGCCTCCCAGGCAATGTTTTTATTTTTAGTAGAGACTGGGTTTCACCATATTGGCCAGGCTGGTCTCGAACTCCTGACCTCAGGTGATCCACCCACCTCGGCCTCCCAAAGTGCTGGGAATATAGGCGTGAGCCACCACGCCCAGCCATGTTGCTCTTTCACAACCACACCAAACCTAACTCCTGCCTCTCCTCTTCATCCCTAATCTCTGGCAACTGTTCATCTGCCTCCATTTCTAAAATTTTATCATTTCAAAATGTTATGTAAGTGGAATAATACAGTAAATATTGTTTGGGAACTGGCTTTTTTCACTTAGCTTAATTCCCTGGAGATACTTCTCAGTGGTTGCATATATCAGTATTTCCTTCCTTTTTGTTGAGTAGTATTTCATTTGTTTGACTGTTCACCTGTTGAAAGACCTGTAGGTTGATTCCAGTTTTGGCTATTACAAATCATGCTGCTATACACATTTCTTTTTTTTTTTTCTTTTTTTTGAGACGGAGTCTGTCTCTGTTGCCCGGCTGGAGTGCAGTGGTGCGACCTCGGCTCACTGCAACCTCCACCTCCTGGGTTCAAGTGATTCTCCTGCCTTAGCTTCCCAAGCAGCTGGGACTACAGGTGCGTGCCACCACCGCCAGCTAATCTTGTATTTTTAGTAGAGACGGGGTTTCACCATGTTGGCCAGGATGGTCTCGATCTCTTGACCTTGTGATCTACCCGCCTCAGCCTCCCAAAGTACTGGGATTACAGGCGTGAGCCACTGCGCCCGGCTGCTATACACACTTCTATACAGACTATTTGTGTAACTGTAAGTTTTATTTCCTTGGGATAAATGCCTACGAGCGCAATTGCAGGATTGTATGGTAGTTGCATGTTTAGTTTTTTAAGAATCTGCCCAATTGTTCTTCACAGTGTCTGTACCATTTATATTTCCATCAGCAATGTATGAGCGATCCAGTTTCTCTGCATCCTCACCAGCATTTGTTGTTGTCACTATTTTTTATTTTAGTCATTCGGATACTTATGTAAGTTATAACTCATTGTGGTTTTTAATTTGCATTGCCCTAATGGTGAATAACATTGAATATGAAAATATACTTATTTCTCATTTATATATCCCGTTTGATGAAGTTTTGCTTCATGTTCCAACCAGATTGTTTGTATTTTTTTTTTAAACTATTGAGTTTGAGGGTTTTTTTGTTTTTGTTCTTTGTTTGAGTTGAGTTGAGTTGGGGTCTCATGCTATCATCCAGGCTGAAGTACAGTGGCACAGTTATGGCTTGCTGCAGCCTCCAACTCCTGGGCTCAAGCAATCCTCCCACCTCAGCCTCCGAAGTAGCTGGAACCACAGATGTGCACCACCATGCCCAGCTGTATTTTAAATATTTTGTAGAAATGGGTTGTCACTGTGTTGTCCAGGCTGGTCTTGAACTCCTGGGTTCAAGCAATCCTCCTACCTCAGCCTCCTAAAATGCTGGGATTACAGCACACCACAACCGGTCAAGTTTGGAGAGTTTTTGATATATTCTAGATATTAATCCTCTGTCAGATATATGGCTTGCAAATATTTTCTCCAACATGTACTTTGTCTTTTCATTGTCTTTGCAGGGGCTTTCACAGAACAAAAGTTTGAAGTTTCAATAAAGCTCAGTTTATGAATTTTTTATTATATAAATCATGCTTTTTATTTGTGTTTATTTATTGATTGATTTTTTGAGATGGAGTCTTGCTTTTGTCACCCAGGCTGGAGTGCAGTGGCACGAACTCGGCTCACTGCAACCTCCACCTCCTGGGTTCAAGTGACTCTCCTGCCTCAGCCACTCAAGTAGCTGGGATTACAGGCGTGCGCCACCATGCCCAGCTAATTTTTGTATTTTTAATACCGACAGGGTATCACCATGTTGGCCAGGCTGGTCTGACCTCAGGCGATCCGCCCACCTCAGCCTCCCAAAGTGCTGGGATTACAGGCATGAGCCACTGAGCCCGGCGAAATCATGCTTTTTAGTGTCAAGTGTAGGAACTCCTTGCCTAGCCCTAGATACTGAATTTTCACCTATTTTTTTTTTTTTTCTGAGACAGAGTCTCGCTCTGTCACCCAGGCTGGAGTGCAGTGGTGTGATCTCGGCTCACTCCAAGTTCCGCCTCCCAGGTTCACGCCATTCTCCTGCCTCAGCCTCCTGAGTAGCTGGGACTACAGGCTCCCGCCACCACGCCCGGCTAATTTTTTTGTATTTTTAGTAGAGACAGGGTTTCACCATGTTAGCCTGGATGGTCTTGATCTCCTCACCTTGTGATCTGCCCGCCTTGGCCTCCCAAAGTGTTGGGATTACAGGCGTGAGCCACCGCGCCCAGCCTTCACCTATGTTTTTAAAGTTCTATAGGTTTACATTTTACATGTGAGTCTATGATCCATTTCAATTTAACTTGTGTATAAGGTATAAGGTTTAGGTTGAGGTTCATTTTTTTTTGCTTGTGGACGTCTGATTTTTTTTTTTTTTTTTTTTTTTTTGAGACAGTGTCTTGCTCTGTCGCCCAGGCTAGAGTGCAGAGGTGCAATCTTGGCTCACTGCAACCTCTGCCTCCAAGGTTCAAGTGATTCTCCTGCCTCAGCCTCCTGAGTAGTTGGGATTGCAGGTGCTCACCACTGTGCCTGGCTAATTTTTATATTTTTAGTACAGATAGGGTTTCACCATCTTGGCCAGGCTGGTCTCGAACTCCTGACCTCATGATCCGTCTGCCTCGGCCTCCCAGAGTGCTGGGATTACAGGTGTAAGCCACCGTGCCTGGCCTTTTTTTTTTTTTTTTTTTTTTTTTTTTTTTTTTGAGATGGAGTTTTGCTCTTGCCCAGGCTGGAGTGCAATGAATGGCACGATTTTGGCTCACTGCAACCTCTGCCTCCCAGGTTCAAGAGATTCTCCTGCCTCAGCCTTTAGAGTAGCTGGGATTACAGGCGCCTGCCACCATTCCTGGCTAATTTTTTTTTTTTTTTTTTTTTTTAGACAGAGTCTTGCTCTGTTATTCAGGCAGAAGTGCAGGGGTGCGTTCTCAGCTCAGTGCAACCTCTGCCTCCTGGGTTCAAGCGATTCTATTGCCTCAGCCTCCTGAGTAGTTGGATTACAGGTGTGTGTGCCACCATACCTGGCTAATTTTATATTTTTATTAGAGACGGGGTTTCACTGTGTTGGTCAAGTTGGTCTCGAACTTCTGATCTCAAACAATCCACCCCCTCGGCCTCCCAAAGTGCTGGGATGACAGATGTGAGCCACTGTGCCCGGCCAATTTTTGTACTTTTAGTAGAGATGGGGTTTCACAGTGTTGGCCAGGCTGGTCTCAAACTCCTAACCTCAAGTGATCTGCCTGCCTCGGCCTCCCAAAGTGCTAGAATTACAGGCATGAGCCACTGCGCCCGGCTGGATGTCTGATTTGATTTGCTTGATTTTTAACCGTTGTCCCCCTCCTCGTTACTCATTCCTATCACACAGAAGTATATTGGGCAACCAACTGTTTTATGACATGCAGCATTAGGTTTTGTTTTGATCTAAAACAAATTGCTATTAACTCTGAGATTTTTACAGAATCCTCTAAGGTGGCTAGAGACCCTCTTAGGTATTCCCAAAACAAGTTTGGGAATTATTGCACCAGAAGGCTTTGAGAGTTTGATGCATTGTTGCTTTTCTGACTTACTCATTGATTCCATGTTATAGTTACCCATGCTGGTTGTTACCTGTATGGCATCTAGCCATGAACCACTTTGTTTGCACTGTTTATCTGTTTTTATCTTCACAGCATGCCTGTAACATAGGTATTTTTATGCCTGTTTTCCAGATAAGGAATTGAAGGTGAGAGAAGTTAAATAACTTGCCTAAGGTCACAGAGAAGTAGAAGAACTGGAATTTGAACCCAATCTTGGTTTTAAAGCCTGTGTTGAAAGTGAAGACAACGCACAGAATGGGGAAAAACTTTTGCAAATTATACATCTGATAAGGGAATTGTATCTAGAATGTATAAAAACACTTACAGATAGGCACGATGGCTCATGCCTATAATCCCAGCACTTTGGGAGGCAGAGATGGGCGGATCACCTGAGGTCAGGAGTTCGAGACCAGCCTGACCAACATAGAGAAACCCTGTCTCTACTAAAAATACAAAATTAGCCTGACGTGGTGGCACATGCCTGTAATCCCAGCTACTCGGGAGGCTGAGGCAGGAGAATTGTTTGAACCTGGGAGGCAGAGGTTGCAGAGAGCTGAGATCATGCCATTGCACTCCAGCCTGGGCAACAAGAGCGAAACTCAGTCTCAAAAAACACAACAAAAAAAAACACCTGCAACTCAATAATAATAAAACAACCCAGCAGGGCACAATGGCTCACATCTATTATCTCAGTACTTTGGGAGGCCAAGGCAGGTGGATCATTTGAGCTCAGGAGTTCAAGACCAGCCTGGGCAACATGGTGAAACCCCGTCTCTACAAAACTACCAAGAATTAGCCAGGTGTGGTGGCACACACCTGTAGTCCCAGCAACTTGGGAGGCTGAGGTGCCTCCCGAGTTGGAGTGCAGTAGCGTGATCTTGGCTCACTGCACCTCTGCCTCCCAGGTCATGATCTCCTGCTCAGCCTCCCGAGTAGCTGGACTACAGGCCCATCACCACTGGCTATTTTTTTTTTTAGTAGAGATGGGGCTTCCTATGTTGGCCAGCGGGTCTCGAACTCCTGACCTCGTATCTGCCCCCTCCCTCCCAATGCTGGATACGGCGTAGACACCTGCCCACCATGCCCTCACTTGAGCCTGGGAGGCTCCAGCATGGATGACAGAGTGAGACCCTGTCTCAAAAAATAATAATAATAAGACAACCCAATTTAAAAATGGACAAAGAAGGCCAAGTGCAGTGGCCACACGCCTGTAATCCCAGCACTTTGGGAGGCCAAGGCAGGTATCACTTGAGCCCAGGAGTTTGAGACCAGCCTGGGCAACATAGTGAGACCCCATCTGAAAACAAATTTTTTTAAAAAAGGACAAAGGCATTGAGTAGGCATTTGTCCAAAGAAGATAGACAAATGACCAACAAGCTTACAAAAAGATGCTGAATATCACTAGCAATCAGGTAAATGCAAATCAAAACCACAGTGAGATAACACTTCACAGTCACTAGATGGCTATAATATTTAAAAAGACAGATAATAGCCGGGCATGGTGTCTCACGCCTGTAATCCCAGCACTTTGGGAGGCCGAGGTGGGCAGATCACGAGGTCAGGAGTTCGAGACCACGCTGGCCAACATAGTGAAGCCCCATCTCTACTAAAAATACAAAAAATTAGCCAGGTGTGGTGATGGGCACCTGTAGTCCCAGCTACTCGGGAGGCTGAGGCAGGAGAATCACATGAACCTGGGAGGCAGAGGTTGCAGTGAGCCAAGATCACGCTACTGCACTCCAGCCTGGGCAACAGTGCGAGACTCTGTCTTAAAAAAAGAAAAAAGAAAAAGACAGATAATAACAGGTTTTGGTCATCAGCTTTCTGGGCCTTGGTTTCTTTACTTATGAAGTAAGGGGTTTTGACCAGTTCTGGGGTGCCTGACAGCCTACATTCTGCCACACACACCCCCGCCATGGCAGGGTTCGCCAATTGATGATGGTACATGTGTTAATCAGCCTCAGAATTATTGTCAACACAGTGTTCTCATCAGCTACCACCAATGGATTGGAGTTAGCACAGAGGTTAGGACCTACCAGCATGTGCCTGAAATGGTGCAATTCTAAAGGTCCACCTAACCCTGATATTCTGATGAATTTGAGCCTCTAGGTTTACAATCACAACAGGAGGAGAATATGAAACTGATAGGAACAGGGGCATTAGAACCAGAGAATCCCAGGTTTGAATACCAGCCATGCTACTTCCAAGTTATATGGAATCTTGGGTGAGTCATTTCTTCTTTTTTTTTTTTTTTTTTTTGAGATGGAGTCTTGCTCTGTCACCAGGCTGGAGTGTAGTGGCATGATCTCGGCTTACTGCAGCCTCTGCCTCCTGGGTTCAAGCAATTCTTGTGCCTCAGCCTCCTGAGTAGCTGGGACTACAGGTGCACATCGCCACACCAGGCTAATTTTTTTTTTTTTTTAAATTTTAATAGAGATGGGGTTTCACCATGTTGCCCACGCTGGTCTCGAACTCCTGAGCTCAGACAATCTGCCCACCTCGGCCTCCCAAAGCGCTAGGATTACAGGTGTGAGCCCCCGCGCCTGGCTGAGTCATTTCTCTTTATGCTTTGGTTTCATCTTTTCTGTAAAATGGGATCAGAATCCCTAACACATAAGGTTTCAAAAATTAAATTGAGATGCTACTTGTACCTTTTGCTTACACATAGCAGGAACTGCATAAATGGAATGTAAACAGACATAGCCGGCAAATGTGTACACTAAGAGACTTGTCTTCCACCTGTTCATACCACCCTCTCCTCCCACAAAGCAGAGAAACTCTGACAAGTGGCTTCTGACTCGTGCTGCTGAGGACACCAAGATGAATTAGACATGGTCCTTGTCCTCAGGATGTTCACAGTCTAGTGGGAGAAACACAAGGTACGGCGTGTTGGGGCCATTAGGAGAGAAACCTGTAGACTGTGAGATTTTGCTAGGTAAGTAAATGCTCCTGTAGCCACCAAGGACAGAGTGAGCGGGTGTAGGCTGATTTTAAACTCCAGGGGACACTTGGTAGTGGCTGGAAACTTTTGGTTATCATGACTGGGGGTGAGGTTGGGGAGAGGTGATACTGGCATCTAGTGGGTAGAGGCCAAAGAACATCCTGAGATGTACAGGACAGCACCAACAACAAAGAATGATTTCAGCCTGGCACGGTGGCTCATCCCTGTAATCCCAACACTTTGGGTGGCCGAGTCGGGTGGATCACCTGAGGTCAGGAGTTCAAGACCAACCTGGCCAACATGGCAAAACCCCGTCTCTACTAAAAATACAAAAATTAGCCAGGTGTCATGGCACACGCCTGTAATCCCAGCTACTCAGGAGGCTGAGGCAGGAGAATCACTTCAACCTGGGAGGCGGAGGTTGCAGTGACCTGAGATTGCACCACTGCACTACAGCCTGGGAGACAGAGCAAGACGCCAGCTCAAGAAAAAAAAAAAAAAAAAAAAAAAAAGCATGATTTCTCCCAAAATGTCAATAGTGTCAAGGTGGAGATACCCTGGATGAAGGCTGCATTGGGAGTCTTCTTTCTGACTGTCATGAAGAGGGAAACATGAGCAAGAACACACAGGAATTTATAAGCCAGCCTAGACTTTTTCTTGAGGCTCTCAGGAAGACACTGAAGAGTTTTTTTTTTTTTTTTTTTTTTTTGAGACGGAGTCTCGCTCTGTCGCCCAGGCTGGAGTGCAGTGGTGCGATCTCAGCTCACTGCAAGCTCCGCCTCCCAGGTTCACGCCATTCTCCTGCCTCAGCCTCTCTTGAATAGCTGGGACAACAGGCGCCCGCCACCACGCCCGGCTAATTTTTTGTATTTTTAGTAGAGACAGGGTTTCACCGTGGTCTCGATCTCCTGACCTCGTGATCCGCCCGCCTCGGCCTCCCAAAGTGCTGGGATTACAAGCGTGAGCCACCGCGCCCGGCGACACTGAAGAGTTTTAATCAGTCCAGCGGCAGGACTGAATTTGTACTTTATTTTTCATTTATTTATTTATTTTTCGAGATGAAGTCTCACTCACTCTGCTGCCTAGGCTGGAATGTAGTGGCATGATCTCTGCTCACTGCAACTTCCGCCTCCCGGGTTCAAGCCATTCTCCTGCCTCTGCCTCCTGTGTAGCTGAGATTACAGGCACCTGCCACCATGCCCAGTTAATTTTTGTATTTTTAGTAGAGATGGGGTTTTGCCATGTTGCTCAGGCTGGTCTCAAACTCCTGTCTTCATGTGACCCACCCACCTTGGCCTCCCAAAGTGCTGAGATTACAGGCGTGAGCCACCGCTCCCAGCCTCCGGGTCTGTACTTTAAAAAGACCCCTCTGAGGCCGGGCGCAGTGGCTCACGCCTGTAATCCCAGCATGTTGGGAGGCTGAGGCGGGCAGATCACCTGAGGTCAGGAGTTTGAGACCAGCCTGACCAACATGGAGAAACCCTGTCTCTACTAAAAATACAAAATTAGCCGGGCATGTTGGCACATGCCTGTAATCTCAGCTACTCAGGAGGCTGAGGCAGGAGAATCGCTTGAACCTGGGAGGTGGAGTTTGCAGTCAGCCGAGATCGTGCCATTATTGCACACTCCAGCCTGAGAAACAAGGGCGAAACTGCATCTCAAAAAAAAAAAAAAAAAAAAAAAAGGCCGGGCTCAACAGCTCACGCATGCAGTTGCAGCACTTTGGGAAGCCGAAGAGGGCAGATCACGAGGTCAAGAGATCGAGACCATCCTGGCAAACACGGTGAAACCCCGTCTCTACTAAAAGTACCAAAAATTAGCTGGGCGTGGTGGTGGGCGCCTGTAGTCCCAGCTACTTGGGAGACTGAGGCAGGAGAATGGCGTGAACCTGGGAGGCGGAGCTTGCAGTGAGCCGAGATAGTGCCACTGCACTCCAGCCTGGGCAACAGAGCGAGACTCTGTCTCAAAATAAATAAATAAATAAATAAATAAATAAAAAAGGCCGGACACAGTAGCTCACACCTGTAATCCTAGCACTTTGGGAGGCTGAGGTGGGCGGATCACGAGGCTAGGAGATCGAGACTATCCTGGCCAACATGGTGAAACCCCATCTCTACTAAAAATACAAAAATCAACTGGGCGTGGTGGCATGTGCCTGTGATCCCAGGTACTCAGTAGGTGAGGCAGGAGAATTGCTTCAACTCAAGAGGTGGAGGTTGCATTGAAGCCCAGATCACGCCACTGCACTCCATCATGGTGACAGAGCTAGGCTCCATCTCAAAAAAAAAAAAAGTAAATTTTACGTTACATATATTTTACCACAATTAAAAAAATTAAATGGCATCATCTTATAAGGTCAGTTAGCACAGGAGCCAAATATTTATTATGACCACTTTTTCCTTAGATGTAGTCCAATAAAGGGAGAATCCAAGAGCTAGGAGGCCAGAAACAAGCAAGTTGGCAAACACGGTCTGTGGTCTCAATCGGGGGTGCAGCTTCACAGCCAAGGCCACATGGGACTCAGATTTGGCTGCAGAGTTAGAGGAGGATGCTCCTGTGAGTGAGTGTGAACCCACTGAACATAAACATCTAGAAGCAGGCTCCCACACACACTAAGCTCCTGGCTGGGATGGTCCACCTGCGGGAGCCCTGTGTGCAAACCACCTGAGGTCCTGTCCTTTGTTTCAGCAGGGCAGGAATTTCTGAGCCTGAGGTATTTGCATTTGGTATCTTAACTACTGACCTGTTCCTGCAGCTGCTAAACCACTGATATGCTTTCTCTGAATCCCCTGATGAGCAGTAGAAAATCAGTAAGCCTGGCCCTCTCAGTTTTCGTGTCGTAATTAGTATTTTATTCCTTGTGGGGAGAGAAAATAGCCCGAACACCTGCTCTCCAAGGCGTCAGTTGCCGGCAGATCTCCTTTGTACACTCTCTATACATATGATTTTAGAGGAAGGACCCTTTAGGAGTCTTAGGCCAACCCACTCATTTCACAATGGAGCCAACACAATGTCAGAGAAGTAAACAGACTGGAGTGCAAGGGGTGTGGTGGTTTAAATCGCTGCAGGCCACTTCCAAGCTCTGTGCCTGGGTAAGTTATTTAACCTCCGGAAGCCTCATTCCCTCACAGTAAAACAAGGATGAAACAGCTTCCTCTTGGGGATCTTCTGAGGAATGAAGGCCATGGTGGGGTTTTAAGTTCGCTGGCAGCTGGCAGGAGGGAAACTCAGCTAGCACCCCCTCAGAGAATCCTGCCCATGACAGCCCCATCTCTTCGCTCTCTCTCGTTCGACCTGGTGTTATTGTATTCTTGACATTTGTCTTTAACTGAAGTTGTTTATGTGTGTACTTTTTGGTTTTGTTACCAGAAAGGGGTCCTCCTGATCCAGACCACCAGAGAAGTTTCTTGAACCTCATGCAAGAAAGAATTTGGGGAGAGTCCATAGAGTAAAGTGAAAGCAAGTTTTTGTTTGTTTGTTTGTTTTTTGAGACAGAGTCTGGCTGTTGTCACCCAGGCTGGAGTGCAGTGGCACGCTTGGGTCACTGCAGCCTCTGCCTCCTAGGTTCAAGCTATTCTCCTGCCTCAGCCTCCCGAGTAGCTGGGATTACAGGCACCTGCCACCAGGCCTAGCTAATTTTTTCTTTTTTTTTTTTTTTGTAGTTTTGGTAGAGACAGGGTTTCACCATGTTGGCCAGGCTGGTCTCGAACTCCTGACCTCAGGTGATCCGCCCACCTTAGCCTCCCCAAGTGCTGGGATTACAGGCGTGAGCCATTGTGCCCAGCCTGAAAGCAAGTTTATTAAGAAAGTAAAGAAGTAAAGAATGGCTACTCCTGCTGGGCGCTGTGAGTCACGCCTGTAATCCCAGCACTTTGGGATGCCAAGGCAGGCAGATCACCAGAGGTCAGGAGTTCAAGACCAGCCTGGTCAATATGGTGAAACTCTGTCTCTACTAAAAATACAAAAATAAGCCAGGCGTGGTGGCGGGCGCCTGTAGTCCCAGCTACTCGGGAGGCTGAGACAGGAGAATTGCTTGAACCCGGGAGGCGGAGGTTGCAGTGAGCTGAGATGCGCCATTGCACTCCAGCCTGGGAGACAGAGTGAGACTCTGTCTCAAAAAACAAACAAACAAAAATTAGATCTCATAAGACTTATTCACTACCAGGAGAACAGTATAGGTGAAACCGCCCCATGATTCAATTACCTGGCCCTCCCCTTGACACGTAAGGATTGTTACAATTCAAGGTGAGATTCACGTGGGACACAGCCAAACCATATCAGACACTGAGGTTGATTACATATCTTGGCTATTGTGTAGTGCTGTGATAAACACAAGAGTACAGATAGCTCTGGACAAACTGATTTTCTTTCTTTTGAACACATACCTAGCAGTGCGGTTGCTGGATCATATGGTAGTTCTATGTTTTGTTTTTTGAGGATGATAACCTTTTTGTAGGCTCAGGTGTCCCTTTGAATCTGAAAAAAGTCATAAATGCTCTCCTAAGACATGTAATTTTTGTAATTTTAGGGGGCTCCCAAAGCCTCTGATATTTATCAGAGATCCTCCAAAAAATAATCTCAGCTCAACCCAGACCCTGTATCTTACCTCTTCCTTCAACATCCCCAGTGGTCTTGTGTCTTTCTTGATGATCTTCAAGAGCAGGAACTTCCTGTCTCTCCAGGCAGCCCATTCAAACAACAAGATTCAACAGAAACTTCTTCCCTCTCGTGAGAAGTCAGCTTCCCGGCATCGCTGCACCGAGCCTGGAGCCCTGAGAACAGGTCAGCTCCCAGCTCCTAGACGGCTGCTCCTCAGATGATGGCCTTCCCACCCTTCTTTCCTCAAAGGCTTTTTTTTGAGACAGGGTCTTGCTCCGTGGCCCAGGCTGGAGTGCAGTCACGTGATCTTGGCTCACTGCAACCTCCGTCTCCTGGGTTCAAGCGATTTTCCTGCCTCAGCCTCCCAAGTAGCTGGAATTACAGACACCTGCCATGATGCCCAGCTAATTTTCATATTTTTGTAGAGATGGGGTTTCACGATGTTGGCCAGGCTGGTGTCGAACTCCTGACCTCATGATCTGCCCGCCTCAGCCTCCCAAAGTGCTAGGATTACAGGCATGAGCCACTGTGCCAGCCCTTTTTTTTTTTTTTTTGAGACGGAATCTCACTCTGTTGCTCAGGCTGGAGTGCAGTGGCGCCATCTCAGCTCACTGCAACCTCCGCCTCCTGCGTTCAAGCAGTTTTCCTGTCTCAGCCTCCCGAGTAGCTGAGACTACAGGTGCACGCCACTATGCCCAGCTAATTTTTGTATTTTTAGTAGAGATGGGGTTTCACCATATTGGTCAGGCTGGTCTTGAACTCCTGACCTCAGGTGATCCACCCGCCTCAGTCTACCAAAGTGCTGGGATTACAGGCGTGAGCCGCTGTGGCCAGCTGGCTCCCTCTTTTTAAAATTTTTTTAGAGATGGGATCTCACTATGTTGCCCAGGCAGGACTCGAACTTCTGGGCTCTGGCAACCCTCTCGTCTTAGCCTTCTGAGTAGCTGGGACTACAGGCATGTGCCACCCAGCCTGACTAAATTCTCCCTTAAAGTGAGAGGCATGGAGATGATGGTGATGTTGCTTCTGAAAAGATGTCCTCATTTCTGCTGAGAGCAGGTATGGATGGAGGGAACCCCAAACCCCCTTGACATCCCCTTTTTTCTGACTCGGCCCAGCCTTGGCCAAGGGACTGGATGTACCTTTCTGGGCCTAGATGAGTCCTACTGCAAACTAGCAGGGGGTTGATGAGATTGGGATTACAAATGCAAATGCTAACCGGGGTCATGCCAATAATAGAAATGTCTAGGAATATTCATTTCCTCTATAAACAGGTAGGTTCTCTTCTGATTTCCTTGAAACATGCCACACTCTCAGTCTCATTTCCTATTTCTGATGAATCCGTAGAGGTAGATTATCTAAAGTGATTTAAAAAAAATGCAAGAGTGAAGGAAAATGATGGCGGGGCACGGTGGCTCACGCCTGTAATCCCAGCACTTTGGGAGGCCAAGGCAGGCAGATCACTTAAGGTCAGGAGTTTGAGACAAGC
The DNA here is from genome assembly GCF_006542625.1 of Nomascus leucogenys. NCBI lineage: Eukaryota > Metazoa > Chordata > Mammalia > Primates > Hylobatidae > Nomascus > Nomascus leucogenys. The sequence goes on along the minus strand of NC_044382.1, from coordinate 18,546,376 downwards.
CTGGCCAAGATGGTGAAACCCCATCCCTACTAAAAGTACAAAAATTAGCCAGGTGTGACGGCATGTACCTATAATCCCAGATACTCAGGAGGCTGAGGCAAGAGAATCACTTGAACCTGGGAAGCTGAGGTTGCGGCAGGCTGAGATTGCCCCCACTGCACTCCAGCCTGGGTGACAAAGCAAGACTCCGTCTCAAAAAAAAAAAAAAAAAAGGAGTGAAGGAAAATGACAACTGGCACTTGGTCTCAGTGGAGGGGAATGAGAGGGGACTGCTGACTGTCTATGGGGCACATGTAGGATGCCTACTCTGTCTTTAGGGCAACTGGCACCCAGCGTATGCTGATTGGTGCCATGTGGACATGGATGCCCAGTGTTAGATCTTACACACTTTCTAAAGAAATTGAACACACCAATTTGTATTTGAAATTTCCCAATTATTAAAATGTTGGCTCAGATTTTTCTTAAAAAAGTAGGAGGGCCAAATACAACATATTCTGGACTGTGAGCTGCCAGCCTGCCATCTCCACATTAGGTGGGTTTTTTTGTTTGTTTGTGTTGTTTTGTTTTGTTTTTGAGACGGAGTCTCTATCCTGTAGCCCAGGCTGGAGTGCAGTGGCGAGATCTAGGCTCACTGCAACCTCTGCCTCCCTTGTTCAAGCAATTCTCTGCCTCAGCCTCCCAAGTACCTGGGATTACAGGCGCCCACCACCACGCCTGGCTAATTTTTTGCATTTTTAGTAGTGACGGGGTTTGACCATCTTGGCCAGGCTGGTCTCGAACTCCTGACGTCGTGATCTACCCGCCTCAGCCTCCCAAAGTGCTGGGATTACAGGTGTGAGCCACTGTGCCCGGGCTTTTTTTTTTTTTCTTTTGAGGCAGGGTCTCCTCGGTCGCTCAGGCTGGAGTGCACTAGTGCGATAATGACTTACTGTAGCCTCAACCTCCCAGGCTCAGGTGATCCTCCTGCCTCAGCTTCTTGAGTAGCTGGGACCACAGGTGTGTGCCACCTGGCCTGGCTAATTTTTTAAAAAATTATCTGTAGAGGCAGGGTCTCCCTATGTTGCCCAGGCAGATCTTGAACTTGTGGGCTCAAGTGATCCGCCCACCTCAGCCTCCCAAAAGGCTGGCATTACAGGCGTGAGCCACTGAGCTATCCCAGATTAGGTGCTTTTAAAGCTGTCTTTCTGCTGGAATGTTCTGTGGAGGGAGCAGTGAACAGGGAAGGAGGAAATGAAGAAGGGATAGCAGGAGTCACTGGGGAATCTCTTTGAGACCCGGTTGCGGGGAGAGGAAGAAGGTCTGGCCTTTCTACTCGGTAAGGCTCTGTTTAGGTTAACCCTTCTTCTCCTCTTGCTGCTGGCTCTCACTTGGGAGAAACGTAATGGCCCAAGCCTTAAGAGTGTCTGAGCAGATCTGAACAGCATGCTCCAGTGTGTGACTGGAGAGGCGTGGCTGTGGCTCTGGTGGAAGATGAGAGGGGAGACCACTATCCTAGTCCAGAAGAGGCCTGAGGCCTCGGCCTCCGAGTGGACCGCTCCCTGTGCCCTGGCCTGCTGCTATCCCCGGAGGAGCCCCGGATATCCTTCCGACTGGGCCTGTGTGTCAGGGAGAGAGAATGTAGTCTGTGGTCAGTGTGGCTGGCAGCCAGCCTGGCAGATGGCCAGAGCTCAGAGCTTGCTGGGAAGGAGCATAAACAAGGCGCCTGGTGGGCAGCTGTGACCCAGAATCTTCCAGCAGAAAAGCAGTGAGGAAGGAGGGGGGAATGCCAGGGGGACCCTCGCCCCGATTCCCCAGGCTGCCCAGCACTCAGGCATCACTCAGGGACAGCATGGGGCTCCCTGAGGCACCGGGCAAGCAGCTGCCACAGAAAGAACGGGAGGAGCCCACTTTGAAGGGGTCTCCTGAGACTCTGTGATCCCACGACTCTGTGATCCAGCTTTTCTTACACTGTAGAGTCACTCTGTACAGAGGACATCTGTGCTTTTCCCTTGCCGAGCATCCCCTCTGCTCCTTCTGTTAGCAGCACCCTAGTTATCCTCCAGGAAACCACCCCGCCTCCACTCAGTCCATGCGGTTTGGGTGAGGCTGACTTTGCCTTTCCACCCTCCCAGCTTGAGGGTGGGCATGTGTGCCCGGCCTGGCCAATCAGCAGATTTCTTCTTCTGCTGGATCCAGTGAGACCCAATCCAAGGGATTTTGCTGGAACTCTTGGGAAAAGTAAAATTGCCAGCAATTGGCTTGATGCATATCTGGAGGTGCTGGGGGCCATCTGGTCCTGACATGGGAGGAGCTTGCCTGAGAATGAAGCCATCGCAGAGAAAGACAGCATAGAGAGGGAGGGAGAGGACAACAGATTGATTAATTGACATGTGTAAGAGACAGAAAAATAACTGAGACTTGATGAAATGGTTTGAGCTCCTAGATCCAGCTTTAAATGATGTAGTTGGTATCTAATCCCTGGAGTTTTCAGTGAAGGGGTCCAGAATATGCTGCCATGGCATAAAAATTATTATGAGCAGAAGGGATTTGAGTTCCTGAAATCTTTGATCTGCCTAAAAGTAGAGCCTCCCAAAAGAACTCAATTATAAATCCCCTCCCAGAGCAATCAGGGAAGATTGACTCTTATCTCTGAAGGCTAGAAGTCACCACACCTAAACAGACTGTCACAAAATTGTCATATCTCCCATCTATTCTCCTAAGGGCCCTTCTATCTTTCCTAAAAGTCATGTGTTCCTGTAAGTGCTCTTCTCCCTTTTCCTTCCCCTATTAAGATGGTATATATACTCCCAATTCTAATGCCTTCCTGAGTCACATTTTTGTGTGAATTCCTGTAAGGATATCATTAAATGATTAAATCTGTCTCTTCTCATGCTAATCTGTCTTTTGTCAGTTTAATTTGCAGGCCCCCAGTCATTATCCTAACAAGGTAGAGGAAAACTTTTCCCTGCCCCGTCTCCACCTGCTCATCTAAGCTTCCATGACTCCGACACTCTACACAAGTCTATGATTTACCTAAGAACTAAATTCTACTTCATTTTCTTCAAGGCAGAAAGAAGCCAGCAAAGAACCTGGGGCACTTTAAAACCCACCGTGATTGCTTGGAATTGGAGGGATTTGCCAATGAAATCTCAAGGATCTTGGCTGCATTTCTGCCCTGTCAGCACCTCCAGTGTTATCGGAAAAGGGGGTCCCGATACAGACCTCAAGAAAGGGTTCTTGGATCTCACGCAAGAAAAAGTTTGGGGAGAGTCCATAAAGTGAAAGCAAGTTTATTAAGGAAATAAAGGAATAAAAGAACGGCTACTCCATAGGCAGAGCAGCAGCTTGGGCTGCTGGACTAAGGATTCCTATTGCTTGATTATATGCTAAACAGGGGGTGAATTATTCAAGATTTTTCCGGAAAGGGGTGGGCAATTTCCGGAGCTGAGGGTTTCCCCCTCTTTTCGACCGTATAGGGTAACTTCCTGATGTTGCCATGGCATTTGTAAACTGTCATGGCACTAGTGGGAGTGTCTTTTAGCATGCTACTGCATTGTAATTAGCGTCTAATGAGTGGTGAGGATGACCAGAGGTCACTTTCATCACCATCTTGGTTTTGTTGGGTTTTGGCTGGTGTCTTTGCTACAACCTGTTTTATCAGCAGGGTCTTTTATGACCTGTATCTTGTGCCAACCTCCTATCTCATTACCCCATGACTAAGGATGCCTTAACTTTTTGGGAATGCAGCCCAGTAGGTCTCAGCATTATTTTACCCAGCTCCTGTTCAAGATGGAGTCTCTCTGGTTTGAACGCTTATGACAACAACATATACTCTAGGGAGACTTGATTTCTAGAGCACAAACCTGCAAAGAGAATGCCATGGGTCCCGGTAGTGTCCTACATTCATCTGTCAATTCAACGCAAATGTATGGAGCATCAACTGTTTTCAAAGATGAAGTTCTTATCCTCAGAGATCTTAGATTTTGGTGAGGAAAACAGAACAGTAAAAAAAATTTCATCAGAAAGTGATTAGTGCTATATTACAGGTAAGTACTGAGAAGCAGCCTCTAGACCAGGGGGAGGCAGCAGGCATGACATAGATGCTTCATGAAAGACGTGACCTTTGAGCTGAATTCCACAGGATGAGGAGTCAGGCAGGAGAGATGGTAGACGAAGAGCTTTCCGGGCAAGCAAAGGAGCAACATGAGGTGTCAAATCCAAGGGATGGGAGAGGCTGTGGCTTGTAAGAGGAATTGGCTGGGGTACAGTTGGTGTGGGTAGAGATTCCCTATTAGGGAATAGGGTGACTGGCATGCTGTTTGACAAGCTGGCTTTGATGAGGGCTGCTTCCTACATGTAAGAACATACAGACAGCAAGCAACACAGCTCAGTCCCAAACCCGAGCCCCGGGCAAAGCCTGAGTCATGCCCAAAGAGTAGAAAACAAGCTGGTGGATCCCCAGCCAGGTTTCCAAGCCAAGGGGTACAGCAGAGGCTTTGAGCATATGTATTGGTGAGCTCCATGCCCACAGCGGGCACTTGGACTTTTCCCTATTGGAAATTACTGTAGGCCACTAAAGGCAGGGCCCAGCAATACTTTGCTAAGACCTTCATTCTTCTCTCCGTCTCCCCAATTCCTCCTAGATACCCCTCTTTCCCATACATGTCCTTCAGCTCTGCAGAGCCTATGAGGACAGGAAATGACCATGGGTAAAAGTGGGTGCTTTGTGGAGCTAGACAACCCCAGGTTCCACTCCTCGCTGGGCCATTATTGAGAATGTGACCTTTTTTTTTCCCCTTTGGCTTTTTTTTGGGGGTTGGGGTGAAGGACACAGTCTCACTCTGTTGCCGAGGCTGGAGTGCAGTGGTGTGAGCATAGCTCACTGCAGCCTTGAACTTCTGGGCTCAAGCAATCCTCCTGCCTCAGCCTCCCGTGCAGCTGTGACTACAGGTGGGTATGCACCGCCATGCCCAGCTAATTTCTTTATTTTGTAGAGACAAGGTCTTGCTATGTTGCCCAGGCTGGTCTTGAACTTCTAGCCTCAAGCAATCTGGCCTCCCAAAGTACGGGGATTACAGGCATGAGCCACTGTGCCTGGCATGAGTGTGACCCTTTTTTTTAATTTAAAATTTTTTAAAATTGTATTTATTTATTTTCTGAAACAGGGTCTCACTCTCTTACCCAGGCTGGAGTGCAGTGGCGCAATCTCGGCTCACTGCAACCTCCGCCTCCTGGGTTCAAGTGATTCTCCTGCCTCAGCCTCCCAAGTAGCTGGGAATGTAGGCGCCTGCCACCATGCCTGGCTAATTTTTGTATTTTTAGTAGAGACAGGGTTTTACCATTTCGGTCAAGCTGATCTTGAACTCCTGACCTCA